>NC_134101.1:25105889-25416230 GCF_000715075.1 Nicotiana tabacum
GTACGACAAATAAGTCAACTCAGAGATTCCAGAACTCAAAGAAACGGAGGAACTAATTCACAATGAGTAGGCACAATAGAGAATGCTAGTCATAATAAGAATAGCTCAACAAGAAAGGAAATACTATATAATAACAGTCCAAAATCACCATTCTAAGCTGTTGAAATCATCCTAAACCCATTCCGAAGTCGTTTACACAAAAGTCAAATTTCGGTCAACTCTTACCACTTAAGCTTCCAAAACTTGAATCCTCCTTCCGATTTTGACTCTGAATCGTCCGGTAACTAAATTCAACCACGCACGCAAGTCAATACACATAATACGAAGCTGCTCAAGACCTTATACTGCCGAACGTGACTTAAATTCTCAAAACAACCGGCCGGGTCGTTACATCCTCCCCCTCTTAAACAAACGTTCGTCCTCGAACGTGCCAAGAATCGCCTCGAAGTCTTCAAATCACTAAATGCACATATCCAACATACACCCGCGGGTGACCCCACGTCACCCCAATCCACATAAGCCTGACGACACCATCTCATCTGTAATTTATCCTTTCGACAAATACTGATAAGCCTTAGAGTCAAAATTCTCACCTTCCGTTCATCTCCAAAAGACGCGATTCTAAATTCATACCCGGTATCAGTCTCAACCAGCTGCAACAACTCATGCATATACCCACAAGGTACGACCACTCAACATGACATGCCACACATAGGCCCATAATAACATTTCTGATCATAATAGTTGCCCGTAATCAAAATCAGCACCGACAATTAGCCTCATATCCGTTAGAACCCTGTTTCAAACCTCCACAACACTGACAACGATGCAAGAAACATGAAGAACTCTTAAATATACTCCCAAATCAACAAGACACAACTAACACAACCGGGCACACACCCCGCAAGCTAAAACTCAAGAAGTACAGAACGAAAATGACTGAATATGTAAAGAGAAACACATAAGAGAAATATCAAACAAGCCCGACATGCACAACTCTCTATGAGTACCATCTTGCAAATCGATTTAAAAGGAAAAATTAAATTATATAAACAAATCACAAGGATCTCATCCTGATATAACTTCCACCGCGGCACGCAGCCTGACTCATACATATCAAATCTTCCACCCTCAACTCTGGATCACAAGTCGAATACACATCATACCAATAGAAATCTTCCACCAACTCAATTCTGCAAATAAAATCACAATACTTACTAAACTCTCACCCCGGAAGAGTATCAAATCACAAATCGTAACCAAATTACTTAGGAATCACATCAAACCTACCATAGTGGACAACAAGAATTCACTTCTAGCCTCATAACTCTCAATAATGAATAAAAAGAAACGATAGACATGGGCTACCACTCATAGAATCTCCCAACAGGGGTAAACACATAAGTAGAGTACTAATCATGAAACTCACCCATAAATGAAGAAACAAATAAGGGAACTATCCCTGATAAGCAGAACCGAAACAAAATATGAATGGTGCCCCTCTGTAACAAATCAAAAGCATGCTTGTATGAGATCATCTGGCACAATGGCCTCAAGCCTACTATATGAAACACATCAACGGGTCAGGCCTCCCCCTCTTGGGTGCCCTCTACTCGCTTGAATACCCCGCTGTGACATATCTGTCCGGAGTCTGGGATAATCTCTCACCATGTGGCTGGTATCTCCATACTCAAAGCAACCCCTCTTCTGATATGGCTGTGGGAACTGTGCGGTATGGGTACTTTAAGACCCATGAGTACCTGAAATACCGTGCGAAGCCTGAAGTGCAAATTGAACTGGCTGACTCACAAAACCTCTACCATACCGTACCCTGCCGCCAAAATAAGGACCAAGAGATCTCTTCTGTCTACGAGGCCTCCTAGCCTCCTTGTCCTCTCTCTCATGATCCCATTTTTCCTCCACTCGGCGAGCGATCCCTACCACCTGCTAAAACAAAACATCCGACTCTAACTCCCGATCCATGCTGAACCGAATATCATGCCTGGCCCCTCAATGAATCTACAAACATGCTCTCTAACTGTAACGACCAAAGCAGGTGCATGTCTGGACAAATCACTGAATCTAACGGCGTACTCTGATATCGACATAGTGCCCTGGCGCGGCTGCTCAAACTCCGCGCGCCATGCATCTCGAAGGGACTGAGGTACAAACTCTATTAGGAACATCTCTCAAAATTGAACCCATGTAAGTGAAGCTGACTGAGCCGTGCTACCCAACTCATACTTCCGCCACCACTGATAAGTCGCTCCCCTGAGCTGGAACGTAACAAAAGTAACCCTGCTCGTCTCCACAATACCCATAGTACGAAGAATGCGGTGACACTCCTCCAGGAAACCCAAGGCATCATCTGTCGTCAATCCACTGAAGGTAGGAGGGTGGTACTTCTTGTACCTCTCAAGTCTAAGTTATTCTTCCTCAAATGTTGTTGCCCTAACCACGGGCTAATCTGGAACCACGGGCTGTGTCGCCATGACACCTGGAACCTGAAAAACATGAACTCACTGCTCTGGAGTATGGGCGCCGGAAGTCTGAGCTCCTCCCCCGATCTATGAAATAGCTGGTGCAACCGGAATCAACCCCGCCTGAGCCAAGGTACCAAACATGCTCAGGAACTGTGCTAAGGTCTCCTGAAGTCCGGGAGTAACTGCAGGTGCCTCCGGTACCTCCCCCCAACTGGAACTACTGGCGGCTTTTCAACTGCTACTCTGGTAGGTGCCCTAGCTACGGCACGTGCTCCTCGTCGGCCTCTGCCTCTACCCCTAGCGACATCTGCTCCGGGGGTAACGTCATCAGTAACTGCAGCTCGTGTCCTCACTATCTGCGAGAGAATGTAATGATAAAGTTCAAACTTTGAGATCAATGACATCGCACGATAGGAATGAAGGAAGTGAAACTGTCCTAATAGTTTTGTAGCCTCTCGAAGATAAGTACAGACGTCTCCGTACCGATCCATAAGACTTTACTAAACTCGCTTATGACTTGTAGCACCTATGAACTTAGAGCTCTGATACCAACTTGTCACGAACCAATTTTACCTCAGTTGGGTATCGTGATAGCACCTAGTCTTAGGGACTAGGTAAGCCTAACATTTACTGAATAACAATAATAATTAAATAACTTCTAACAATTTTTGAAATAGAAATCTCTATAAAATTTACAATTCCCAAAACCGGTAGTACAAGTCATAAGCTTTACAGAATATGCTACAATTTCTAAATACAACTGTTTGGAAATAGGTAAAACAGTGCGAATACAAAATAAGAAGGTGACTCCGAAGCCTGCGAATGCAGCAACATATTTACCTTGAGTCTCCACAGCAACAATCCGCGTAGCTAGCAAATGATCAACTGACTTCGAAATACCTGGATCTGCACAAAAATGTACAGAAGTATAGTATGAGTACACCACAACGGTACCCAGCAAGTATCAAGACTAACCTCAGTAGAGTAGTGACGAGGGACAGTCAAGACATTTACTGGTGTGAATAACCTGGAACAAGTATAAGTATAGGAACAACAGAGTATGATATCTACATAAAGACTACGCGAAATGGCAAATAATACGGTAATTGTAGTAAGAAAGGAAAACGACAACTATGAGCGGAATACCATAATAATGACACAGTAGATGTACGGAAACACAGTCTAAATCCAGTGATCACAAATAAATGAAAGGGAAATAACAACCCCCAAAAAATGACTGCTTTCACATCGAGTTTTAGCCAATAACCTCCACGAGGTACCGAACCTCAGAATATTCACAACTCATGGGTCCCAATTCCTGAACCCTAACACTTAGCATCATGTGCTCTCATTACAAATTTATAACCGCACTGATGACTCACGTGCCAAATAGACCATTCTCACATAGAAGGCAAGTAAACAAGGGTGTGCATCTATACTTAACAATATCAAGAAAACCTTTTAGCCGATAAGAGTGCTTAACTACGTATATGCTTGTGCAAGTCTCCTAACATAGTTCCTGCTAGCTAGTACGTATAGGAAAAGAAATGGACAACACGTAGAATATTTTCCCACAACTTTCCACAAGATAAATCTCACACAGGTAAGTGTACCATTACACAAATACCAACAACAAGAATGGCCCCAGGCCATATCAAAGAAGATAAACTGATACACTAAAATGAACTTCTCGGGTGAAATGACCTCCGGACGGCTCAAATTTAACAAAAATAACTTCAAAACACAAATAAAACTCATAAGAAACTATTCCGGACCATAAAACCTCAATCTTTATCAAAATCTAAAAATCAACCCAAAGGTCGACCCCCGGGCCAACACCTCGGAACCCGACAAAGTTTACAAAATACGAACACCTATTCCAATACGAGTTCAACCATACTAAATTAACAATTTTCGATACCAATTCGTCCCTCAAATTATAATTTTTCATTTTGAAAATTTTCTTCAAAAACCTCAATTTTCCTCAACTCAAAATATAAATTAAATGATAAAAATAAAGATAAAATCATGGAATATAATAAATTTTAGGTGAAGAACACTTACCCAATCGATTTGCTTGAAAAACCCACAAAGAATCGCTCAAAACCGAGCTCTACAAGTGAAGATATGATAAAAATGGCCTAACCCTCGATTTGAAGATCTTATATTCTGCCCAGATGATTATGCATCGCAAACGCGGAGGAAGGATCGTGTTCGGGAAGAAGAAAAATAAGGGTGCCAAAAAGTGCTTCGCGAACGTGAAGACAAGGTCGCGAACACGGAGAAGAAATAATTACTGCCCGAAATTAGTGCTACGCGATCGCGAAAAAACATATGCGATCGCAAATAAGGAAATTGATGGCCCAAGAACTGAGCTACACGAACGCAAATAGACGGGTGCGAACGCGAAGAAGGGAAAAGCAGACCTTCGCGATCGCGAATGGAATCACGCGAACGTGAAGAACAATAATTCATTCTCCACAAATTTTAATACGCGAACGCGGAAGAAGTGACGCGAACGCGATTAAGGAAACTAGATGGCAGAAATCGGCAATCCAAAAATAGAAGAAATTGGCCCGTAGCCCATCCAAAACACACCTGAGGCCCCCGGGACCCCGTCTAAGCACACAAACAAGTTCTATAACCTAACACGGATTTGCTCGGGGTCTCAAATCACATCAAACAATGCCGAAACTACAAATCGCGCCATGAATCGAACTTATGAACTTTCAAATCTTCCAACTTCAAAAACTCGTGCCAAAACCTATCAAATCAACCTGGAATGACGTCAAATTTTGCAGGCAAGTCCCAAATGACATAACAGAGCTGTTCCAACTCCCGAAATCGCATTCTGACCCCGATATTGCCAAAGTCAACTCTTGGTCAAACCTCTCAACCTTCAAAACTTCAACTTTTCCAACATTCGCCGAAATGTTCCAAATTACCCTACGGACCTCCAATTCTAAATCCGGATGTATGCCTAAGTCCAAAATCATCATTCTAAGCTGTTGGAATCATCCAAAACTCATTCCGGAGCCGTTTACACAAAACTCAAATTCCGATCAACTCTTACAACTTAAGCTTCCAAAACTTGAATCCTCCTTCCGATTTGACTCCGAATCGTCCGGTAACTGAATTCAACCATGCATGCAAGTCAATGCACATAATACGAAGCTGCTCAAGACCTTATACCGCCGAACGAGACTTAAATTCTCAAAACGACCGGCCGGGTCGTTACAGAAAAATAGTTGTATAATGTATGAATCGTAGTATAAATTTTTTATTTAAGTGAGCAATACTATCTTTTTTACATAAAGTTTTTGATATGTATCAAAATTATATTAAGAGAGAAAGTTTTGATTGGAATTTTAGAGAGGAAGAAGCACACACCACATACAAAATATATACAAATCAGATACAAAATATATATAAAAAATATATTGTATAAAATTTGTATGAAAATTGTATTTAAGTTGTTTGATGTTGTAGATATATTTTAACAAGTAAAAATAATGTATGAAAGTTGTAGATTAGTTGTAAATAAGTGTATACTATATAATTAATTGTATGAAATTTATTTTTAGTATGTATGAAAGTTGTAAATAAGTTATAAATAAGTTGTATATTATATAATTACTTGTATAAAATTTATTTTACAAAATACATATTGTATAAAATTTGTATGAAAATTATATTTAAGTTGTATAATGTTGTAGATGTATTTTAACAAGTAAAAATAATGTATGAAAGTTGTAGATAAGTTGCAGATTAGTTGTAAATAAGTCTATATTGTATAATTAGTTGTATGAAATTTATTTTTAGTATGTATGAAAGTTGTAGATATGTTATAAATAAGTTGTATATTATATAATTAGTTGTATAAAATTTATTTTTAGTTTATGTTGTAGATGTATCAAATTTATAAGAAATTTATTTTTTAATTTGTATGATGTTGTACCATACAAATTTATCATCTCTCTATTCTACTTACGCTTCAACTCCTACTAATCTCGAGATCATTGATATATATGTCTTGTTTGCGATATTCAGTACTGTAATTCAGGTTGGGTAGATGGCTATTGTTGGGTCCTTCCCATTCTTAGAAGAATTGTACCTTTTGTGATTATCTAAACATATATAAGAAAAAAAAAGATTTGTTGAATGATGAGGGACAAAGATGGAATCTTGACAGCAGTGATTTCGTCTGTTTATAGGCGCTAGTTAACTAATAAGAAAGAAATAAAGAGGAAAGTATTTGCCCACGGCGCATACTGTTGCTTTTCCGTTTCAACGATTTAGCGATATCAATCATGAATAGGGAATTTTGGGTGGAGAGAGGTAGCAGAGTATAGGAAAATTGAGGGGAGGAGAAAAAAAAAAGAAAAATGGTGTAACTAAATCCCCTAATTTAAGGTACTAATAATGGATTGTATATAAATACTAAAAAAAAATTATTTAGGGTGGATAATATACTAATTATGGATAATTTTAGTAAATAAGTTTCAAATATTGTATAGGAACGAAAAAATCCCTATTTAGAAACCGACTAAACTGACCGAACCGTACCGAACTGAACCGGTTTTTAGATTTCTTTTAAAAAAATCGTAGATTACTATATAAATTCATAACCGACCCACTTGTAGCCCACTATTGATTTCCCGTACTAATAATTAGGCTAGGTTTTTTATTTTATAAGAATAAACCAAAAAAATATCGAACAGTACCGAATAAATTTTACATGTGAAAATATATTTATATAGTAAGTTTAAAAATAATAAAGCATAAAATTTTTCTTTGGACCTTGGAATTATGAAAAAGGTTACAAGCCAACAAGTAATTTAACTCAAAAAATTAATTACTAAAACATATTATGCTACTTCTACTTAAACTAAATTATTTCCAACATCTTCATTAGCAAGGCACAAAGTATTTTAGTGATTATGAGTAGTAAACTACAATGTATTGAATATGTTTCGTGTCATATAATTTAGATTTATCTTTTGAATATTTATTTTCTATAGACTTTATTCTTGAGTCTTAGCTAGGTTAATATCTTTCCACTCGTGTGATTTATATTTTCTTTATCTTTGCTTGGTTTCTTTTACGGTGCTGTAGAATAGTTGACGGATCTATACTCTGACTATCTTTCATGTTTTTTTAATTCATCACCCTTTAAACAATAAAAATGTCTAGAGAGTTTTGCCAAGTCCTATAAGAGAATATATGTTATTGCATTCTAGTTCTACTAGTGACTTTTACTTGACATTTAAAAAATACGAAAAATTAACCGAACTGTACCGATACCGAAGATAAACCGACATGATTGGGACAGTTTCGAAAAGTTTAATTTTGGTTATACATAATAGAATAACCGAAAACTTGGTATGGTATAAATTTTATGAAATAACCGGCCGAACCGAACCATTGACACCCCTACTTTACTTTATTGTAACTTACCAATATAGGTGTTTATAGTAATCTAATAAATGTGGAATAGTGGTTAATACAACAACAACAACAACAACAATAAATTCAGTATAGTCTCACGAGTGGGGTCTGGGGAGGGTAGAGTATATGCAGCCCGTACCCGTGCCTTAAAAATGCAGAGCATTTGTTTTTAGTAGACCCTCAGCTCAGGGAGGAAAAAGAAAAGGGGCAATAACAAGTAAAGTAATCTGCCAACCAAAGCGAAAATATAAAACTAATACTAAGTAATGCAAATAAAAAACCGAAATAGGGAAACGACAAGTAATAACGACAATTTAAGGATAAAAAGAAGTACCCGAAGGATACTAAAAGATGTATCAAAGCTACTGTGACAAAGAAGGACAACACTCGGCTACCTAACCCTCTACCTTTATTCTCAACCTCCACACCTTCCTATCTAATTAGGGAGTAACTCTTAAAGTTAATTATTTAAATAATTATTATGTGAATATTTAATGTGGATAAGTATTTGTATGTGTTTAGAATTTGTTTGGCTAAGCTGTCAAAATTTACTTATTTTAGGAAGTGCTTTTTTTCAAAAGTATTTTTTGAAAAATTATTTTTGAGAGTAGCAATTTATGTTTGGCTAATTTATTAGATAAATACGTTTTTCAATATTTAATATACAAATCGTATTTGACTAATCTTTCTCAAAAGTACGTTTGAATGTCAAATTAAAAAAAAGAATAGTACAAGTTTAGTTTATAAGGTAGAAAAATGAATTTAAACATTTCCTATATACGAATTCAATTAACTTTTTATTTATTTAATTAAAATATAAAACGTAAAGTAAAAAATATAAAATAAAAACTTAATCATAAAAAATATAGTTATCCAAAGCAATAATATTAGATATGTGGTATTACTGTTTATATTTACATGATGATTTAAATATATTAAAATAAATCATTCAATATAAATTAAAATATACTCCATAAATCACTATATAAAAGAGGACATCTATTTATATAGTAGCTGTAACGACCCGACCGGTTGTTTTGAGCTCTAGCACATCATTCAGCTGTTTGAGACCCCGAACAGTTTCACTTCAGGTATTATGACTTGTACGCGTGGTCGGAATTTAATTTCGGGAAGTTCGGAGTTGATTTGGAAAGAAAATTTTAATTTCGGAAGCTTTAAGTTGGAGGAATTGACTAAAGGGTGATTTTTGAGTAAACAACCTCGAAATCAGGATTTGAAGGTTCCAACAGGTTCGTATAATGATATTGGACTCGGGTGTACGCCTGAATCGGATTTTTGATGACCCGTGAGCGTTTCGGCACCTATTGTAGAAGTTGGCATTTTGGAAGGATTTCATGAATATGGGTTGAAGTGCATTTCAATGTTATTGATGTCCGTTTGGGATTCCGAGTCTGGGAATAGCTCCGTAAGGAGATTCTGGTATTGGAAGCGCATCTGGATATGGATTTGGAGGTCCGTAGGTCATTTTGGAGTCATTTGGCGAAAGTTAGAAATTTGAAAGTTTTTGAGAAGTTTGGCCGGGGGTGGGTTTTTTGATATCGGGATCAGATTCCGATTCTGGAAGTTGGAGTAGGTCCGTATTGTCGAATGTGACTTGTGTGCAAAGTTTGATGTCAATCGGACATGATTGATAGGTTTCGGCAACGAATATAAAAGTTTGAAGTTCTAAAGTTCATTAAGCTTGAATTGAAGTGCGATTCATGATTTTAGCATTGTTTGATATGATTTGAAGGATCGACTAAGTTCGTAATGTATTTTGGGACATGTTGGTATATTTGGTTAAGGTTCCGGGGACCTCGGGTGGGTCCCGAATGGTTAACGGAGCAAGTTTTGGACTTAAGGAATGGTTGAAGTGCACTAGTTCTGGTGTAATCGCACATGCGCAAGTTTGACAGCAGGTGCATGACCGCAGAGGCGAGGAAATGGTCGCAGGTGCGATTTGGGCAAAGTAGGGCAGTAATCGCAGGTGCGAAGGGTTGTCCTCACCTGCGAGGTCGCAGATGCGGTAAAGTGTCGTAGGTGCGAGAATGCGAGAGGGGCAGTTGGGTCGCAGAAGGGGAAGGGCATCCGTATATGCGAAGGCGCAGTAGCGCGTGGAGGACCGCAAAAGTGGATTTTGCCTAGCTTGGAGGGAACCGCACCTGCGATGGATTTTCTGCATGTGCGGCTGGTGTACCGCAGATACGGAAGGTCAGCTGGGCAAATTGTTTTAAAGACGGGACTTGGCCCATTTTCTTCCATTTTTCAGTTGGTTGGGGCAATTTTGGAGAGCTTCAAAGGGAGGGTTTCATCAAGCAACCCAAGGTAAGTGATTCTCACTTATTATAGGTTAAATACATGGTTTGTATAAGGATTTAAACATGGAAATTAGTAGAAATTGTGAGAGTTTTGGTAGAAAACCTAGAATTTGGTATTTTTGGATTTTGACCACGAATTTGGGCATTGAATTGAGAATAAATTATATATTTGAGTTCTTGAGGTTATGGGTAAAGTTTATCTTTAAACATTTTCGGAATCCGGGCACGTGGGTCCGAGGATGACTTTATCAACTTTTCGAGCGGAGTTGGAAATTTGTTTAAATCGAATTGTTGTGAGTATTAGAGTATATTTTTATGGGTTTGCACATTTATTGACTAGTTTTGGAGCGTTGGCCATCGGTTTGAGTTATTGGAAAGGCTTAGGAGCCGGCTATGGAACTTCAGAGTGAGGTAAGTCTCCTTTTTAACCTTGTAAGAGGGAATTAATCCTATAGGTGAATCAAATCATTATGTGTTTCTATTTGTCGGGGCTACGTACACACGTGGTGATGAGAGTCCGTGCATAGCTACTGTTATGCTTATGTCTGGGTAGTCTAGGACCCATATCATGTTGTACTTGCGATGTTTGCACCCTACTTGTTAATTTAGTTATTTAAGACATTTAAAAACTCGATAAAGGAATTGTAAAAAAGTTAAACTTCAATTACTTGACCGTTAAATGAGAATTTGAAATTATGGAATACCCTTAATAAATCTTGAATTGGTTGTTTAATGTGTTTTCTCTTTTGTGGAGCGGGCCAAACGCCTCGGTAGTATATAGATACATCTATAGTTCGTGCCGTTCGACCCTCAGCAGTGCACAATTTAAATATTATATTGGATCGGGCTGTACGACCTCGGCATGATTTGCGCATGATATATTTTTTTTTGAATTGATAATAATTGATATTTCTTTCATCGGCCCGAGCTACAAAAATGTTAAATGACGAAAATAAATTTGGAAATTTCTTATGAACAAAAGAATTATTTACTTATTTCATGATATTGAGCTTACAACCGTTCTACGTAATCCATGCTTAATTATATCATTGATATTTTATTTATAGCCCATAGTAAGTGTCGAAGTCGACCCCTCATCACTACTTCTTTGAGGTTAGGCGGGATATTTACTGGGTACACGTTGATTTACGTACTCATACTATACTTACTACACATTTTTGTGAAGGTGCATATATGTCTAGTGGCCTTGTGGGCGCAGAGACGCGGTTATTGCGGGAACTTAGGTGAGCTGCATTCCACGTTACGAGTACGCAACCAGCAAAGTCTCCTTCTGAATATTTATATTTCTCCTGTCCGAATTTGTATTCCGGACAGATGTTGTATTTTATTTTGCATTCCTAGTTGAGGCTCATGCACTTGTGATATCGAGTTTTGGGGTGATTTGGGTTTTCCTGTATTAAAATTGTGGTAAAATATTATTTTTTACACTGTAAATTCTACCTTTTACTATTTAATTGAAGAAAATATGATTTCAAAATGATTAAAATGAGAACCAAATTAAGTATTTATTTTTGGCTTGCATGACAGCGGGGTCCGGCGCCATCACGACCTTTAATGGATTTTGGGTCGTGACAATATGGTATCAGAGCACTAGGTTCACTTAGGTCTCACGAGTCATGAGCGAGTCTAGTAGAGTCTTGCGGATCGGTACAGAGACGTCTGTACTTATCTTCGAGAGGCTACAGGACTGTTAGGAGCACTTCCCTTCTTGATTCCTAATCGTGCGATTTGATTCCTTTGGGGCTTATGCCTTTATTTCCTTCCTATTCAATCTTGTGCGATGTGAAGCGCTTGTCATAAATTTAGAATCGACGATTTTTACTGGTACTGCAGAGGTGGTGCGGGATGTTTCTCCCTGCATATTTGATTGGGTTATTGTCGTTGCCTTACGGAAGGCCGTTCTGTCATTTCAGCTCAGTATCAGTATTGCATATGGTTTGAGATTTGGCACTGATTGTTATGATGACTCGTGCATTGCTATCGCATAATGTTGGTGTAATGGTAGGGTGCTTATCTATGGATTGTGATAGTAAGTGACTTGATAGAAGGACTTCTCATTTCACGGCTTAGAGGTTCAACATTTAGTTCCGGCGGAGGAAAGGCAAATTGACTAAGAATGTTCAGGTTGGATTGATGGAGTAACGAGACTTGTTATTTTCGAGTATGGTGGAATTTTCATCTATGATGTGGTGTCATCGTCCTGGATTGGATGCGTTAAGTTCGCTGGTGTTGTGGTCTTCTTCAATTCGCCTTCGGGGCGGGGTATTGTGAAATGGTGCCGGAGAAGCGATTGTCAGAAATAACGGGGTGTAGCAATTCCGGAATTGAATCGGTGTTTCTAGTGTTGATGACTTAAGAAAGATGATCTTCAGAAAGGTTTAAAGTTGGTAGCAATTGATTGGTTCAAGTGCTACAGAGATAGATTTTGATTTAAGGCAACAACTGGGCAACGAAAGATGAGGAAGAACATGTGGGAGGTGTCTTGCAGTGGTTAAAATTCTAGAAGGCCAAGTATGAGAAACAGAAGTCGAGTAGTTGCTTAAAGGAGAGGGTTTGACCAAAATGGGAGAGTGGGAGAGCAGTATATGGGTTCTGTGGTATGATGACTACACACATTGAGAAAGTTTAGAGTGATTTGGGATTCATGGTGGACAGTGACTCGGTCTACAGGCTTAATTTGGAATATTGGTTGCTATACGGAGGAAGGTTGGATACAACAGAAAGGAGTTGCTTAATATGAAGAAGGATACAACAGGACATTGGATTGGGATGTATTGTCGCGCCTTTAATTGATGTCCGTGAGGAGCGAACGGACTTGTACAACTAGTGAATGAGCACCGGCTCAGGATGAGTTATTGATTTCGTAGTAATTGTAACCAGTTCAGCGGCACTGGATGATGTCGGCATGGAGTTTCCACAGGTGGGTTATCTCCTGTGAGCAGGTTAGCGGTTGCGTGGTGTTGACAAAGCTCCTACGAAGAATTTCTACTGACCATTCAGGAAGAGGTCGAATATGTGCACGTGGCTAGTGATTCAGAGTGGCCATGAAGTGTTTAAAAGAAAGGTTTCGAGATATTTGGTGGGTTGATTATTCAAGATCATGTCAATGGGGGATAAGGAATCTTGGTAGGTTCCAGAGTTATGCAATGGTAGCTTCGAGCTAAGTGGGAAAGCCCCACTGCCTATGACTGGATTGCATAGTTGTCTACTTGTGAGGTTTCTGGTTATCAGCATATTGGTGGGTTGCTACGACTAAGGAAAGAGAACATCAGTGGTGATTTGAGCCAAGGATTTGAGGAATGTACGCTATAATTGGCCTTATCGATTCATGTTCAGGCTTTGGGAAGACTCAGGATTTATGCTTCGTGAAGAGGTGAGTTACAAGGAACGTGATTCAGCCGGGTGCTTCTTTGAGAGGGTGTTCATATGCCAGCAGGGCCTTGGAGTTTGATCATAATTAAGAACAAGTTAAAGTAGGTGACTCTCAACAATGGTTCTAGTGGGTTCAAAGTGCGGTGCCTAAGGATTTCGAGCCAGTAGTATGGCTAAGTATTGAGCTTTTGTAGTGGATTATGAAAAGTGGTTTGGAGTGTTCTCCGTTATCTTCGGTCTGCGGTATGGCATTGGAGGAATAGGAGAAAATAACTTCGGATTCATAGAGGGATTTTCAGAATGGGTGTACCAGTTGAAGATGCGAATATGCGCATAAGGAGGGTATGAGATGGTTCGTGGGTTTTGGAGACAACGTGGTCTCGTGAAATAAGGTCACTCAGGATGAGTGCAGATTTGGGTTCATGATGTTTTGAATGGAGCTATTATTATTTCTAGGGCAAGTCCCGAGTAAATTAGAAGAAGTGGCTCGGTTGGTAATGGTTGAATCAACAGGCTTATGGCAGTGACCAGTTTTTCCAGTGTGAAGTTATACATGTGGTTTGTGGTTGTACACTTGGGCTTGAGCGCCACCATAACTTGTTTGATTTGGGAGGTATTCGATTCATATGGCTTTATTGTGTAAAGGTATTTTCGGAAGAGTTATGGCAGTTTAAATCACAACATCAAGTTGTATTTTCTGCGGTTTGGGAATTTAATTGCATGTTGCATTGGTTCTTCTGAAATGAGCTAAGTAAAAGGTTTATATATGATAAAGTATTTATTCTATTAGTGGATCAGGGGTTATCATGGAGTTCTGGTACTCTCACATATTGGCATGTTAGGTGCAGTGAACGGCATGGGAAATTGGAAGCTGAGGATCAAGGTTGTGGTTCGGTGTTGACAAAAATGTCACGAGCTCGGATGATCGGGGAAGAATTCAGATGTTTAGAGTAAGCTGGTATTGTCTTTAGCTTCACCTGAGATCGGTGTCCTGTATAAGAGGCTTGGTGTACTAATTTGCGGCTTCTTGATTTGCGTTACAGCATTAGTATGGCCGGTGGTATGGATGTGCAGACTTGTTACCTGGTGCGGAAAGTCGTGGGAGCGTATCCCACGGGAAAATTGTATAAGTGTGACATGTAGTCACTTGATTGATTAAAGATTTGAAACCAAGTATGGGGATTTGGTACTATCGCTAATGTGAGAGTTTAGGCCTGAAAGGCGCTCTATTCAGTTGATTGTGAATTGTGGAAGTTTGTTCCGGATTTGACATCTGTTCTTGTTTGTCATTAGAAAAGGGGTGTTGTGGATCCTTGAAAGGTTATTAACCCAGTGCGGTACGATCCGAACCGGTTTGGGGTCCATTGATGGGTCCAAATATGAATGTGTACTCTACACCGGCCTGGGTGTGTTCATTCAGCATAGCATTCCTTATGGAGGAGTATGCGGGCGTTGGATGTCATTTTTATCGTCAGCTACTTCATGTAGTATTCTGTTGTGCCGTATGGGTTGTGAGACGACTTGATTATCTGTACAATGTGTTGAGGTCCCGCATAGCGGTGGTGTTATGTGAGCAAGATGGCTCTCGAGATACAGATCATATATCGCACCTTAGTTATGCTTGAGTTTTATAGCGTATGACGCTATCCGTCTCCCAGGATTTGTATTATGCACTTGGCGTGCTTATGGTTGATATTCGGGCATTTCGTGAGTATGAGCGTTACGGCTCGAGGTGTGTTTTCTTTAGATTATTATGTGTGGATTGGATGGCACGCCGTCACGGATATGTTGATTGTATCGGGTGGCACGCCGCCATAGGTATCATGGTTGGATCGGGTTGCATGCCGCAACGGTACCATGTCTGGATCCAGTTGCACGCCGCAATAGTGTGATGTTGAGCACAGTTCCCTATATCTATTCCTGTGTGTTTTGTTCCGCATTTTCTGAGAAAGATTCATGACACCTTTTCAGTTGTTTAATTAGTTACGTGGGTTGAGTAGTTCTTTCCAGAGTTCGTTTTTCCTTATGTATCACATGCGAGTTTGTGGATTGTTGGCGCATGATGGCATCATATGAGACCTTTGGTAGTGTTTGTGGTGGCTTATTGCCGGAATAACTTATACTGGGTGAGACGAGATTATTGGACCTGAGATTAGTGCAATCGGATTATATGAGGCATATTTAAAAAGTAAATATCGTTATTTGGTTCATAATGGGGTAATGATCCTTGTCAGGAGGAGGGACTCAATGATTTGTCGACTCGGAAGTTGCTTATGAATTTCTACACATCCTTGATTTGTCGACTCGGAAGTTGGTTATGAATTTCTACACATCCTTTCTGTTGTAGTAGTATTGCGAGAGTTGAAACATGACTTATATGCTTCGTGAGGTGCGTGTGGCCATCATATTCGTAGGATTTTGACTATCATTGTTAGAGGATGTTATTATGGTCATGTGGGTTACAGGGTGCATGGTATGAATTCAGTAAAGGTATGCAATCATGTATTGGTGCATCGTGTAGTGATGGATACAATGTTCATATGTTGGAAACAGACCTGGTAGAGAATTTCAGATGTTAGAATTTGGCTCTAAGGCTTATTTGACTAGATAAAAGTGAGGATTTTAAGGTTTGCTCGAGCAAATATGCTCAACTGGGTTGTGGTAGCATGGGTAGGTGCACGAGGTGTTAAACAATGATTTCGGACAACTCCAAAGCACTTCTTAGCACGTTTGAGGACGAACGTATGTTTAAGTGGGAGAGAATGTAACGACCCGACCGGTCGTTTTGAGTTCTAGCGCGTCATTCAATGGGTTGAGACCCCGAGCAGCTTCACTTCAGGTATTATGACATGTACGCATGGTCAGAATTTAATTTCGGGAAGTTTGGAGTTGATTTGGAAAGAAAATTTTAATTTCAGAAGCTTTAAGTTGGAGGAATTGATTAAAGGGTGATTTTTGAGTAAATGACCTCAGAATCGGGTTTGAATGTTCCAACAGGTTCGTATGATGATATTGAACCGCACATGCGATGGATTTTCCGCAGGTGCGGAGCCGCAAGTGCGGCTGGTGTACCGCATATGCGGAAGGTCGGTTGGGCAGATTGTTTTAAAGACGGGACTTGGCCCATTTTCTTCCATTTTTCAGTTGGTTGGGGCGATTTTGGAGAGCTTCAAAGGGAGGGTTTCATCAAGCAACCCAAGGTAAGTGATTCACACTTATAATAGGTTAAATACATGATTTGTATAAGGATTTAAGCATGAAAATTAGTAGAAATTGTGGGAGTTTTGATAGAAAACCTAGAATTTGGTATTTTTGGATTTTGACCATGAATTTGGGCATTGAATTGAGAATAAATTATACATTTGAGTTTGTGAGGTTATGGGTAAAGTTTATCTTCGAATGCTTTTGAAATTCGGGCACGTGGGCCCGAGGGTGATTTTATCAACTTTTCGAGCGGAGTTGGGAGTTTATTTAAATCGAATTGTTGTGAGTATTAGAGTATATTTTTATGGGTTTGCAATTTATTAACTAGTTTTGGAGTGTTGGGCATCGGTTTGAGTTGTTGGAAAGGCTTGGGAGCCGGCTATGGAACTTCAGAGCGATGTAAGTCTCCTTTCTTTCTTGTAAGAGGGAATTAACCCCATACGTGAATCAAATCATTATGTGTTTTTATTTGTGGGGGCTACGTACGCACGTGGTGATGAGAGTCTGTGTGTAGCTACTGTTATGCTTATGTCTGGGTAGTCTAGGACCCATATCATGTTGTACTTGAGATGTTTGCACCATACTTATTAATTTAATTGTTTAAGACATTTAGAAACTCGATAAAGGAATTGTAAAAAAGTTAAACTTCAATTACTTGACCGTTAAATGAGAATTTGAAGTTTTGGAATATTTGCCCCTTAATAAATCTTGAATTGGTTGTTTAATGTGTTTTTTCTTTTGTGGAGCTGGCCGAATGCCTCGGTAGCATATAGATACATCTATGGTTCGTGCCGTTCGACCCTCGGCAGTGCACAGTTTAAATATTATGTTGGATCGGGCCGTATGACCTCGGCATGATTTGCGCATGATATATTTTTTTTGGAATTGATAATAATTGATATTTCTTTCATCGGCCCGAGCTACAAAAATGTTAAATGACAAAATAAATTTGGAAATATTTTATGAACAAAGGAATTGTTTACTTATTTCATGATATTGAGCTTACAACCATTCTACGTAATCCATGCTTAATTATATCATTAGTATTTAATTTATAGCTCATAGTAAGTGTCAAAGTCGACCCCTCGTCACTACTTCTTCGAGGTTAGGCGGGATACTTACTGGGTACGCGTTGATTTATGTGCTCATACATATTTTTGTGCAGGTGCATATATGTCTAGTGGCCTTGTGAGCGCAGAGGCATGGTTATTGCGGGGAATTAGGTGAGCTGCATTCCACGTTACGAGTCCGCAGCCAGCAGAGTCTCCTTCAGAATGTTTATATTTCTCCTGTCCGAATTTGTATTCCGGACAGATATTGTATTTTATTTTGTATTCCTAGTTAAGGCTCATGCACTTGTGACACCGGATTTTGGGGTGATTTGGGTTGTCCTGTATTGAAATTGTTGTAAAATATTATTTTTTACACTGTAAATTCTACCTTTTACTATTTAATTGAAGAAAATATGATTTCAAAATGATTAAAATGAGAACCAAATTAAGTATTTATTTTTGTCTTACCTGACAGCGGGGTCCGGCGCCATCACGACCTTTAATGGATTTTGGGTCGTGACAGTAGCAACCATTCCAAGGAGTAATAGGCAAAGAAGAATAAGAATATGATGAAAATAAAAAGAAAAGAGAGAGATGGTAGAAATAAAACAACATAAGAGAAAGGTTAATTTAGTAAGTGTTAATTTAGGAAATATAAATTTATGGTAAGGGTATTTTAATCTTAAATAAATTAATCTGCTTATACTTTTTGGAATAAGCTACAATTTATGGATTTTTCAAGAAAGAAGAAACATTATTTTTGCTACTACTCAAAAGTACTTCTCCATCTTGGCCAAACAATTCAAATTTTTAAAAAGGTGCTCGTTTAACCAAAAGAAATATACTTTTAGGCTCCCAAAAGATTGGGTAAACAAGCTCCTAATCTTTTTGTTAAAATGTAAGAACCTGTTGGTGAAAATACAATTACAGTTGAAAAATAAAATGAAGAAAATAAAATATTTTCAGTCTAAGGCGCAGATATCTCGCTCTCTTTAAGGAGATTCAAGCCTACTGCAACAAAGTCTTCACTGGTCAAGCAGTAATCCTCTTGACTTATCTCCCCAGGATACAATAGCCCGATCACATCATATGGCTCGAACAAACTTTGGACAAGTAAAAACTTGTCCTGAGTTTGGATCTTAGTTGAGTCCAAAGCTCCACTAAGATGAACACCTTCTTTCAGCAAAAGTAAAAAATCTCTTCTTCTTTTTCACAACTTTTAACCTCACTTTTTAAAACACTCTACAATTATTTTCCACACCACATTATGGAAGAAAGACTCTTATAGGTGTAGGAATTCTTCCTTGAATTAAATTGGAAGAAAGTGGGGTAATAAATTATGAAATCATGGAGAACATGGGATAATGGATAAATTAGTGTGTAATAGTGGTAGAACATGGGAGAAGAGTTACAAAAATATTATGGTCATTTTCTACATCATGGAGTAGTGGGAGTTTTGGGAATTATGGCCATTTTCTGCATCATGGAGTAGTGGGAATGCTGAAATACTAACATTTTCCCACTCATTAGAATAAGAGAGTTTACTAGTTGAAGGGAGATTATCATGCATAATGAAGGTGTGCTCTGCATTGAACCTCCACTTAGCAAAACAACGATCTTTACTGCAAAGTCAGTAGTGGTCTCAGAACTTTAACTATGACTGCTTTAGGAAAATAAATTATCACTGCTTACATATAATAATCAAGGTGTTTACATGAGCTTTATTAGCCAGCATATTACGGCCTTGTGCTATCCCCGTTTTCATGAGTGTTTTTGAGAACAAGCCCAATTCTAATAGGAACCGGCCTATACCATACTCACATAGGTGAAATCTGTCAAGGGTGCTCCTGTAACTCTAACACCCCACTCATACGAGTGATAAGTGGGAATTTTGACTGCTTATTAGCACCTTTTAGCTTTATTTTAGTTTGAATGTATTGAACTGTGTTCCCGGAACTAATGAAATTATGCAAAATTGCAGGAATGCTGGAAGTTTGGTCTCCCAAGATAAAATCCGATTCAAAAAGGATTGTCCTGCAGCACAAGGCAATAAAGGGCGCAGAATCACAAATGTACGATCCGCAGAAGGAATTCTGCCACCGCAGAAGAAATTGCGGACCGTAAAATTGCATCTGCGGCCGCAAAACACTAAGAAAAATTTAACAGACCGCACATGAATTGTGCGGCCGTAGAACTGGGCTAAGAGTCAAAGATCAGAGAGTATGCAAAAAGACCAAGTCCAGGAGTCTTTGTGAATTGCGGACCACACAATAATTGTGCGACCGCAGTTCAGAAATGTGCGGCCGTAGAAGATTGCCTCGCGGTCGCAGTTCAGAAATGTGCGGCCGCAGAACTCCACTTCCTGCGAGTTGAAGAAATCTGCGGACTGTACACGGAATTGTGCGTCCACAGAACCTCCCGAGGGGAATTTTTGTCCGAGATTTTTGGCCCTGTATAAATAGACGAGTTTCATAAAATGAGGTCAAGTTTTGAACATCTGAAGCTGCTTTAGCCGTTTTTCTTTGCTACTTTAGGACGTTTTACATTATTTTGGTGTTTTTACATTAGATTTCATCATTTTAATCTTCCATTATGAGTTTAATTAGCTTTTCTTCTCTATTTTTTACAATTTCCATTATGAGTAGCTAGACTCTTATTAGGGTTGTGACCCAACCCTAATGTATAAACCTTATGGGTATCTAATTTAGTCCTGTTTTATGATTGGGTGTTGATATTTAGCTTAGTTCATGATTAAATTTTAGAATTAATGGTTGCAAACATTGATTCATGCCTATTTGACTTAGTCTCTGCTTGAGAAAGAGGGACCTAGTCTAGGACAACTTAGCTAACAAGGAATTGGGTCAATTGAGAGATTGATTAACCCAATGAAAGAGTTCAACCTAGAGATAGTAATAACCCGACTTGAGCTCTTATCAATGGTTTTGGTTGATACCCATTTGGTCTTGAGAAAGACAAATTGGGCAAAACCACTCTATGACCGAGAGGTATTGAGTGAGTAGTGTAGAGTTGTGAGCTATAATATACCCCAATCAACTAAACAAGCATTAACGTCTTTGCCCCATTAGGGAAACACCTGGGTTATGGTCACAACCCTAGGCCTTTAATCCAATTAGAAAAATCTTAAAAATATTTACCTCAAGTCTATTCCCTTTATCTTGCAACTATTAGATTAACAATAGAAGTAGAAAACAAAATTGTGTTGTGGAAGTGCTATCCAGATAACCCATTTTCTTGTTTCAAATATATGCTCCTAACTCCCATTTTAACTCCCACCGGATTCGACCTCGACTCCTAGTTTGGTAATTATTATTGCATATGACCGTGTCATATCTCTTATTGAGGTGTGTTGTGGACGTGATCAATTTTTAGCGCCATTGCCGGGAGTTAAAACAGTGTTAACTATATATTTGAGTGTGTTTTTGGAATATCTTATTTTCCTTCGGTGTTACTAACTTGTTTGAGAAATCATAGGTACAACCATGGCGAATAATGAGCTCAGAAATTTACCTTTTGGGGATGTGGACGTCGAGGATGATCAAGTTGATGAGGTTCCTCTTGAGCCTCAAGCCAATAGAAGAGGCCGAGTGCCTCATGACAATGTTCGCGCTCCACCCCCACCTCTACCACGAGCGGCTCCATACCGGGTGTTACCCAATGAAGGATATGCTAGTGCAATAGTACCTCCCCGTATTAGGGCGGGTAACTTTCAAATCACCAATGTGATGCTCACTTTGCTAGAGCAATGAGGTTTCTTTACCTGTGCTCCAAGTCAAAGTGCGTACAAACATTTGAAGGGGTTTGTAGACACTTGTTGGGGGAGCAAACAAACAAATGTCTCCGAGTGTGCATTGAGGCTAAGGCTTTTTCCCTTCTCTCTACGGGAGAAAGCTTTAGATTGGTTGGAATATTTGCCGAACCATTCCATTCACACTTGGGATGAGTTGGCAGAAAAGTTTATTTCTAAGTTCTTCGAGATGAGATTTTGGCATTCAAGCAAAAGCTGAACGAACCACTATATGAGATTTGGGAGCGGTATAGAACAATGGTCAAGGAATGTCCCAATAACGATATGATGGAAAATATGATTCAACATACCTTCTATCGTGGGATTAACATAACCACCTAATGTGTAGTGAATCAACTTGCCGGTGGTAACTTTATGACTACATCGTATGCAGAGGAGTGTGAGATTTTGGATGAAATGGCGAAAACATCGTCGGCGTGGCAATCCCGGGCTAATGTTCCACAAGGTAATCCGAACGTGATCCACCTTCATAAAGAGTTGCATGACCATGGGTAAGCTATTGCCGAATTGACTACCACCATGAATCAACTAGCAAAGGCTCAACTTCAACAAGTGCAAATTCCTAAGCAAGTCAATGCCATGGAAGGGGTGAACATGATAGTAAACAAAAGAAGGATTAAAGGTCCACAAGTGCAAAATGGAGTGGAGAATTATGCGCAAGAGGAAAGTGGTTTTGATCAAGATGATTCTTACAATGAACAAGAAGAGGAGGTGCAATATGTGAACAACTTTCAAGGGCAAAGAAACAACTTTCAAGTCCCAAACCAACAACAATGGCGACCTTAAAACAATCAAGGCAATTGGAATTCTAACAACCAACGAAATTAGAGTGGTGGCAACAATCAAGGAAATTGGCATAACAACAACTATCAAGGAAATTGGAGTGAAAATAATCAAGGAAATTTGGGGGGGGGGGGGGTAACAATCAAGGCGGATGGAACAATAATCAAGGCAACCGAGGGTCAGTTCTTCCCATGGTCTCCTTATGTATCAACAACCGATCAACTCGCCTCTTTATCCGTCCCATGGTCCAAGTTCTTCAAACAATGAGATGGGGCATATTGAGAATATGTTTAAGCAAATGACGGAAAATAATGCCGATTCAGATGCCCAACTTGCCTCTCATACCACATCAATCCGCAACTTAGAAGTTCAAATGGGGAAAATCTCTCAAGCTCTAAATTTTCATCCTAAAGGGGCACTACCAAGTGACATGGTAGTAAACCTAAAGGGTGAAAACAACACGACACATGCCATGGCCATTACTACAAGAAGTGGAAGAGGTGGGAATGCACCTACCTCAAGTCAAAGGCAACTTGTGGATGATGAGCAAGTGGTACAAGAAGACGAGGCCCCGAACAATGTAGAGCAATCAAATGATGAAGTTCAGATTGATATGTATGATAGTGTGGAAGAGACTTAAGAGGATGTGAACCCGTTTAGGGATCACATTATTGACATACCGGATCCGGTAATGCGAAAGGCAAGGATACCATTGCCTAAGCCTCCACCTCCATACCCTCAAAGACTTGCCAAGAAAAATGGCAAGAATCAATTCAAGAAGTTCATTCAAATAATGAAGAGTCTCTCAATCAATGTGCCATTAGTTGAAGCTTTGGAACAAATGCCCGGCCATGCAAAGTTTATGAATGATCTCGTGACTAAGAAGTGGTCAATGAATTTTGAAACCATCAAAGTCACCCATCAAGTGAGTTCAATTGTGCATTCAATGGATCCTAAGTTGGAAGATCCTGGTGCTTTCACGATTCCTTGTTCAATTGGAAGTGTCGAGTTTGCAAAAACTCTTTGTGAACTTGGGGCAAGTATCAATTTGATGACCTCTTCAGTTTTCAAGACCTTGGGAATTGGGAACCAAGACCCACCTCTATGAGATTGCAAATGGCCGATCGTACTATGAAGAGACCTTTGGGAGTGATTGAAGATGTCTTAGTTCGTATTGATAAATTCATTCTTCCGGCGGATTTTATCATTCTAGATTGTAAATTTGACTATGAGGTGCTGATTATTCTTGGGAGACCTTTCCTTGCTACGGGGAGGGCTCTTTATGATGTTGAAGCCGGAGAACTTACATTCCGGGTTGGTGATGAAAAAGTGGTTTTCCATGTGTGTAAGTCAATGCGGCAACTGAATAGCAATGAGGTGTGTTCTTTTATGGATTTGGTGACCGATGTTATTGTTGATGATACAAGTGCTATGATCAATGTGGGTGATATGTTGGAGGTCGTCTTGCTCAACTTTTATGATGACGAGATGGATGGCTTCATGGAATGTGTGAACTCTTTGCAAGGAATGGGGTCGTACAACTATGCACCCCAAAAATTGTCCTTGGATCTTGAAAATAGGACAACTCCTGCTACAAAGCCTTATATTGAAAAGCCTCCTACCTTGGAGTTGAAGCCATTACCTCCACATGTTCAGTATGATTTCTTGGTCCTTGTTCTACTTTACCGATTATTCTTTCCTCTTGTTTGACTAACGCGTAGGTAGACTCCACTTTGGCGGTGCTACAAAAGAGGAAGAAGGCTATTGGGTGGACTTTGGAGGATATTCGGGGGATAAGCCCCGCATTTTGCATGCATAAGATCAACTTGGAGGAAGGTGCCAAACCATATATTAAACATCATAGGAGACTCAATGAGTCTATGCAAGAAGTTGTCAAGAAAGAGATTATCAAGTAGTTAGATGCCGGGGTTGTCTAACCCCATCTTTGATAGTTCGTGTACTTCTCCGGTTCAATGTGTCCCAAAGAAGGGAGGCATGACGGTGGTCACCAATGACAAGAATGAGTTGATTCCTATAAGAATGGTGACCGGATGAAGGGTGTGTATGGACTATCGCAAGCTCAACAAAGTCACAAGGAAGGACCATTTTCCACATCCTTTCTTAGATCAAATGCTTGATAGATTGGCCGGTCGTGCTTTCTATTACTTTCTTATTGCTCCGGAGGATCAAGAGAAAACTACCATTATATATACCTATGGTACTTTTTCCTTCAAGTGGATACCATTTGGTTTGTGCAATGCACCGACGACTTTTCAAAGGTGTATGATGGCTATTTTCACGGACATAGTGGAGGACTGTAACTACCCGACTTGTCATTTTAGGAATTTATGCCTCGTTCATCGACTTAAGATCTCGAACAGCTTCGTAATACGTATTATAACTTGTGTGTGTGGTCAAGTTTGGTTTTCGAACGATTCAGGATCAAATTGGAAAATAATTCTTATTTAAGAAGCTTAAAAGAAAAAAACGTTGATCAGAGAGTTGACTTTTGAGCAAAAACTTCGAAATAGAATTTTGATGGTCCCAATAGCTCCGTATGGTGATTTGTACTTGGGAGTGTGTCCGGATATTTATTTAGAAGTCTGTAGTTGATTCTGGTTTGAAATGGCGAAAGTTGAAAATTTAAGGTTTGGAAGTTTGATCGGGAGTTTGACTTTGATGATATCGGGGTCGAAATGTGATTTTGAGAGTTGAATTAGATTTTTTATGTCATTTGGAACTTGCATGCAAAATTTGACGTCATTACGGGTTAATTTAATATGTTTCGGCACGAATTTTAGAAGTTGGAAGATTTGGAAATTATGAGTTTGTTTTGTGGTGCGATTCAGTTTTGACGCTGTTTGATGTGATTTGAGGCCTCGAGCAGGTCCGCGTTATATTTTAGGACTTATTGGTATGCTTGGGTGAGGTCTCGAGTGGTTCGGGTGAGTTTCAGGGTGAGTTTTGAACGAGTTTGGGCATTTTGGCACTCTGATGATTTTTTGGGACAGTGCGGAGGGCACATTTGGAGTGCGGATGTGCAACCGCAAACTCCCATAGTACGGAGGCAGTGGTAATTGTGTGGACCGCAGTTGAAATTGTGATGTCCGCAGTTGAAATTGTGCGGTCCGCGGAATTTCTCTCGCGCCCGCAGAAATGAGATTTTCAGGATCGATGGTCCGATTTCGGGAGCTTATATCTTTTAATCTATAAGGAATTTGGAGATGATTCAAAAACTAAAGTTGTATCTCTTCGAGTCTAGTTTCTAGAAAGGCATACCATTAATCATTTGGGAATTTCTATAGAAAGATATATTCAATTTACTAAAGCCTGGTAGTGAAGTCCCACTAAAGTGCGGCGACACAATTTGGACCGCGGCTGCAGAACTTGGAAATGTGCGGTTAGCACAATGGGAGGTCAGATTTGTGTACTTTATAAATGAGGGCTAGAGTATTATTCCATATTTGGACTTTGGGAGCTCAGTTAGTGGAGATGTTTTGTGGGATTTTCAAGAAATTCATCGGGTTTTGAGCCGTCTGGAGGTCATTTCACGCAAGAAGGCTATTTTGCAATATCGGCCTAGCTTCAAAAAGGTAAGTATCTTGCCTAACCTTGAGTGGGAGAACTACCCCTTAGACATTGAGTCTTATGTGGAAATTGTGTAATTGAAAAATCATGTACGCGAGGTGACGAGTACGTACTTGGTTTATATGTGCAAATTATCCGATTAGAATTGTTAGATGCCCTTATGGATTAAATTGAAAATTATTGGCACTTATTAAATCCTGTATTTTTCATGCCTCAATCCTTGTTTTTGAATTTATTTTTATATGATGATTTGGTGTGATTGCCACCTTGATTGTTATGTGAATCCCGTATTTTTGTTGAGTTGATATTTTCTAGAGATAATTTTATTATGGATTATTCATTTGTAAATAATTGATTTAATATTCTTAAAAGGAGGCAAAGTGTTAAATTTTAAAATATTATTCTATTGAGTGGTTCACTCCCGGATATTTTGTTAAAATTTTGTGCACATTATGGTCGAGCCATGAACTCCTTATTGTGAAAAATAATGTATTGTTGATTTCTGTGGCAAGTTGTAATATTTGAGCAGTTGTGGTGCAATTTATGAGATGTCGTGATATTGTTGGGAGGTTTGTTCGGGTATATATATATATATATATATATATATATATATATATATATATATATATATATATATATATATATATATATATATATATATATATATATATATATATATATATATATATATATATATATATATATATATATATATATATATATATATATATATATATATATATATATATATATATATATATATATATATATATATATATATATATATATATATATATATACGGCGAGACAAGGCAGGCATTTACTTTATTATTGCGCACGTGGCGAGACAAGGTGGGCTATGTCGGGGATTGATTTGTGATGGCCTGGGGGCCTTGTTGTTTATATTTGTGTCGGGACTATGAGGTAGTACCTCGGGAGTGCCCTTTTGTTGATATTTTTCTATGGTTGTACTTGCCTTTGATTATTTTATTTTTCCGTAATATGTAAACTTTTGTGTTCTCCGTGATATATTATTTGACTTAATGTTAAGTGTTTTATATTTCTTGTTATATTGTGTTAGCTTTGGCTTTTTCGTAAATAAAAGAAATTACTATTATATTTTAATTTAATAAGTTTTACATCCAAATCAATAGCTTATCTGATGCTTTATTTTAATTGAAATGTCATTTTTCTTCATTCAAACTATTTCAAGAATAAACTCATTTCTTTGTTGAGTTGTTACTTGATTTTAAAAAAAATTGTAACCTTCTTTATTGAAAATAAATTGATCATGCTGATTTTATGTATATATATATATATATATATATATATATATATATATATATATATATATATATATATATGGGATATGAGTTGTCCGTGCGGTTGTGATAGAGATATGGGCATGAGGTGCCGTGAGAATATGAAAGGGGGCTGAGACCCGTATTTATGATTATGATATAAGATATTTATTTGAAAGGATTTTCTTTCAAAGATTTATATTTGAAAATCTTGTAGATAAAAGGTGTATATTTTGAAGGACTTGATTAATTGGATGTGCTTGTATTCATTATTTATTTGGGAAATATTTATGATGTTCTTGTTGCCTTGTTGTTTATATCACTAGTTGACTATTGTTGCTATCTCTGCTATTTATTTTTTATTATTTTTGTATGCTATATTGTACTGGTTATTTGACTAGTGAGTGTCTTGACTGTACCTCGTCACTACTCCACCGAGGTTAGTCTTGATACTTAGTGGGTACCGACTGTGGTGTACTCATACTACACTTCTATATATTTTTGTGCAGAGCCAGGTAATTTGGAGTCAGTTAACCGCTAGCTAGCTATACAGATCTTGCTGTGGAGACTCAAGGTAAACCTGTTGCTGCGTTCGCAGGCTTCAGAGTCACCTTCTGATATTATACTTGCACTGTTTTATCTCTACTTCAAAACAATTGTAATTGTAGGCTTTCTAGTAAGTTAGTAGAGCTTATGACTTATACTACCAGTTTTGGGATTGTAAGTATTGTATAGAGATTTGTTCTTCGCATTTGTCAGTCATTAATTAATATTGTTATTATTTCAGTAAATGCTAGGCTTACCTAGTCCTTAAGACTAGGTTCCATCACGACATGCTACGGAGGGAGATTTGGGTCGTGACAAGGACTACCTTGAAGTTTTCATGGATGACTTCTCGGTGGTTGGAGATTCTTTTGATTTTTGTCTTGCAAATTTGGATAAAGTGTTGGCAAGATGTTAAGAAACAAATTTGGTGCTCAATTGGGAGAAATGTCATTTCATGGTCAAGGAAGGCATTGTCTTTGGCCACAAAATCTCAAATAATGGAATTGAAGTTGACAAAGCGAAAATTGAGGTGATTTCTAAACTTCCACCTCCAACTTCGGTAAAGGGTGTGCGGAGTTTCTTAGGCCATGCGGGTTCTACCGGCGCTTCATCAAAAATTTTTCTAAGGTGGTGAATCCGTTGTGAAAGCTTCTTGAGAAAGATGCTAAGTTCAACTTCAATGATGATTGCATGAGAGCTTTCGAATTATTGAAGTTCAAGTTGACAACTACTCCCATCATCACCGCTCCAAATTGGAGTGTCCCTTTTGAACTCATGTGTGATGCAAGTGACGTAGCGGTTGGGGATGTTTTGAGGAAACACATCAACAAGATTTTTCATCTGGTCTACTATGCTAGTAAGACCATGAATAGTGCCCAAGTCAACTACACCGTTACGGAGAAAGAGCTCCTTTCCATTATTTTTGCAATTGAGAAGTTTCTCCCGTACTTGATGGGTGCAAAGGTCATTGTCCACAAGGATCATGCGGCGCTTCGTTATCTCATGAGCAAGAAGGACTCCAAATCTCGGTTGATGAGATGAGTACTTTTGTTGCAAGAGTTTGATATTGACATCCAAGATAGAAAAGGGAGTGAAAACCAAGTGAAAACCCAAAATATCTCATGGTACAATTTTGGGCTATACTTTAAATACAAACTTGTTTAAATAAGATTAATTAATAATAAATAATAAAATATTTATTATGCACTAAAATGATTAAAAATAATAACTTAACATTATAAAAATAAAAAAATACTATTTTGGCATAAATAATGTAAATATGACATAATTATGCATGAATATAAGTTGTTATTGCAAAATTACGTAAATAGCTAAAAATACTAACGTAATTATATGAAATGCTGTAAGAATGTTTTAAAATATGTATGTGGGTGTAAAATAACAAATTTGGATGATTCGATCACCACAAATAATTTAAAGGGATAATTAATAAATATTTAAGTAATTTAATTGCAGGAAAATTGATTTTAAAGCTCTAAAAATTGCTGAAAATTATGAAAAATACATGTATAATTCTTATAAATTAAATGATAATTCAAAATGACATCTTAAAAATATATATACTATTTGGAAAATTGTGAGGGCAAAATTGGGTATCAATAGCTGCTCCTCTTTACTCGGGAATAATGAAAGAGTTGTCGGGTAAAGAAAATGATGACCAATTTTGGCCGAGTTGAATGGGGAATGATGTGATTTAAAAATAGGGGCCGAAGCTTGGTTCATGAGTTGTCTACGTATCCTCGGTGTTATGGGTATCAGGCCGTGTGTGGTTCTGGATCCAACGGTGAATGAAACCGATGAAGTTGTTATAAGAACGGTCGTATGTTTCGAAAAGGTTCTTTGGGTAGGATATTATCGCAAATAACAGATGATTTTAGGTGGAGTCATGAATGCGAATTTGAAACGTTACGGATGCATCACAAGGCAGATATTTGAGGTCATAGAGTAAAAGGTAGGCAATTACTGGTAGTCGGTTACGTTTGAAGCGATCTAAGGATGTGAACGTTGTAAACGGAAACCGGAGCGAAGATTGCTCCTGTTTGTAGAACGGTTACCTCCCGAATTACCTGCAAAACTTAAAACACAGTGCATGCAAATATATATGGGTTATTGCGACAATTTAAACATGATGCAAATTTCCTTTGGATCATGAAGATTGTCTTTGGACGGTGAGGATGATGTCCTTAGACCATGATGTCCTGGGCCATGAAGTGCATGATAAGGGATTCGCAGGCCATGAAGTGGTGTCCTCGGGCTATGAGGATGGTGCCTCTGGACTATGACGCCTTTGAATAATGATATGCAGTATCGAGATATCCTTAGGCCATGGAATGGTGTCTCCCGGCTATGAGGATGGTGCCTTCGGACTATGACGCCTTCGGAAAAATGGCGATGTTTCAGCCTATGAGATGCAGAGATATGGCAGTATCGATCGTTTGATAAAAGAAACAGGTGATGCTTGGTTATATGCGAGGACGGTACAAGACAAGGCTTAGTCTTGTATGAGATGAGGGCAGCGCTTAGCCCGATGCGAAGAAGGGAGACAATGCTTAGTCTCATGCAAGGAAAGGCAGTACTTAGCCTTATGTAGAGGATGGAAACAGTGATTAGTCTCACGCAAGGAAAGGCAGTGCTTAGCCTTATGCGGTGTAGTGGAGACAATATTTAGTCCTATGCAAAGAAAGGCAATGCTTAGCCTTATGCAGGAAACAGAGACAATGCTTAGTCTCATGCGGGGAAAGGCAGTGCTTGGCCTTATGCAAGGAAAGGCAGTGCTTAGCCTTATGCAAGGAAGAGAGACAGTACTTAGCCTTATGCAAAGAAGGGAGACAGTGCTTAGTCTCATGCAAGGAAAGATAGTGCTTAGCCTTATGCAATTACAGAGTCAATGCTTAGCCTCACGCAAAAAGTGGAGACAATGCTTAGTCTCATGCAAAGGAAGGGAGACAAGGCTTAGTCTCATGCAAAGGAAAGGCAGTGCTTAGCCTTATGCAATTACAGAGGCAATGCTTAGCCTCATGTAAGAAAGGGGGACAATGCTTAGTCTCATGCAGGGAAAGGCAGTGCCTAGCCTTATGCAATTATAGAGGCAATGCTTAGCCTCATGCAAAAAAGGGAGACAATGCTTAGTCTCATGCAGGGAAAGGCAGTGCTTAGCCTTATGCAATTATAGAGGTAATGCTTAGCCTCATGCAAGAAGTAGAGACAATGCTTAGTCTCATACAGGGAAAGGCAATGCTTAGCCTTATGCAATTACAAAGGCAATGCTTAGCCTCATGCAAGAGACAGTGCTTAGTCTCATGCAAAGGAAGGGATACAAGGCTTAGTCTCATGCAAAGGATGGGAGACAAGGCTTAGTCTCATACAAAGGAAATGCAGTGCTTAGCCTTATGCAAGAAAAGTGATGAGTGGTAGTGAAAGAGTGAAGTATTTCTTGGCTGGATGTGTTTACGCTTGGCAACTTGTCGTTATGAAGGTAGTGATGTGCGTATGTATTTGGGAATATTGCTATTTTATCATGCCTTAATTCAAAGAAAAATCATGAGTTTTGCGGGGGTGGGGTGGAGTGGGGGGGGGGGGGAGGTCGGTTCGTGCTCTTGACTCTTTGATTTTCCTTCACTCTTGTCTTGAGATCCTGTTTGAGTTACCCTAGGTAACATCTAGTTGTCATAGAAACAAAGTTTTCAAAACATATGTGAGCATTTGACAAATTATTTGCAAAAAATATAGTTGTTTGAAATGTATTGCAGTATGTGATATCAAATAATTTAGATGAACCGGTGACTATGACGCATTTAGAGACATTGCAGCCTCCTTGCTTTAGAATTTTGAGGGTCCTCCTCAAAATTCTGCCCAGTTTAATGCATACTTCTGACAATGCTTTTTAGATGTTCCACATATGACGAAGTTGGCTGAACTTGCGATCTTGCCCCAGTTTCTGATCATGGGAAAATGAAGATTTTATTAAGATATGACCAAACCCACATGGCTGCCTACGTATCCCCTCTTAAATGGGAATCAGGTCAAGCGCAGTTCAGTTACATCAAATGCAGAAATGTAAATAATCCTAAACATAGTATCTCTTGACTGCGTCTGAGTTGATAGGTTTTGGACAAATCTCTTAGCCTATTTCTGTAAGTATAAGTGCTCCTCCTGTTAGTACTCGATGAATTATGTAGGGACCTTGCCAATTGGGTGAGAACTTCCCCTTGGCTTCATCCTGATGTGGGAAGATTCGCTTTGGCACCAATTGCCCCGGTGCGAATTGCCTTGGTCTGACATTTTTGTTAAAAGCTCTTGCCATTCTGTTCTAGTAGAGTTGACCATGACATACCGCATTCATTCTCTTTCCATCAATGAGAGCTAGTTGCTCGTATCGGCTTTGTACCCATTCTGCATCGCCGAGCTCAGCTTCTTGTAAAATTGTTAAAGTATAGATCTCTACTTTGGCAGGAATAACCGCTTCAGTACCATAAACCAATAAGTAGGGAGTTTCCCCAGTTGATGTGCGAAACATGGTACGATACCCGAGCAGAGCAAATGGCAGCTTCTCGTGCCATTGTTTGTAATTATCTACCATTTTCCTCAGTATCTTCTTGATGTTCTTGTTGGCGTCTTCTACGGCTCCGTTCATTTGCGGCATGTATGCTGTGGAGTTCTTATTCTTCATCTTGAAGGTTTCACACATGGCCTTTATCAGATCACTGTTGAGATTGGCGGCGTTATCGGTGATGATTGACTCTGGTACTCCGAACCGACAAATAATGCGGCCCCGAATAAAATTTGCTATGACCTTCTTAGTTACAGCTTTGTAAGATACGACTTCAACCCATTTTGTGAAGTAGTCTATGGCCACTAGAATGAATCTATGCCCATTCGAAATGGCAGGCTCAATCGGGTCGATGATATCCATACCCCAGGCCGAGAAATGCCAAAGGTGAACTTGTTGCATTGAGTTCATTGGGTGGTACCCGTATCATGTCAGCATATATCTAGCATTGGTGGCACATCTGAACATAGTTGATGCAGTTTGTTTCCATAGTCATCCAGAAATACCCCGCTCTTAGTATATTTTTGGCTAAGGTGAACCCATTCATGTGCAGCCCGTAGGTTCCGACATATATTTCTTCGAGCAATCTGGATGCCTCCTTGGCGTCGACACACCGTAATAATCCTAGGTCTGGAGTCCTACTATACAAAATTTCTTCGCTTTGAAAGAAATGGTTGACTAACCTTCGAAGTGTGTGCTTCTTAGTATGGGTAACATGCTATGGATATTCTCCCTTTGCCAAGTATTCCTTGATATCGTGGAGCCACGGATTTCCGTCAATCTCTTCTTCAACATGAGCACAATAAGCTGGCTGCTTATGGATTCCTATTGGGATATGATCGATGAAATTCTTGTCTGGGTGTTGTATCATGGAAGATAAAGTGGCTAATGCATCTGCGAACTCATTCTGAATTCTCAGAACATGTTTGAATTCTATCTTTGTGAATCTCTTGATCAGCTCTTGTACACAATGCAAATATGGCAATATTTTGGTGTTCGTTGTGGCCCATTCTCCTAGAACTTGGTGCACCAAAAGGTCTGAATCTCTGATTACTAGCATCTCCTGAATGTTCATGTCAATGGCCAATCGGAGTCCCAAAATGCAGGCCTCATACTCCGCCATATTGTTGGTGCATGGAAACCTGAGTTTTGTGTACACCGGATAGTGTTGGCCGGTCTTTGATACCAGGACAGCTCTAATACCTACTCATTTGAAGTTTTTGCTCCGTCGAAGAACATTCTCCAACCATCATATGCTTCAGTGATATCTTCTCCCACAAACGACACCTCTTCATCGAGAAAAAATACATTTTCAATGGTTCGTATTCTTCGTCTACGGGATTTTCTGCCAGATGATCCGCCAATGCTTGCCCTTTGATCGCCTTTTGAGTTACATAGACGATTTCGAACTCACTCAGCAATATTTTCCACTTTGCTAGCTTACCCGTAGGCGTGAGTTTCTGAAAAATATATTTTAGCGGGTCCATCCTTGATATGAGATATGTAGTGTATGCATAGAAATAATGCCTCAACTTTTGAGTTGTCCATGTCAAAGCACAGCAGGAACGTTCCAGCAAAGAGTGCCGGGCTTCGTAGGGTGTGAATTTCTTGCTTAGATAATATATCGCCTGCTCCTTTCTTCCAGACTCATCATGTTGTCCCAGAACGCAGCCAAAAGCTCCATCCAATACGGACAAATAAAGCAACAGAGGTCTTCCTGGTTCTGGTGGGACCAGAACGGGCGGTTTAGATAAATACTCCTTGATTTTGTCGAAGGCTTTCTGGCATTCTTCAGTCCAGCTTGTTGCAACATCTTTCCTCAGCATCCTGAAGATCGACTCACATATCACGGTTGATTGTGCTATGAAACGGCTGATGTAATTGAGGCGCCCTAAAAAGCTCATCACATCTTTCTTATTCTTCGGAGGTGGCAAGTCCTGGATAGCTTTGACTTTTGATGGGTCTAGTTCAATCCCTCGGCGACTGACGATGAATCCTAACAATTTTCCAGCAGGGACTCCGAAGGCACATTTTGTAGGATTCAGCTTCAGATTGTACCTTCAAAGCCGATCAAAGAATTTCTTCAAGTCTGTTATGTGATATGTACTCTTTTTGGATTTGATGATAACGTCATCCACGTATACCTCTATTTCCTTGTGTATCATGCCGTGGAAAATGGTTTCCATGGCTCTCATGTAGGTGGCTCCAGCATTCTTCAAACCAAATGGCATCATTTTGTAGCAGTATATTCCCCATGGTATGACAAAGGTTGTCTTTTCGGCATCCTCTTCATCCATCGAAATCTGATGATATCCCACGAAGCAATCCACAAAGGATTGGAGTTCATGCTTGGCACAATTGTCAATTAGTATATGTATATTGGGCAGCGGGAAATCATCTTTGGGACTTGCCCTGTTTAGATCTCGGTAATCAACACATACTCTGACTTTCCCATCTTTCTTCGGAACTGGCACAATGTTGGCCAACCAAGTCAGTTATTCAACCACTCTAAGAACCTTGGCTTTGATCTGCTTAGTAGTTTCCTCTTTTATCTTCAAACTCATATCCAGCTTGAAATTTCTGAGCTTCTGTTTTACCGGTGGACATGTAGGATTAGTGGGTAGCTTGTAAGCCACTATGGATGTGCTCAAACCAGTCATATCGTCGTAGGACCATGCAAAGATATCTTAATATTCCTTTAGGAATCTGACGTACTCTTCCTTCTTTGACGGCGATAAGTGAATGCTTATGCATGTTTCCTTGACTGTTTCGGAATCCCCTAAGTTAACTGCCTCAGTTTCATCCAAATTAGACTTTGGTTTGCTTTCAAAGTTTTCCACTTCTCTGATGATTTCCTCAGGTATTGTATCATCTTCCAGATCCTCCGAATCACTATCCTTATGTTGCGTTGTCTCATTACAAGTCACAGTTGTAGGTTCATCGGGATAGGTAATAATGATGCTGTAAAGAGAGGAAGAAAATGTAGAGAATAATAATAAATACGAAAGGTAGTAATGCATTAATAAAATTTGGAAACGTCAACAAGTGCGGCTCGATGACTCGAGCAATTATTTCAAAACAAAATACTGAAAATGTCTAAAATGCTCAAAAACTAATTTGAAAAAAAAATAATTGATGCTAATTGCCAGGCTACCCAGGAACTCGACGGGCCCGGGATGGTGCAGCAGTTCAGTTCTTGAGAACAACTCCTTTCCCCACGGTCTGAATAGTAAGGTCTTCTTCCTCCTCCTTCTCCTCAACTATCGCACTGCAATCCATATCTTCTTCATCTAGAAACAATTTTCTCATGCCAGCTAAGACTTCATCTTCCTCAGATCCCCACATCATATCAGCTTGATGAAATGTTTGGTACAGAGGTGGTACTGGTTATTACAGCGGATAATAAGGACCACGCCATGGCGGCGACCAATCCTGGTACTCTTGCCAAGTATATTCATATCCGAGCCCAAAAGTTGTGCCATGACACTGCAGTTGTACGAGTTTGGTGATCCCTTAGAGGTTTTTGTCGAGACCCTTGCCAGGTTCATATCCTGTCCATAGTAATATTCTTTCTATCTTGTTACTCCACCATCGATCCTTTTTAATTGTGTTGACTCGCTCAATGCGATAGTACGTTTCTCCACCCAGTTTCTTCCTATTCTCGATGACTGGAATGGTCTGATTGGTGTAGATGGGGTTACTTCCATCTCCATGGATAATCACCTCCTTATGGTTCCACTCAAACTTCACAGCCTGATGTAGAGTAGAAGCCACTGCCCCAGCGGCATGTATCCAGGGTCGTCCCAATAATAGATTATAGGTAGCAGATATATCCAGCACTTGAAACTCAATATCAAACCAGGTTGGGCCCATCTGTAGGCTGAGGTTGATTTCTCCGATTGTGGCTCTTTGGGATCCATCAAACGCCTTTACATTCATACTTTCCATCTGTATCTTGTGCATGCCTTCACCCAACCTCTTTAGAGTAGTCAGTGGGCATATATTGAGACTTGAACCCCCATCTATCAGCACCCTGGCGATGAACTTATCCTCAAATTGCACCGTGATGTGTAGTGCCCTGTTGTGATTTAGGCCTTCTGGTGGTAATTCATCCTCGTGAAAGGTGATTTTGGGGCTCTCCAGTACCTGCCCGACCATGTTGGCCATCTCCCCACTAGTGATGTTGGTGGGTACATAAGATTCACTCAACACTTTCATCAAGGCATTTATGTGTGTCTCGGAGTTTTATAGCAGCGACATGATGGATATTTGAGCGGGAGTTTTGTTCAGATAATCGACAACAGAGTATTCTCTTGCTTGTACCTATCTCCAAAGGTCATCAGGGCCAGTCTCAACAACAGACAACTTAGATGTAGCTTTTTTGCTTGTTCCTCCCAGGTGCTCAGGTGTATAAACTCTGCCAGTTCTAGTCATGCCTTGCACCGCACCTGTTTCCTCCATTTTTGCTTTTTATTTTCTCCTTGCTTCCGCAACATAATACCATGGGATAGTATTAGACTTATAAGATGGCGTGGGGGATACCATCACAGTGAAGGGTGTAGTTACCTCGACTTCAAACAGTGCTTGGGTTTGTACCACAATGGGTGTGAGGGTGACCAGAGATGATTTAGGATTGTCCCCCTCCCGAATGAGTCCAATTTACCCCTTTGGATCCCATTCCTTGTCGATCTCTATCACATTCACTCCCTCACCTTTGTGATCCGGGAGAGGATTGTTACGAACATTTGGTGCAACTTCCTTTGCTTGTATGACCTTAGTGTCGATCAGTGTCTGAATCTTGTCTTTCAGTGTGCGACACTCATCAATGGTATGACCCTTCATGCCTGAATGATAGGCACATGTTTTGTTGGGGTTAATCCACTAAGAAGAATTCTCCATAGCAACAGCAGGAATAAGAATGACATAACCAACAGCTTTCAGTCTCTCGTATAGTTAGTCTATGGGTTCAGCAATTGGGGTGTATTGTCTAGGTGGTCTGCAATCGAAGTTTGGTCATGGTTTTTGGTAGTTTTGGTGGGCAGGTGGTGGTGAGTGGTAATATGCGGGTTGGGTGTTATAGGCATGGTAGGTGTTAGCAGGTTGTTGGTATCTGGGGGGGTGAAGGATGGTATGTGGGTGAAGGCGTTTGGTATGTAGGTGGAGGTGTTTGGTATGTGAGAGGAGACTTAGGACCCTGGGCCACCATTATGGGTCCCACTTCTTTCTTCTTCGAAATACCTCCCGATTGCAATGCTTTATTCGTGGCTTGCAATGCCTCGCAATTTGTCATCATCCCACTCTTAATCCATTCTTCTATTCTTTCTCCCAGCTTGATGATGTCGGAGAACTTGTGGTTTTCAATAACCATAAGCCTTTAATAGTACTACGAGTCTTGAGCTTTGACGAAGAACTTATTCATTTGTTCTTCTTCAAGTGTTGGCCTTACTTTCGCGGCTTCAGATCTCCACTGAGTAGCATATTCGTGAAAGGTTTCTGTTGGTTTCTTCTTGAGGTTTTGAATGTAGAAAATGTCTGGTGCGTTTTCTATGTTGAACCTGAATCTGTCTATGAAATATGACGCCATACTTACCCAATTAACCCACTTCTTTGGGTTCTCACTGATATACCAAGACAACGCATCTCCTGTGAGGCTTCGCATGAACAGTTTCATACGGATTCGTTCATCTTTTCCTACTCCTACAAGTTTGTCACAATATGACCTCAGATGTATTTTCGGATCACCAGTTCCATCGAACATTTCAAACTTGGGAGGTTTGTAACCCTTCGACAGTTCCACATCTGGCTTAATGCATAAGTCCTCAAAGTTTAAACCTTCAATGCCTTTAACACCTTCGACACTCTGAACTCTACCAGTAAGCTTCTTGAGTTCTTCCGCCATGTTCTTAATGAGCAGGTCTTTCTCGGTTGATTCAGGTATGCATAGGGTTTGTTGCGGGGTATGGGGTAAAGTTTCCACGTATATGGGATTACTTTGATGAACTCCGGGAATCTGGGTATAAGGGTGGTCATTGGTTGAGTTTTGGGGATCAGGAGTGGGTTGTGGTGCATTATGGGGAGTGTGATAAGTGGTAGTTTGTGGGTATTGAGTTGGATGATGGTGGTGTTGTTGAGGAGTAGGTGCTGGTGGAGGGTTAAGGTTTTGAGGAGGTGTGGGGTACTGGTGTGGTGTAGGAGGACTTGGCGGTGGATTTTGGTTTTATGCATTTTGTGGTGGTGCTTGGTTTTGGGTAGTTGGATTTTGCTGGTTAATATCAGGGACATTAAGGGTGAGAGAACGGTTTGCCAAGTTTAGGACCTGCTCAAGTTCTCCTTGTAGCTCCAGGATTTTCTGTTCCAGATGTAAGACTAGTTCATTCTGTGCCGGAGTACTTCGGCCATCTAAAGTTTCGATATTTTCTGCCAGGGTGGCGTTGTCTTTCCTGATACCACTCAAATCATCCATTTTCCCTTTCCCTTTGATTTTGCCTTTAGGATCGCTTGGTGAAGGATGAGGTGGAGGACCTCTGGATCTAGTGTGATATGTTGATGATGCCAGTATGCACGAACCAACCTTGGGGAATGGGAATAATCAAAAGAAAAAAAAAACAAAATAAAAGGTAGCCAAGTTAGTAAGAAATATTGAAAGAATGCTTGCGGTATTAAAACATGTTTTGCAAAGTCATGCAATAATTTGCGTCCTAAATTGGGGACCTCATTGTACCCGAGGTAGGCCTAAGCGACACATAGACTTGGAGAAAATTGATGCCAACATTTGCGTCATTTCATTAATGCAAAAAAAAAATGAGTCAAACCTTTACTAAATCGACAATAATAAAAATTACTAATGGCATTTAGCCTTATTACAATCGAAATCTAAAGCTAAGCTAGAAAGCAGTAAAGAATATCATTTCCTAGTCTACTTGGTCCCTGAAGGACCTTCTCCGTGCTTGTCTCTTTTGACTCCATCAATCAAGTTCCCCAAGTCGCGCATATCCAATAATAAATAAGTCTTTTCTAGATGCCCTCCTTCACTGCCATCCGTGTTTTGACAATCCGCAAGCCTTTTTATCATCTTTCCCTCAAGCTCCATCAATCCTTGCTCTAGATATTCCAATCTCTCGGTGGACTTAGTGGCAATTTCCTTCCATTCATTAATTGCCTCCATATCCACTTTATGTTATTCCAGATGTCTAGCTTTAGACTCAAAAACCCTTTTGCGTAGCCTCCTATACTTGACTTGTGCCTCAGCAGCATCATCTATGATCTTGTTCTTCATATTGACTCTTGGCTTGACGTCTCCTGCTATATCGTCTACCAACCATGATGGGTAGAAGTACACATGATCGGCATGATACCTGTTTGGCTCAATAGTTTCCTTTTCCATAATGATCTTCTGGTTCCACATATGTTGTGCCTCGAACTTGAATGGAATGATGTCCCCTTTGAAATCTGCCTTGTACTGGACCATGTTGGAAACCCGAGGTATGACCTGTTTTCTTCCTGCTTGTCTCATTACCCTTATGGGAGCATAGGGATAAATACCTCTCAACTCAATCAGTACCAAATGTGTAGTCTTTATTGACCTGATGATGAACTCACTGCTAGGAAACCATTCAAACATCCAATGTACATGCTCGTCTGTCAGATTGCTGAAGAAACACACCCAACTTACAGCATTTCCAGGTTGTGCAAACCTGTCTGGAATAAATGTCATTTTCTTTGGGTGATGGTAATCTATGTAATCATTTAATGGCCATCGTAGAAGCTCTTGATGATATTCTCTCTTCTGAAAGTGTTCCTACAGCCAGACTTGCAGTAACAGATTACAACCTTCGAAGTGTCCGAATCCTTGCTTGCACCGATCTAAAGCGCGGTACATTTCGGCTAGGATCATGGGGATGATGGTATAAGTTTGTCCCTCGATGTCTTCCATAAAAGTCCTGGAAACCATGGCTAAACGGGTATGAATCCTTCCCCCTTTCATTGGAAATATCAACAAACCCAAGAAGCAGACGATGAACACATAAACCCGGCGGTGCGTCCAACCCAAGAAAGTAATGGCGGGTTCATCATGATGAAGGCGATATGACTTGTTGTGCCCGTAACACTCATAAAGGAATTCAAATGGGATGTATGATTTCTTTAAACAAAGCAACTCATCATTTTTCTTAAAACCTAGCATCTTTAGAAAACCGTGAGGGGTGCGATTCTCTGGCACTAGTAATCCTAGACTATCCCATGGCAACTTAGTGAAGCCTCCTATTTCTTCTAGGAGAAGAGTCATTTCTATGTCACCAAAACGGAAGACAACCCTTTTATCGTCCCAGAACATGGTAGCGGCCTCAATCAAGGCCCTATTTGGTCGGATGTTAAGAAAAGATGGTAAGTCACCAAGTACCCTTCTCACATAATTCTTGTCGCAAGGCGCAAGGTCTTTCTACCAGTCAAGTAGCAGAGGTGGGATGTTTTGGACCATGCCGAACCTGGGGACTTCGTGCTTCATTTTCTGCAAACAAATAATGTTATCCCTTCCCCCATCCAGATTCGACTACTTACACAATAATGATCAACATATTGGCACATTTTATCCAAGTAATGCACATAACATGGTAGTGTCCATTGGGATTGTAGAAATCCCGACAGACTTTGGACAAGGCTTATCTTAGCGGGCTATTACATTAATAACGTTCTAACCCATACTAGGTTTAACATGATGCATGTACATTTGATATTGGAGTAAGGTTTCTAGAATGGCCTAGACTGGTACTCCCAAGTGGATAACTTGAGAGGGAAAGGCATGGGACTGTCGATTGCACCGCTGATCGACTAGTCTACCGCAAATAAGCCTTTCCGATTTAAAAAAAGGTAATTTTTGAAGAACGCTGACACTCATCAAGCGCTGCTATGTTGATAATTGGCACGAGTAGAGTATGATGTGGAGCATGCTTTATGTAGAGATAATAAAACGTTGTCAAGTATTTGCATGATAAATATGTAAAAGCAATAAATAAAATAGTAAAGTAAACATAGGAAATAGAGAAAGGAAAGACAAAAGGAAGGAGTCAGTTTTAGTTCGTGGAATATATGCAAGAATGTAATAAAGCAGATATAGGAATAGGGATGGGAGAGGCATGATATGGCAGTCTTAGACAAGATGAAATGAAGAGTGGTCATAGCAAATAAAGGTGAACGGGAAAGGTATGTGCATGTCATAACAGATTTAAAAAAATAAAGGTAAACAGGGAAGGGATGTGCATGTCATAACAAATTTAAACAAATAAAGGTGGATAGGAAAGGGATGTGCATGTCATAACAATTTTAAAAAAATAAAGGTGAATAGGGAAAGGGATATGCATGTAATAGAAAATTTAAACAAATAAAGATGAAGAAGGGATGTGCATGTAATAAAGAAAGTAATCCACATAAGTCAAGTTCATTATGGTAAGAGCCTAAGTGTATCCCCAACAGAGTCGTCATGCTGTCGTGCCCCTTTTTCTCGCGAAAGCGGGCCTCGATGTATGACAACTCTTTTAAATGGAAGATAGAGTGTTAAAGAGAAGAGTCGCCACTTAACGGTTTTTAAGGTGCGTTAGGGCACCTATTATGCAGATAACTCTGTTTGACTAGTCAATGCCATCAAAGATCGGGTAAAGGCTCAAATTACCTCAAAGAGAAGGTGTTAGGCATTCTTCGAGGTCCACAACTTTGGGTCCCGGTCGAACTTAAGACTATGTGGATTATAATTAGGCAAGATGATCAAATAAACAAAGAGAATAAAAAGGTCGGAGAGTTTATTATGACATACGAGAATTGGTACAAATCTTAATGATTATCATGATATAACTACATTGGTCTATATCGAATGACTAAGTGTGGATAACAAATTCATAAAGGAAAGGAGAAGGGGGGGTCCTAAGTTTCTTAGCCTAAAGGATCACCCCGTGAAACATAAATAATACTTCGCAACTCCCTTAAGATAGGGGTTGCTCGTATTATTCAACGGGCACAGACTATCATCTCCTGCTACCCAATTACTATGTTAAAGTTGTTTACTTAAAGGCACTCTAATTCAATTCTAAATCGTACCATATGCGTGCACTACCCATCCCATGCCTATAGTGGAAAAGGCTTTGGACCTCTATTTGGGGTGGTTCTAGACTTACTTAGGCTGCTAAAAAATGATAAAACTAGGCGACAGTCAAAATAAATAGGACTTCATGTAGAGACAGTTAAAGGCCCAAGTTAGCCTCCACACATAAATAACTGATGCACGCAATCATATTCCGTATTATGTATAGGCAGTTTCAGGTTCGAGATATCGCTTCAATCCTATAGACATGGCTTCTAAATGACCACACAGTTTAAGAAAGTCTCATGGCAATGCTGTTATTCAGATTATTGTGATCTATAATCATAATCTCTAAGTGAGTTACGCAAAGAGGGGTAGTGATAGCTATTGAAAAACTTAGAATTACTCTCGTTCGATCCTGTTTGGCATGCTTTGTAAACAAGTAGTAGTGTTTTATAGCTAAGTTCTAATGATTGGAAGATTTATCGTTTATTCCTATAGGCATGTTGTCTATGTGAGCAACATAATAAGACAACGGAAATAGTTGACTAGTTAATCAATTAAAGCCATATAGTCATAATATCTAGCAGAATATAAATTAATATGATCCTGTAAGCATGGTATCTAGTGAATTCGCTACAGTTGCGCAAATTTAATGAACATTTATTGACACTGGTTTCCTATAGGCATGCTGTCTAATAACGCATAACACTAGGCATAGTAAAACAGGTTGAGTGAGTGTGTGATTCCCTATAGGCATTGTTTCTACTAATGCACATAAAAAACCAAATAGTATATATGACAGGTTGAATATAATAACAAGTAGGTGACATAAACCCTATAGGCATGTTTCTACCCTTTTATGCAAACATTAGAATATACCCGTTTTCCCAATTTCACTAACACCTCAATTGTTTGTTTACAAATTATTACAATGCCCAATTAATGAACATAAGTAAATATTATGCACGAGAAACTGCAGGCCCAAGAGCAGGCCCCAAAAGAAAAATGAAGATAACCCAGCACTGCCTGGGCCTTCCACAAGCTCAACCTTCTACGAATAGCAAGCCCAGATGCGAATCCAGCTCAAGAACTGGAGGGTGTCAATTGCACAACCCAAGTCCATATTTGGACCTATATTAAACCCATATGGAGTCTCACTTACCAAGCAATTTGGAGTTGACAATTTGACAAATACACATAGCAATTACTTAAAGAATTTTGGACCTACTAATAGTGACCAAGTGATGGAATTTGAAGAAATGCATTTGTACTTTAGAAGCAGACATAGCAGGGTCGATTAAACAAAGAACATGCAAGTTAAGAGAATCAATAAAGCTTAGATGGCAAGTTGATATAACAATACTGGCATTCCAGACTCAATCAATTAGCAGGAGATAGCACAACATATTGAGAGAGAGTTAGGGGAGACCAGTTTCTTTGAGATTATAGGAAAAACATATAAGGGTGCACAATGCCAAACGAGTTCAGAATAGGGCATTGTCCTAGAGGATTTCAAACGTCAATTTGATATAATCATAGGCAAGAGACAAGTAGAGTACAAGTTTTTCATGAAAGTTCCAACATGATAGTTCTAATTAGGTTACAAACAGCATATCAACATACTAGTGGCACAGCTTGGCCAATATCATGAAACTTAACATGGTGGGAATAGATCATAGTACAAAGGCTCTACAGAAACTTATGGCATGTGAAAGGGCAGATTAACTACACATTAATATGTCAGTTGACCATACATGAGAGAGGAAATGTGACATTTACCTTAAAGTCTTAGATGATGCTAAAGATCAGGATCACAAATAGCAAGGAAACATGTTTAGGCTAGATCTTAAGACAATATGAGATCCATATAGTTGTGACTAGTTTGCAAAGAACAGTCGATTAAACACAAGACTCAGTAATTCATTCAAAGCAAAGGAATGGTTTCATAAGAGTTTTAGTATAGTACCCAAAGCAAGGCATGAAAAAGATTCTATAACTAACAACAGGTAGTCAGTTTCATTAAAAGAACACCTACAATAGGCATGCATTGAAACTCAAAACTCAAACATGTTCAGATACTAAGAAAACACATAGGTATGGAACTAATTCCAGAGGAAAACAAGGAAATCCAACATAGAAGTGCAGGATATAGTGAAGAACACATATTAGCCTAACGCAAACTGAGAACAAACTGGAATCTATCACATGTACTAAAATGCATTCAACTATAAAAGAATACAGAATGACAGGGGAGTATCATAGCAGTGCAGTATCAAGGATTCATAACTAGCAAAGGAACTAAATCATGCTCATAGAACTTTAAACGTCCTTAATATCTAGAACACATAGAGATATACAGAAGGAAAAATATTGAACATTTCAAGAGTTAAAGGCACTAACCAGTAGCAAAATTAGACGAGCAAAAGAATAAGGATTTTAGAATACTGGTAGCAAGAACCCCAAATCTTTAATGCTTCAGAGTTCACAAGAGCCTCGTAAGGGCCCCGAGCAATGCCTGCACCAAAGGAGGTTGATAATATTATGGCCTTGGCTTTCAGCCGGTAAAAGAGCCAAGGGTTTCAAAGAAGATCAACGAGTAAGGAAGGTATATTGAGTGCCATAGTAGTGAAAAAACCGTTCCTCGTTTAGGGGTTAGGAAAGGGTTTATATAGTAGCAAAACTAAACACACAAACAAGGAAGAATCATCAGTCAAACACAAGAAAGGAAAGAATATCACATGCAATAAAAAATCAGTGAGGAAAAAGGAAAATCTCAAACCCTAGTTGAATCGAACCAATAATACAAGAATCGTTCATTGTAGCGTATATATAGACAAAAGGTTGTCCAGTTTTTCACCAAATCAAGGTAAATCGGTCCCGTTTTTGAGGAGTAGTTCTTGCCAAAAATAGGGCAAGAACTAAGTAATGCCATAGGCACGCGTATAATAGCAGAGTATCGCAAAATATGTAAGTGAATCATGGATTGATTCCATGTTTGGGTTGGAATTAGAGAAGATTGGGGATATGGCGGGTAGGGTTTACCAGAGGCGGGTGGAGAGATGATAGAATAATGAGGCAGTTGGGCAGGGGAATTGGGTCTTTAGGGTTTGGGTTTGGGATATAAGAGGGAGTAGGGTTTTATTATCGGTCGTTGATCATCTGAGATCAACGGTCAGGATCGAAGGGAGATGTGGCGACTTAAGAGAGCGGGTCATTTAGTTTGGACTGGGGTGGACTGCGCTAAGGTTTGGGTAGTTTTGGGCCACTAATGTGGTCCAAAATTGGTAAAATTTTGGGCTATACTTTAAATACAAACTTGTTTAAATAAGATTAATTAATAATAAATAATAAAATATTTATTATGCACTAAAATGATTGAAAATAATAACTTAACATTATAAAAATAAAAAAAATGCTATGTTAGCACAAATAATGTAAATAAGACATATTATGCATGATTATAGGCTATTATTACAAAATTACGTAAATAGCTAAAAATACTAACGTAATTATATGAAATGATGTAAAAATGTTTTAAAACATGTATGTGGGTGTAAAATAATAAATTTTGATTATTAGGTCACCACAAATAATTTAAAGGGATAATTAATAAATATTTAAGTGATTTAAATGCAGGAAAATTAATTTTAAAGCTCTAAACATTGCTGAAAATTATGAAAAATACATGTATAATTCTTATAAATTAAATGATAATGCAAAATGACATCTTAAAAATATATATACTATTTGGAAAATTGTGAGGGCAAAATTGGGTATCAACAATTGCTCGGCAAGATGACTCGTCCTACCCATATCCCAACACTATTACAGAATATCTCACGGATGCAAGGGTAGAGCCGAGGGATTATGACACAAAGGTGAGGCCGAAGAAGCCTTTTACTTGGTATTCACTGATGGATGCGAACAATCCAAAGAAGAAAGTTCAGCCTCTTACCACCGCATGCTAGTCTGATGAGCCAGCTACGGTAGCTGCTGAGGCAGTTGATATTCCATCCACTTCAGCCGAGCCTTCCTCCAGTGCCGTAGCTATGCCTCTTCCATCATCCACAGCCCCTACTGCAGTTCCTGCCACAGCTCCCACCTCGGCTTTGAAGCCGGTGCCCATGCCTGCTGCCCCACTCTCTGTGTTGCGAGTCTTCCAGACATTGGCGAGCCTCAACAACTGGATGCAGATAGCCACTGCAAAGTTGTCCAACTTATCCAGTACTGTTGTAGCATAGTCTACTACTCAGGCACCTCAGTTTCCCCCGATAGTTAAAGAGATATTGAAGAAGCTCCTAGATAACCAAAACACTATTATGACTACCTTGGTACAACACGGGTCAGTGATCGAAGAGTTGGGAAAAGAATTAAAGAAGATAAGAAAGTCCCAGGCCAACAAGAAGTGAGTGGACAAGCTCCGAAGACAGGTGACCAGGCTTGCTACATCTGGAGATCTCCCCTTTGACATGTTGATTGACCCAGACCATTCAGGCCCAGATCCTACAACACCAATAGCACCGGTGGCACCAGCTGGTCAGTTTGAGGAGCCAGGCCTTGCTGTCAATACTGTCGAGGCAGTGCATCAGATATTCACCAACCCAGCCATACCCAGAGTTGAGGATGATGAAATTCTATTAGATGAGCCTGCGGGCGGTGACATTGCTGGGGACACAGATATGTCCAAGGAGCCATAGAGAGTTTTCTTCACTCTTTCCCCTCTTTTACTCTTATTTTATTAAGCATTGGGGACAATGCTTATCTTTATTCGGGAAGGGGGGGGGGAGTTTATTGATTATATTTGATATATTCTGAGACAATTGGCCTGTAATAACTTGATATCATTTTCTCTTTTATTATTATGTATATATTCTCTCTCTTTCTCTCATTATGTATATTCATTCTATCTTCAGTAGTTTTTGCTTACTTGCTTCTTTATTTTTGTTTCTTTATTAGTTATTTGTTTGATTTAGTAGCTTCTTTGTTTGATTTAGTATCTTATTTTTATGTTTTAGCAGATAATAAGCCTTTGGTTTTCTTAATGCCACGATTCATTTTAAAGGTAGTTGTCGTACGAACCAGGTGACTCGTCCCAATGAAGGATGGCGTGACAACCTTCTTAAGGGAATGATTCTGTTTTTTTTTGTGTTTACGTAATAATAGTAGTAGTAATGAATAAAAATGACCTAATTAAGTCATGCTCGAAGAGTCAACCATGCTTCAATTGGTACCAACACACTTAACTACGTGCTTATGGTTAGAGACAAGTTTATTTTGAATGAAATAGCTCTAGTTAGTGACTTTGTGACGCTTGTGTTGACTTTGACAATCATTGAGTTATTTAATTGAACCATAGTGATCTTTAACCTTGAAAGTGGTCGTTGTGGGCCCTCGACTCTGTCCTCTTTAACAATCCAGTTGCGTGAGGGGGTGAGATGAATTGTTGCCAGTCCAAGTATCCGTGCGAAGGGTCTAGAACTTGCCCCGAATGTGTTTCAAGGTGAAATCATAAGTTTTGCTTTGTTTTAGAAGTGATTGTGGGCTCTCCTTGGCCTGTTTGAGTTTCTATTTTCAACCAATGTCATTATCCATAGTCAACCCCTTTGAGCCTCTAGCCTTTCTCATTTGATAACCATGTTACAAGCCTTTACCCACTTGGTCGTGACCCTCTCTTGGCACCCGAGCTTTCTTTAACACTCTCATGAAACAAATGGCTTAAAACGTAAGTTTGGGGGAGAGACGAGGAACTTGAAAAAGGTATCAAGGCACAAAAAGAGAAAAGAAATGTTCTCTATAAGAAGAGAAGGAAAGAAAAGAAAAGAACAAAAAGAAAAATGCAAAAAGTGAATAAGTGGAAGGAAGAAAAAGAATGAAATAATCAAGAAAGAGTGATGTTAAGTCTCTCTAATACCCAATGAAAAGAAAGTGCCTCTAAGAATTGACAAAGTGTGAGCCGAGAAATGAAAGATGAAGTGCTTAAGGAAAGGTATAACCACTCACCCATACTGTATCCGACCCTAATCCAAAAGCCTTCATTACATCCCAAAAGAAGTCCTACTTGATTTCAAGCCGAGTGAGCTTACATTAGTGGCGATCTACATGAGGGGAAAGCATATGGTACTTGAAGCCGTACTTGTGGCATTATCTTGAGAGAGATGAGTGAACCTTTCATAAATCTTTGGATTGAGTGCTAAATTTCTTAAGTGAGCCTGGCAAATGGAAAGTGGAGGAGAAAGAGTTTGGAGTCCACCATGACCTACATGATAGAGCAAGAGTCCTTGATAAGTAAAGTCAATTCTTGAAGCTCAAATGTCACATTAGAACTATATGTGCATGAATGCTTAACTTGTCGTCTTGTTGATAATACATGAGTAATGTGGGTATTTGTTGGTCCCAACTGATGTGTGGATGGCGCACCTTTGAATTGCTGAAATGACCCCTAACTTTTGGAGGTGGGAACTAATTTATTTGCTTGAGGACAAGCAAAGACTTAAGTTTGGGGGAGTTGATAAGTGGGGATTTTGACTGGTTATTAGCACCTTTTAGATTTTGTTTTAGTCTGAAAGTATTGAATTGTGTTCCCAGAATGAATGAAAATATACAAAATTATAGGAATGCTGGAAGTTTAGTCTCCCGAGATGAAATCTAACTCAAAAAGGAGTGTCCCGAAGCACAAGCTAATAAAGGGCACAGAAGCACAAATGTGCGGTCCGCAGAAGGAATACTGCGGCCGCATAAGAAATTTCGGATCGCAGAATTCCATCCGCGACTGCAAAACAAGAAGAATAATTTAGCAGGCCTTTCAGCAATGTACGGCCGCAGAACTGGGCTAAGAGTCAAAGATCAGAGAGTATGCAAAAAGATCAAGTTCAGGAGCCTTTGTGAATTGCGGACCGCACAATAATTGTTCGGCCGCAGAAGATTACCTTGCAGCCACAGTTCAGAGATGTACTGCCGCAGAAGATTGCCTCGCGGCCACAGTTCAAAAATGTGTGGCTGCAGAACTCTACTTTCTACCAGCTGAAGAAATCTGCGGACCGCACATGGAATTGTGAGGCCCCAGAACCTCCCGAGGGGCATTTTTGTTCGAGATTTTCGACCCTGTATAAATAGACGAGTTTCACAAAATTAGGTCAAGTTTTGAACATCTGAAGCTAGTGTAGCCGTTTTTCTTTACTACTTTAGGAAGTTTTACATTAGTTTGGTGTTTTTACATTAGATTTCATCATTTTAATCTTCCATTATGAGTTTAATTAGCTTTTCTTCTCTTTTTTTTTGTAATTTCCATTATGAGTAGCTAGACTCTTACTAGGGTTGTGACCCAACCCTAGTGTGTAAACCTTATGGGTATCTAATTTAGTGTTTGTTTATGATTGAGTGTTGATATTTAGCTTAGTTCATGCTTAATTTTAGAATTAATGGTTGCAAACATTGATTCATGCCTATTTGACTTAGTCTCTACTTGAGAAAGATGGACCTAGTCTAGGATAACTTAGCTAACAAGGAATTGGGTCAGTTGAGAGATTGATTAACCCAATTAAAGGGTTCAACCTAGAGATAGCAATAACCCGACTTGAGCTCTTTTCAACGGTTATACCCATTTGGTCTTGAGAAAGCCAAATTGGGCAAAACCACTCTCTAACCGAGCGATATTAAGTGGGTAGTGTAGAGTTGTGAGCTATAATACACCCTAATCAACAAAACAAGCATTAACGTCTTTACCCCATTAGGCAAACACCTAGGTTATGGTCACAACCCTAGGCCTTTAATCCAATTGGAAAAATCTCAAAAAGTATTTATCTCTAGTCTATTCCCTTTATCTTGCAACCACTAGATTAACAGTAGAAGTAGAAAACAAAATTGTGTTGTGGAAGTGCAATCCAGATAACCTATTTGCTTGCTTCAAATATATACTCCTAACTCCCAACATAACTCCAAGTGGATTCGACCCCGACTCCTAGTTGGGTAATTATTATTACATATGACCGTGCCATATCTCTTATTGAGGTGTGTTGTGGACGTGATCAACGAGCTACAAATTTTCATTAAGAGTTAATAAAACTCAACCTAGCAAAACATTACAAGATAAATGCACTCACACCATAGGGATGGAACAATAAAAATATTACATTTTAAACCAAGCCATCATATGATTCGTTCTTCCCATTGAACCTGGTTATCAGATCTCTAGTACCCATGTTGGGTTTTCTCACATATGACTTATGAGTTTTTGGGCTTCAATCACATCCCTCTCGATGTGCTCCAGACCCTTTTTCTTGCTAAGGCCTTAGTCAGTGGATCTGCAAGATTATCACAAGAGTTAACATAATCAACATTAATGGTACCACTTGTCAAATATGAACTTATAGTATTGTGTTTTCTCCTTATAGGTCTGGATTTACCGTTGTAATAATGGTTTTGTACTCTACCAATTGCAGCAGTGCTATCACAATGAATTAAAATATGAGGGATTGGTTTTTCAAAATAAGAAATTTAAAATAATAAAACTTTCAACCAATTCGCTTCCTCACTGGCTGAAGCAAAAGCAATTAGCTCAGGTTCCATGGTAGAGTTAGCAATACTTGTTTGCTTTTTCGATTTCCAACAAATAGCACCACCTCCCAAAGTACAAATATAACGTGTAGTAGAACAGGAATGTCACGACCCAAAACCCATTATAGGCCGTGATAGCGCCCGACGTCGTCGTTAGGCAAGCTAACGGTGAACTATCACGTGAATTATTCATTTTATTACTTTCGAAATCATAAACTTTTATTAAGTAAGGAAATTTACACCTTTGAAATTCACAGGTACATACATAATTAGTATTGCGTAAAATAAAAGGTGATAATAATATGTAAATCTGTAAGCATCAACTAGAATATCCTTAAAACCCGGTGCCACAAGTGTATGAGCATTTACTAAGGAGTACAACAATAATACAACATTTGTCTGGAATATAAATAAGGCAGGATAAAGTAAATAGTACGACAGAGACTCTGTGGGCTGTGATACGTAGACTGGAATGCAGCTCGCCATAAAGTCTCCTCAGTAGCTGCGCCTACGTGCCCAGATGTCCACCAAATGAACCTGTCAGATCCTGCACATTTAGTGCAGAAGTATAGCATGAGTACATAAATCAACGTGCATCCAGTAAGTATCTAGCCTAACCTCGGAGAAGTAGTGACGAGGGGCCGACATCGACACTTACTAGAGGTCCAATAAAGCAGTATGCTAAATCCTAAATGGATATGAAGCACAACAGTAATGGTGAGATAAAACGGTAACCAACATAATCTTTCAAAATTTCTTTTAACGATATAAATTTCTCAATCTCGTATTCCATCTCAACAACTCGGAAACTATCAAGTGCCAATATAAAATGAATAAGGAATACCATATCAAATGCTAGGCATCAGTGGAAGGATAATCTCATGAATATTCGGACTGCTAGCGAAGAAACGCACGATTATGCCGAGGTCGTACGGTCCGATCCAGAATAATATGTACACTGCCGAGGGTCGAGCGGCACGAATCATAGATACATCTATTATACTGCCGAGGCATTCGGCCCACTCCACAAGAAAGAAAGAAACTTATCGAATCACGAGGCACGTGCTTACAACACAGATACAGGTGCATAATAGTGAATATACCCCTTTACGTTTATCAAATATCTTGGCAACAACTCAAGGTGATAAAGCTCAGCATAATATATATATATATATATATATATATATATATATATATATATATATATATATATATATATATATATATATATATATATATATATATATATATATATATATTTTAAAATCAATTTCAATTAATTAAGCTAGCAAAATGAGTCGAAACAATTCAAATATTACATGATAAAGTCCTAAGTATATCCAGACATAAACATACTTTAGCTACGTACGAACTCTCGTCACCTCATGTGTGCGTAGCACCCACAACTAGTAGCACATAACAATTACATCACCTAGGGGGTAGTTTTCCCCTCACAAGGTTAGACAGGAGACTTACCTCACTCCTAAGTTCAATAACCGACTCTCATGCCTCTCTAACTCTTCCATCAAATCCCCTCGACCCGAAACTAGTCAAACAATGAGCAAGCTAATAACTATACACTCTAATACTCATAATTAATCAATTTATAACAATTTCCAACTTCGCTCAAAAAGTCAACAAAATCAATTCTTGGGCCCACGTGCTCGGATCCCGGATATTTTCGAAGATAAACTTTACCCATGACGCCACGAACTCAAATATATGATTTATTCCAAATTCCATATCCAATTTCATAGTCAAAATCAAAAATACGATTTCTAGATTTTCTACCAAAATCTCATAATTTCTACTAACTTCCATGCTTAAATCCATATAGAAATCATGTATTTAACTCACAATGTATAAAAATCTCTTACCTCAAGATTGATGATGAAAATGGCTGCTCCAAATCGCCCCAAAATTGCCCAAGCAAGAGAGGAATGAGAGAAATGGGCAAAAATCCCGCTTTTAAAACAATTCTGCACAGGCCCACCTTCATCGCGTTCGCGACCACTCGTCCGCGTTCGGGATGCCCTGCTGTTCCTACCCTTCACGTTCGTGCTTCGCTCCTCGCGTTCGCGAAGGCCCTCTGCCTCGCAGCCACGCAACCTTCTTCGCGTTCGCGACCTCCATGTCGTGTTCGTGTAGGTTGCCACATCCCTTTTCCGCATTCGCGACCTCTGTGTCGCATTCGCGATGAGCAAAATCCAGCAGCCCAAAATTCCTTCTTTGCGAATGCATGAGCCCCTTTTTTGTTCGTGAAGAACAAAACCAGACACCAGCACCAGCAGTTGCAAAACAAGGAAAAATTGTCCAAAACCACTCCAAATCATACCCGAGGCCCCCGGGACCCCATCCAATCACACCAACCAGTCCCAAAACATAACACGAACCCACTCGAGGCCTCAAATCACACTGAACATCATCAAAACTACGAATCGACAATCGAAACCTTCTTTCTACTTTCAAACATTCAAACTTCGACGAATGCGTCCGAATTACACTTAAACATTTCGGAATAATGCCAAACTTTACACACAAGTCATAATTCATAATACGAACCTATTCCAAGGCTTGGAACCTCAAACGGATATCGATAACATCCAAATACACTTCAAACCAAACTTATGAAATTCTAAAACTTTCAAAATGCCAACTTTTCATAATAAGCGCTGAAATACTTTCGGACCACCTGATACTCAACCGGAACACACGTCCAAGTCCGAAATCATCATACGAACCTATTGGAACCTTCAAATCCCGATTCCGGTGTTGTTTACTCAAAAGTCAAACATTGGTCAACTTTTCCAACTTAAAGCTTCTTAATTGAGAATTTCACATCTGAATCAACTCCGAACTTCCCGAAATTAAATTCTGACTACATGTACAAGTCCTAAAACATGAAGTAAAGCTACTCACGGCCTCAAACTACCGAACGATGCACTAGATCTCAAAATAACTGATCGGGTCATTATAAGGAATCACTAGATAAAGTGTTCCAATCTGCATCAGAAAAGCATTTGAGTACAACAGGATATATTTTGTAAACTAAGCCATAGGTTTTTGTACTAAGTAAATACCTCATAACTCTTGTTATGACATGCCAATGTTTATTACCTGACTTGCTTGTAAACCTGCTAAGTACTCCTACTGCGTATGCAATATCAGGTCGAGTACAATTATTCACATATCTCAAGCTTCCAATTAAGCTAGCATATTCCTTTTGATTTATCACATCATTGTCACTTTGTACAGGAAATAAGTGAACACTTGAATCAAAAGGGGTTACAACATGATTGCAATCACTAAATTATATTTTTTCAAAATTTTCTCAACATAATTTGACTGGTCAAGAAAACTTCCATTACAAATTCTAGTAATTTTCATTCCAATAATGAAATTTGCCTCACCCAAAATTTTCATATCAAAATGGCTACTAAGCATGCTTTTAGTTTCTCCAATAACATTCATGTTAAAGTCAAATATTAATGAATCATCAACATAGAGGCAAACAATTACATGTGAATTATTCCAAGACTTATGATAGATGCACTTATCACACTCATTTGATTTAAAACCATTTTCAATCATGCATGAATCAAACTTTTCATGCCATTTCTTAGGTGCATGTTTCAAGCCATATAGGATTTAGTAAGTTTACACACTTTACTTTCTTGGCCTGCTTCTATAAAACCTTCATGTTGATTCATATAAATTTCTTTATTTAGGTCCCCATTTTAAAAAGCAGTTTTTATATCTATTTGATGAATATGCAAATCAAAAATTGCAACAATAGCAATTAAAAGTCTAATGGATATAACTCTAGTTACCCGAGAAAAAGTATCAAAAATATTCTAGGCCTTCTAGTTGCTTAAAACCTTTAGCAACTAACCTAGCCTTATACTTATCAACGGATCCATCCAGTTTTAACTTTTTTCTTAAAACTCATTTGCACCCAATTGTTTTACAACCTGGTGGTAAATCAACCAACTTCTAAGTTTTATTAGAAATTAGTGACGTTGTTTCATCATTTACAACCTCCTTCCAAAAAATAGCATCAGGTGACAATAAAGCTTCTTGTAAAGTTATAGGGTCATTTTGAATATTAAAAACATAAAAATCAGGATCTTTTACTTTTTCTTAACTCAAAAGCATCATTTTCTTCATTTTGTAAAATAGAAGTAGAAGAACTAGGCATAGACAAAAAATTATCTTTATCTCCTTGACTCCCACTATTTTTAGACTCAAATGGAAATTTATTTTCAAGAAAAATAGCATCACCTGATTCTATAATTATATTCTCTTCAAGATTTAAAAAATTATAGACTATACTACTAGAAGCATAACCAAGAAAAGCACAAGTGGTAATGTTTTCATCCAATTTTATAATTTTAGGATCTGTTAGCCTAACATAGGCTAAACAACCTCAAACTCTAAGATAACCCAAATTTGGCTTGTGATTTTTCTACAACTCAAATGGTGTCAGTTTTGTTTTCTTATGGGGCACACTATTTAACACATAACATACAGTCAAAATAACTTCACCCCACAAATTTAAAGGTACATTTGACTCAATAATCATGGCATTAGTTAACTCTACCAAAGTTCTATTTTTTCTTTCAGCCACACTGTTTGATGCAGAGAATAAGGTGGAGTAGTTTTATGAAATATTCCTAATGATCTAACAAAAGAATTAAATTCATCAGACTCATATTCACAACCTCTATCACTTCTAATTCTTTTTATTTTTCTACCGAATTGATTTCAACCTCATGGAGATAATTTTTAAAAATTTCAAACGCATCACGCTTATTTTTCATAAAGTAAACATATGTATACTTAGAGAAATCATCAATAAAAGTGATAAAATATCTATATTCTCTACAAGTTAAAATTCTTCCAAGTTCACAAATATCAGTGTGAACTAACTCTAACAATTTAGTTTTTCTTTCAACTTGGAAATGAGGTCTTTTAGTTATTTTGTCTTTATTACAAGCCTCACATTTTTTAAAATTCTTTTTAATCATCGGGATTAATCCTAAACTACTCATGATTGTCGCGCCCCGTTTTCTCGCGAAAGCGGGCTTTAACATTATGATAACTCTTTTGAGTGGGAGATAAAGTGTTAAAGAAGAAGAGTCGCCACCTAATAATTTTTAAGGTGTGTTAGGGCACCTATTATGCATATAACTCTATTTGACTAGTTAGAGCCACCAAAGATTGGGTAAGAGCTCAAATTACCTCAAAGAGAAGGTGTTAGGCACTCTTCGAGGTCCACAACTATGGGTCCCGGCCGAACTTAAGACTATGTGGATTATAATTAGGTAAGATGATTAAATAAATAAAGAGAATAAAAGGTCAAAGAGTTTCATTATAACACAATGAGAATTGGTACAAACCTTAAGGACTACAAGGATACAACTATAATGGTCTATATTAGATGACTAAGTGTATAAAGAGAAAATGGGGGGTCCTAAGTTTTTTAGCCTAAAAGATCACCCCGTGCAACATAAATAATACTTCGCAACTCATTTTAGATAGGAGTTGCTCATATTATTCAGCGGGCACAGACTATCATCTCCTGCTACCCGATAACTATGTTGAAGTTGTTTACTTAAAGCGTTCTAATTCAATTCCAGGTCGTGTCCTATGCGTGCACTACCCGTCCTATGCCTATGGTCCAGGAGGCGTTGGACCTCTATTTGGGTGGTTCTAGACTTTACTTAGGCTACTCAAAATGATAAAACTAAGCGACATTCAAACAAATAGGACTTCATTTAAGGACAGTTAAAGGCTTAAGTTAGCCTCTACACTTAGACAACAAATGCACGCAAACAGATTTCTACGTTAGGCACTAGACAGTTTCAGAATTGAGGCAAATTGAAGTCATTAAGCTCTATAGACATGGTTTCTAAATAACTACTCAGTTTAAGAGTATCCCGTACTGTTATGCTATTTATTAAAATTACAGATTATAAGTTATTAAAACCTATAGACATGATCTCTAAGTGATTTACGCAATAGGGAGGAGTGAAAACCATTGGGAATACTCAGAATTACTCGTGTTTGATCCTATTGGCATGCTTTCTAAGCGAGTAGTAGTATTTTATAGCTAGGTTCTAATAGTTGGCAGTTGAAAACTGATTCTGTAATACTTCGTCCCTATAGGCATGTTTTCTAGGCGAGCAATAGATATAACAGTAACTGATGAATCAATTAAGAACCTATGGACATGATATCTAGATGAGGACCAGAAGAGCATAAGCTAGTATAATCCTATAGGCATGGTATCTAATGAACATGTTGCCGTTATGAAAATTGAAGGATGGTTATTGGCATTTTGTTTCCTATAGGCATGTTGTCTAGTGACACATAGCAGTGGGCATGTGAATAAATAGAGTATTTAAGCTCATTCTTTGATAGTAAACAAGTTGTGTGAGTGTGTGATTCCCCTAATGGCATGATTTCTACTAGTGTGCATGGAAATTCAAATAGGATATATGGCAGGTTGGATAAAATAACAAGTAAATCCTACGAATCCTATAGGTATGTTTTTCACCCTTTCATGCAAACATTAGAATATATTGTTTCCCCAATTTCACTAATACCCCAATTGTTCATTACACAATTATTATAGACCAGATGAGGAATATAAATACAAATATTATACAAGAAATTACAGTAGGCCTACAACAGGCCTAAAGGAGATACCCAGTATCGCCTGGGCCTTCAACAAACTCCTTCTTCGCAAATTGCATGCCCAGATCCAAACAGGGGACTATGTCCATCAACACAGCCCAAAAGTCATAGAGGAACTCAAGCCAAACCAAACAGTCACAAATTGCCCATATGACCCAAACATTGAATTACACAAAAATCACTTACACAACCCAGTTTCAGATTATACAAATAATGTGAGGATGAAAAGCTAAATGCTAGAGACAACTCAAGTTCCAGCAGCAAAGAGAATGATCAAAGAACCCCAAATCCTAGTGTGTCAGAGTTCACAGGGGTCTCAAATGGACCCCGAGCAGTGCTCACACTAGGGAGGTCAATAGAGAGAGTTTTGGTGGCCTTGGCTTTCAGCCGGCCAAGAGTGATAGATTCATAATAGTTTAGGTAACAAATGAGAGTGAGATGCCAGTGATCAAGTTATAGGATTTGAAGAGGTGCACTTATATTTTAGAAGCAGACATAGCAGGGGTGATTGAACAAAGAACATACAAGCAAAGAGAATCAACAAAAAACTCAAAGGACAGGTTGATATCACAAGTTCAAACACTGAGCATATTGGGTAGAAAACATTTTGTAAGAAGTAGGGGAATCAGGTTTTCTGAGACTACAAGACTAACATACAAAGGTGCACAATGCCAAACGAATCTAAAGTAGAGCACTAACTTAAAAGGATTTAAAGCCTAGGGGTCCAAATTATGTTGAATATCTATCACAATACCAGAAAGTAGATATGCCAACTTATATCACTAAGACAAAATAGTATCAAATATTATAAGGAAACACACGTTAAGATAACTACTCTAAAGGTCCTAACTAATCACCAGGGGATACAGGATTAGGCAAACCGAAGACATAATGAGTGAACAAATAGCATGGGAGAAGGTCATAGCTAGAGTGAAGGTTTTAACAGAGATTAGGACATATTATAGATATGAGTCAGTCATTACAGGAACCCAGAACAAAGCTGGGAAGCAAACTCATGCCAAGCAGCAAATATAAACATTCAGGTACCAACACATTAGGCTAAACGAACTTAAGAGAGACCAAATTATTCAAGTAAAGCACAAACATATCTCAGAACTAGCAGTTGTAGGTAAAATCAAATGCTAAAGAATTTCATATCACAAAACGAGTTCAATTCCAACAAGGTTGCACATAGAGATGGTCTAGAAATACATTAGGTCATAAAATTTCAGAGTTATGAATATGTGAATCATGAACACAAGAGAATAAAATTGCAAAAAGCTAAGAAACTTACCAGTTATCACTTGACAAATAGACAAACAAGAATGAACAAACTCCACAATACTCTGAACGTCATCAAAGAGCAATAGAACCCAGAATCTTAGTGCGTCATAGTTCCCAAAGGCTTCAAACGAACCCCGGGCAGTGCTCGTACCAAGAAAAGTTGAAAAATCGAATTCTGGTGGCCTTGGCTTTCAGCCGGCCAAAAGCCAAAGTATAGAACAAGAGAATGAAAGAATAATAGACTGACAACCTTTAGTTTTTAGTGAATCTCGTGAAAAAAAGTCCATTTCAATCTTGTAAATTAAGTTTTTAGCAATAGAACCTAGAATGCTTGTATAAATCTTATAAATTAAATAATGGTGAAAAATGATATTTTGAAAGTATATATACTTATTTGAAAAATATGAGGGTAAAATTGGGTATCAACAACTGCCCCTCTTTTTCCGAGAATGATGGAAGATTTGTCAGATAAAGAAAAATGATGACCAATTTTGGCTGAATTGAGTGGGGATGATGTGATTTGAAAAATGGGCTCGAACCCCGGTTCTTGAGTTGCCTACATATTCCTGATGTTACGGGAATCAGGTCATGTATAGTTCTGGATCCAACGGCGAACGAAATCGATGGAGTTATTATAAGAATGGTCACATGTTTCGAAAAGGTTCTTTTGGGTAGGATAGTATCGGATGAATTATGCGGAGTCGTGAATGTGAATTTGAAACGTTACGATTGTGTCACAAGGCAAAAATCTGAACGATGACAGAGTAAAAGGTAGGCAATTACTGGTAGTTGATTACGTTTGAAACAATTGAAGGATGTGAATGTTATGAACGGAAATCGGAGCGAAGATTGCTCCCGTTTGTAGAACGGTTACCTCCTGGATTACCTACAAAATTTAAAACAAGGTGCGTGCGAATATATATATATATATATATATATATATATGGGTTATTGTAAAAGTTTAAATGTGATGAAAATTCCCTTTGGACCATAAAGATTGTCTTTGGATAGTGAGGATGATGTCCTTAGACCATGATGTCCTGGGCCATGAAGCGTATGATAAGGGATTTGCAGGACATAAAATGCTGTCCTCGGGCCATGAGGATGGTACCTGTGGACTATGACGCATTTCAGTAATGATGTGCACTTTTGAGAGATCCTCAGGCCATGGAATGGTGTCTCCCGGCTATGAGGATGATGCCTTCGGACTATGACGTCTTTGGACAAAATGGCGATGTTTCAGCCCATGAAATGCAAAGATATGATGCCTGGTCATATGCAAGGACGAGAGAAGACAAGGCTTAGTCTTGTGTGACATAAGGGTGGCGCTTAGCCCTAGGTGACCAAAGAGATAGTTCTAGGTCTTAGGTAGAGTAGTGGAGATAGTATTTAGTCTCATGCAAGGAAAGGCAATGCTTAGCCTTATGCAATTAGGGAGGCAGTGCTTAGCCTCATGCAAGAAAAGGAGACAATGCCTAGTCTCATGCAGGGAAAGGCAGTGCTTAGCCTTATGCAATTAGGGAGGCAATGCTTAGCCTCATACAAGAAGAGGAGACAATGCTTAGTCTCATGCAGGGAAAGGAAGTGCTTAGCCTCATGCAATTAGGGAGGCAATGCTTAGCCTCATGCAAGAAGAGGAGACAATGCTTAGTCTCATGCAGGGAAAGGCAGTGCTTAGCCTTATGCAATTAGGGAGGCAGTGCTTAGCCTCATGCAAGAAGAGGATACAATGCTTAGTCTCATGCAAAGAGGGGAGACAATGCTTGGTCGCATACAAGGAAAGACAATGATTAGCCTTATGCAATTAGGGAGGCAGTGCTTAGCCTCATGCAAGAAGAGGAGACAATGCTTAGTCTCATGTAGGGAAAGGCAGTGCTTAGCCTTATGCAATTAGGGAGGCAATGCTTAGCCTCATGCAAGAAGAGGAGACAATGCTTAGTCTCATGCAGAGAAAGGCAGTGCTTAGCCTTATGCAATTACGGAGGCAATGCTTAGCCTCATGCAAGAAATGGAGACGATGCTTAGTCTCATGCAGAGAAAGGCAGTGCTTAGCCTTACGCAATTAAGGAGGCAATGCTTAGCCGCATGCAAGAAATGGAGACAATGCTTAGTCTCATGCAGAGAAAGGCAGTGCTTAGCCTTATGCAATTACGGAGGCAATGCTTAACCTCATGAAAGAAATGGAGACAATGCTTAGTCTCATTCAAAGAAAGGAAGTTCTTAGACTTATGCAATTATGGAGGAAATGCTTAGCCTCATGCAAGAAATGGAGACAATGCTTAGTCTCATGCAGGGAAAGTCAGTGCTTAGCCTTATGCAATTACGGAAGCAATGCTTAATCTCACGCAAGAAATGGAGACAATGCTTAGTCTCATGCAGAGAAAGGCAAAGCTTAGCCTTATGCAAGAAAAGCAACGATCAGTTGCGAGAGAGTAAAGTATTTCTTAGCTTGATGTGTTTGCGTTTAGCAACATGTCGGTATGGAGGTAGTGACTTTGTTGTGCGTATGTATTTACAAATATTATTGTTATGTCTATCGTACCTGCATTCAAAGGAAAATTGTGAGTTTTGCGGGGGACGGTTGGTTCGTGCTCTTGATTCCTTGCTTCGCCTTTACTCCTGTCTCGAGATCCTGTTTGAGTTACCCTGGGTAACGTCTGGCTGTCGTAGAAACAAAGTTTTCGAAAAAAATATGCGTGCATTTGACAAATTATTTGCGAAAATATAATTATTTGAAATGTAGTATGTGATATCAAATAATTTAGATGAACCGGTGCATGTGACACATTTAGAGACATTGCAACCTCCTTGTTTTTAGAATTTTGAGGGTCCTTCTCAAAATTCTGCCCTGGTTTAAATGCATACTTCTGGCAATACATTTTGGTTGTTCCATACACGAAGAAGTCGACTGAACTTGCAATTTTTCCCCTAGTTTCTGACCATGGGAAAATGAAGATTTTATTAAGATATGACCGAACCCACAGGGCTTCCTACATATCCTCTCTTAAACGGAAATCAGGTCAAGCGTAGTTCAGCTACATCAAGTAGAGAAGTGCGAATAATCCTAAACATAGTATCTTTTGACTGCGTCTGAGTTGATAGGTTTCGGACAAATCTCTCTGTCCATTTCTGCAAGTATAAGTGCTCATCCTGTCAGTACCCGATGAACCATATAGGGACCCTGCCAATTGGGTGAAAACTTCCCCTTGGCTTCATCCTGATGTGGGAAGATCCGCTTTAGCACCAACTGCCCCGGTGCGAATTGCCTTGGTCTGACCTTTTTGTTGAAAGCTCTTGCCATTCTGTTCTGGTAGAGTTGACCGTGACATACCGCATTCATTCTCTTTCCATCAATGAGAGCTAGTTTCTCGTATCGGCTCGGTACCCATTCTGCATTGCTGAGCTCAGCTTCTTGTATAATTCTTAAAGAAGGGATCTTTACTTCAGTACCATAAACCAATAAGTAGGGAGTTGCTCCGGTTGATGTGCAAACTGTGGTATGATACCCGAGCAGAGAAAATGGCAGCTTCTCGTGCCATTGTTTGTAATTATATACCATTTTCCTCAATATCTTCTTGATATTCTTGTTGGCGGCTTCTATGGCTCCTTTCATTTGCGGTCGGTATGCCGTGGAGTTCTTATACTTGATCTTGAATGTTTCACACATGGCTTTCATCAAATCGTTGTTAAAATTGGCGGCATTGTCAGTAATGATTGACCGAATCACTATCCTCATGTTACGTTGTCTCATTACATGTCACAGTCGTAGGTTCATCGGGATAGGTAATAATAATGCTGAAAAGAAAAATGTAAAAATAATAATAAATACGGAAAGAAGTAATGCATTAAAAAAATCTTAAAAACGTCAACAAGAGCGGCTCGATGGCTCGAGCAATTATTTCAAAACAAAATACTGAAAAATGTCTCAAATGCTCAAAGCTATTTTTTAAAGTAATTCATGCTATTTTAAAAGTAATTCAACATTTTCTACCATGTTAATGTTTGTTATCACCACCACAAGTGGCTCTTCGGCAACGTTTGCCTGTGGTGTAGGACCACGTTTCCGAAATTTGCAAAATCGAGCAATATGCCCACTCTTGCCACAAACAAAGCATGGTTTCGCAATTTGAACTTGTTGATTATGTGCATGGGTGTTTGCACCGTCATTCTTCTTGGGAGGTCTACTATATTCTTTCTTAAAAGTCTTCTTCTTCGGCTTCAAAGAAGTATTTTTGTGAGTTTCAGGAGTAATATTATTTGAAGTAATTAAATTTACCTTTGTAGTGACGGGTAGTAGAGTGCTCTCTTCTGATTGCATAAGTGCATCTTGGCCTATTGCCTCTTCTTCCATGCGAATTCGCATTATGAACGTCTCATGTGAAGTTTTCTTTTGTTTGTGGCGTATAGTTTTTTGCAATTCCTTCCATGAAGGTGGAAGTTTATCTATTATGCCACAAACAATAAGGTTGTCTCCAATTTTAATATCCTTGGACCTGAGCTCTCCAACGATCATTATGAAGTCTTGAGCTTGGTCTACTACAGATTTGTTGTCCACCATTTGAAAACAAAAAAATCTGCTAGCAGCATATTTTTCACACCTGCCTCCTCGGTATCATACTTACTTTGCAATGCTTTCCAAATTTTCTTTACAGTAAAGTAAGTTCTAACATAATAATCATAAAAATTATCAGACCGACAATTAAGAAGATAATACCGACACTTGCATGAATCATCGTTGTATTTTTCAATTTTTTCTTGAAGAGCAATTGGCTCATCATCATTCATGGAGGAGTTGCCTACTTTGCTTGGATTCTTCTCAGTTAAAAGGTAAGAAACATTGAGAAGACTCAAATAAAAAGTACTTTACCCTCCCATCTCTTAAAATGAGTACCGTTGAAACAGAATGGTTTGTTGAGATCTCCCACCTTGATATCCGCGGATTTTTCAACTGTAGCAATAATAAACCTCCTTAAAATTGTTGGTGAGAATACAATTACAGTTGAAAAATAAAATAAAGAAAATAAAATATCTTCAAGCTGACGAGCGGATATCTCGCTCTCTTTAAGGAGATTCAAGCCCACTGCAGTAAAGTCTTCACTGGTCCAGCAGTAATTCTCTTGACTTGTCTCCCCTAAGATACAACATCCCGATCACGTCGTATAACTCGAACAAACTCTGGATAAGTTGTTGAGTCCAAAGCCCCACCAAGACGAACACCTTCCTTCAACAAAAGTAAAAACTCTCTTCTTCTTTTTTCACAACTTTTAACCTCACTTTTTGAAACACTCTACAATTATTTTCCCACACCAGATTATGGAAGAAAGAATCATGTTTATAGGTGTAGGAATTCTTCCTTGAATTAAATTGAAAGAAAGTGGGGTAATAAGTTATGAAATCATGGAGAACATGGGATAATGGATAAATTAGCGTATAATAGCGGTAGGACATGGGAGAAGAGTTACAAAAGAATTATGGCTATTTTCTATATCATGGAGTAGTAAAAGTTATGGGAGTTATGACTATTTTCTACATTATGGAGTAGTGGGAGTTATGACATATTTTATTTTAATAATTGTTGGATATTGGATCCGGGTATCGGGCCTCTCCATGAGGGCTGGCCCAACCCATTTGGAAAAGAAAGAATTTTAGAAGAGATAGGGTTTGAAATAACCTCTTTAAAGAGAGGTTACTACACGTTTAAGTATAGTGGGACTCTTCAAAGAGGTTACTACACATTTAAGTGTAGTGGGAGCAGTTTTCCCATAACTGCTATCTTCCCTCTCCATATAAACATACGCTTTCTTCTTTTCTGATATACAACAGAGAAAAAAGTAAGAGTGGGATCAAAAAAAATAAAAAATCTCTTCCCAATCAACACAAGAAGACATTTAGTTCGTGAAATTCTAACTTTGTTTCCAAGAGATTCAAAGTTCGACTTGGGGCAATTCTTTTTGGTGGTGAGTTCATTAATTCTTCCGCTGCATTGACAGGTTCGTTAATGTTGTTCTCGCCCCGCGATTATTTTTATTATATTGGTATCAGAGCAATGGTTGAATGATCCAGTTATTCATGTAAATTGTCTTGAAATCGCTGTTTTATAAGTTTAGGTTGAGATTTTGTTTTTGTTGGCTAATTTTTGACAAGTTTCAGAGAAAACTGTTTCTGTTTTTTTGCGTTTTGGCCATAACTTGTTAAAACGTTTTGTCTAAAACTTATATAATCATGTTCTACTCGTTTTGGGCTTTCCAAAAATATATTATATGTGAAAAATGGATTAAAAACGAGTGAGATATGATTTTTTGAAGATTGGCAGTTTTTGACAATTTTCTGACAAAAAACGGCTTCTGTTTTCAGCGTTTTAGAAATAACTTGTTAAACTATTTTGCCTAACACTTATATAATCATGTTCTACTCGTTTTGGGCTTTTCAAAAATATATTATATGTGAAAAACGGATTAAAAACGAGTGAGATATGATTTTTTGAAGATTGACAGTTTTTGACTATTTTTGACGAAAAGCTGCTTCTTTTTTCAGCATTTTAGAAATGACGTGTTAAAATATTTTTGCCTAAAACTTCTATATTCATGACATACTCGTTTTGGGCTTTTCGAATTTTTTTTTTTTTTTGTGAAAAACGGAATCTTCCAACTTTAAAAACCCTTTTATGATCCTTTTTGTCTTCTACCAGAAATTTGTGACATACATTGTCGCATTAAATGGTAACAATCATATTTCTGATTTCTTGGTCCTATTTTAGATATGGTTGAACAGGGACAAGTTCGAATTACTCCAAGTTGGAGTTCTCGAAGTCAATGAAGGGGACAACGTAGAAGGATACGTCGTCGCAGGACTTATTTCTATAATGATTCAGACTCGGAGCCTGAAGTGATTAGGAATGTCCTAAGGGCGAGGCAAAATGAGTTAAGGGATCGAAGGGCTGAATGAAGGGAAGGAGAAAAGAAATTTTGGGAATTTAAGGAATTTAAAATGGATCCTGATACTTCCATTCCTAAACATGTACACCTTTTTAAGTTAAAAGGGGATGAATTGGCTAATTACATAGAAATTACTGATTGAAAAGCATTAGCTATTTTAGCACTCTCTTCGAGAGACTTGGGGTGAAATTTTAACTGAGATTTATCATGATGTTTGGCCTAGTGCACCTTTTAGCGTATATGAGCAAGAGTTAGTGTTCGATTGGTACATGTATATCCTAGCAAACATGTAAATTGTTATTATGTATTTATCATAATAAAATTTAAATTATGTTATTTTTCTCACCAGTTACATACATTGTTTATCATTTTTTTTATAATGGATTGAGATTTGAAATAAAGTATACACTAAGAAGTGATTTTAATATTAATTAAATTTTTAGATATAGATGATGAATGGAAACGTAGTGATCGTTTGATTCTATACTAAATGTAGAATTAATATTATAATTAATTTACTTGAGTGTGTAATCATATGCATAAATTGACTGAAGTATATATTAATGAGTTAAACTTATAATATTGTCTCTAATAACATACATGGCATCGAAAAGTATCATTGCTGACTTGGACAGGGGTGACAAACTGAATGGTGAGAATTACAACATCTGGAGTCGTAAGATGTGGTATGTATTTGAAGAGCAAGATGCTCTTGAAAGTATTAACCATGTTATGAGTCACTCAGAGGAGGGTAACACTGCCCAACAGGAGGGATCTGGAAACTTACAATGTTTGAAAAAAGAAAGATTCCACTACACGTGGAATTATTGTAAGTTCAGGTATTGATGATCTCATCCACGAATGTGAGCAATATCCTACTACTCAAGCTATGTGGGCACATTTAAGAGAGGCATATGGGGGTACGACTGTGACTCGCCTTCGACAGCTGACAATCAAGTTTGACACGTACAAAAAGCGTCATGATCACTGTGTCAAGCAACATCTAAGGGTGATGTCAAATATGATTGCTCAACTCAAAAGTATTGGCCATGTTCTCTCTGATGAGCAGCAGGTACAAGCAGTGATTCGGTCTCTTCCCAATAATTGGGAACATCTGAAGGTTAACTTGACCCACAATGATAGCATCAAAATTTTTTACTGATATTGCCCGTCATGTGGAGCTTGAAGACGAGCGGCTTGGTGCTGCTAAAGCTGTACCTAATGCCTTTGTGGCAGAATCAAGTGGTACAAAGAGATCAAGCTTCAAGTGCAAGAGAAACTGGAAAAATGATGGAAAGGGTAAGAAAACCGGAGAAGGATCCTCCAAGAAAAGAAACAAGCCAAATTCCAAGAAAGGAAAACGGTTCCACAAGAAGAAAGACAAGAGCAAGATAAAGTGCTACAATTGCCAAGTCCCAAGGCAGTTTGCTCGTGAGTGCATTGAGCCAAAAAAGGTAGCATTTCAAAATGTATCTCTTAGTGTTATATATGTTTCTAGCACTGTTTTGCTAACTGAATCTTATCCTGTGTGGATTGTAGACTCAGGGGACACCGACCATGTGAGCCATGATAGAGAAGCATTTATAGAGTTATTCGAGTTCCACCTGGAATAAAGCATGTATATGTGGGAAATAATGCAAAGCTTGAAGTCAAAGGGATAGGCACTTGCAGAATGGACATGAGTGGTGGCCGATCTTTGATGTTGCATGACGTCCTGTATGTTCCAGAGATTCGACAAAACTTAGTCTCTGTGTCTGTTCTTCTAGATTTGGATTTCAATTTGAACTTTAGTCGCAGTTTACTCAAGACAATGTTTTTTATGGTTTTGGACATCGTTATGATGGTTTTATTGTGTTAGATTGTAATCCTTCTACGTATAACTATTATGCTGACCGTTATGTTATGGCATATTATTCTAGTAACAATGATGTTGATGTTATTACATAGCATGCAAGATTAGGTCACATAGGGCAGGATCAAATGAATAGATTGGCTAAGGAAGGACATCTAGGTTCTTTCTCTAAAATTGAAATGCCAACTTGTGAAAATTATCTTGCCGGAAAGATTACACGTACACTATTTGGAAAGGCTAAGAGAGCCGATTTTTCATTGCAATTAATTCATTCTGATATATGTGGTCCAATGAATGTGAGGGCTAGTGTGATGACCCAAAATATCATCTTTAAATTTAATGATTAATTATGAGATCTAAGAACTATTTATCATTACTCGACTTGCGTATGCAGTCCGTAAAAATTTTTTCAGAAAGTTTTCTGGTGAAAAATGGATTAAAATGTGAATTAGATGTTTAAAACATAACTGAGTTGACTTTGGTCAACATTTTTAGCAAACAGACTCGGATCAGTATTTTGACAGTTCCAGTAGGTCCGTATCGTGAATTGGGACTTGGGCATATGCCCGGAACCAAATTCCGATGTCCCTAGCCCGAGATATGAAATTTTGATAAAAAATTTAAAATTTGAGTTTAAATAGTGACCGGATGTCAAATTATGTACAAATGACCCCGGAATAGAATTTTGATGATTCCAACAACTCCGTATGGTGATTTTGGACTTAGGAGCATGATCGGAATTTTTTTTGGAAGCCCGTAGTGAAATTAGGCTTGAAATGGCTAAAATAGGAATTTTAATGTTTGAAAGTTTGACCGGGGAGTTGACTTTTTGATATGGGGGTCGGAATCCAGTTCTGAAAATTTTCACAGCTCCGTTATATCATTTGTGACTTGGGTGCAAAATTTGAGGTCAATCGGACTTGATTTGATAGGTTCCGGTATTGTTTGTAGAAATTAGAAATTTCAAAGTTCATTAGGCTTGAATTGGGGTGAAATTCATGGTTTTAGCGTTGTTTGAGGTGATTTGAGGATTCGACCAAGTTCGTATGATGTTTTAGGACTTGTTGGTATATTTGGTTGAGGTCCCGAGGGCCTCGGGTGAGTTTCGGATGGTTAACGGATCAAGAATTGAACTAGAACAGCTGCTGCAATTTCCTTCTGTTGGAAATTTTGCTTCTGCCCAGAAATCGAAGCCAGGATCGAGGGCCACGATCGAAGCCCAGATTGAGCTCAGAATCGAGGGCCACGATCGAAGCCATGATCGAGCCCAGAGTCGAGGGCCACGATCGAAACCATGATCGAGCCCAGGGTCGAGGGCCACGATCGAAGCCCGGGTCGAACTCATAATCGAAGGCCATGACCGAGGCCCATGATCGGACCCCATGATCGGACTCCCCATGACCGAGGCCCAGGATCGGACTCTCACGATCGAGGTCCAGGATCAGACTCTCATGATCGAGGTCCAGGATCGGACTCTCATGATCGAGGTCCAGGATCGGACTCCACGATCGAGGTCAGCCTGGACAGATCCGTAAGTTATAAAAACAGGGGGGTTTCGCCCCATTCGCCATTTTTAACAACTTGGAGCTTGAGCAGAGGCAATTTTTGATATATCTTCAAGGAAAAATATTGGGGTAAGTGTTCTTAACTCAATCTTGGTTAGATTACTCGAATCCATCACTGTTTTTAACACTTAATTGGTGATTTAAGTTGGAAAAATTTGAAAACTCTCTTGGATAGATTTGTCGATTTGAGGGTCGAATCGTTATTGAAATTTAGTCAATTTGATATGGTTAGACTCGTGGTTGAATGGGCGTTCATATTTCGTAACTTTCGTCGGATTCCGAGATGTGGGCCCCACGGGCCATTTTTGAATTAATTTCGGATTTTTATTGAAAAATGTAGTATTTTCTTATAGAATTAATTCTATAATTTCTGTTGACTGTATCGAATTAATTATGACTAGATACGAGTCGATCGGAGTCGAAAAATCGAGGAAAAAGCATAATACTTGATTAAATTGGAGCAAGTCGAGTTAAGTGACTTGTCTAACCTTGTGTGGGGGAAATTTTTCCTAGGATTGATATTAATGTGATTTTTGAATTGAGTTGAAAGTCGTGTACACGAGGTGACGAGTGTGTACACGGGTTAATTTGAAGAATTATATATTTTTTTAATTTGTGTAAATCATTGTTGTGCATTTATTAAAATATTCTATATTGTTATATTCTTCATCATTGATTAAATGTTTATATTTTAAATTTGTTTGATCTTCTCCTGCTAATTGTTTTATCTGTTTAGTTGGAACTTGGTTTCTTTTATTCTGTGCATTATTTGAAGGTTGATTTTCTCTAAATTAAACATTATTAATTTGAAGTATTCGGCATTTTTAAACTTGATATTGAAGCAACATGTTAAAGAATTCAAAATATTATTTTCCTGAATTATTTTGGCAAGTTAAATTATTTGAGCACTTGAGGTGCAAATTATGATATATTGTGATATTGATACGTATGCGGTGGTATAAGGTCTGAGTGTTAAAATGTATGCGGTGAGATAAGGGTGGCTTGATACGCGTGGCTAGTAGGGGTAACTACTAGAAGTCATGCGGTGTGATAAGGGTGGCTAAAATGCGGGATGCTATTTCGGGAAAAATATTTTCTTTAAATAAATTGTGAAGGCTCCCGCGGTGGTATAAGAAAATGAGATATTGTGAATTTGTTTATGATTTGGAACTACGATGCGGTACCTCGGGAGTGCCCTTGTTGATATTGATTTATGGCCATAGTTGCTTTCGATTAATTGTTGTGATTTTCATAAAGTTGAAGAAAATTCTGTTTTGATTCCACGAGATATTATTTGCAATTATTTAGTGTCATTAAATGTGACATACTATTTGATTCACTTCCAATGTCATTTTCTTTTACTACATTAATAAATATTTTACCATGCCATTATTATATTCCAGTAGGGCCTCACCTGACCTCGTCACTACTCTACCGAGGTTAGGCTTGGCACTTACTGGGTACCGTTGTGGTGTACTCATACTACGCTTCTGCACATCTTTTTGTGCAGATCCAGGTACATTTTACCAGCCTAGACGACAGTGAGTTACCTGCGCACGGAGACTTCGAGGTATATTTGCCAGCGTCCGCAGACTCCGGAGTCCCCTTCTATCATTTTATGTTGCTTCCTTATATTTTATTTAGACCTTGACTTATAGAGACATTGAGAATAAATTTTTAGAAGCTTGTGACTTATTTCTACCGGGTTTTGGGAGTAGTAATCATTTGAATTGTAGATTATTTATTTTAAGATATTTATGATTATTCCGCATTGAAAGGCTTACCTAGTCTTAGAGACTAGGTGCCATCATGACACTCTACAGAGGAAAATTTGGGGTTGTGACAAGTTGGTATTAGAGCACCAGGTTCATAGGTGTTATGAGTCACAAGCAAGTTTAGTAGAGTCTTGCGGATCAGTACGGAGACGTCTGTACTTATCTTCGAGAGGCTATGGAACTGTTAGAAATTATTCACTTTTTTGATTCCTTATCGTGTGCCTTTGTTGATTTCAAGGTTCTTAACAATTGTCTTTATATTCTCTCACAGATGGTGAGGATACGCACAACTGGATCTGATGATCAGACACCCGCGCCCCCTGTTGGAGCCGCAAGAGGCCAAGGTCGGGGCAGAGGCCGAGCCAGAGGCCGAGGAAGACCACGTGGTGTAGCCAGAGCATCTGCACGAACTGCTGCACTAGAGCCACCAGTAGCTCCAGTTGGAGAGCAGGCACCTGAGACGCCTGTTACTACTCCTGCACTTCAGGAGACTCTTGCCCAGTTTTTGAGCATGTTTGGCACTTTAGCTCAGGCAGGATTAATTCCACTTGCTCCTGCCACATCTCAGGCTGGGGGAGGAGCGCAGACTCCTGCCACCCATACTCCAGAGCCACATGCCCAAGTTGACCATGCCCCAGAGGTTATACCAGTGCAGCCAGTTGTCCCAGTTCGGCCTGAGATTAGGACAGCAGTTTCAGAGGGAGAGCAGCTCAGGCTCGATAGGTATAAGAAGTACCACCCTCCCACTTTCAGCAGTCTAGCTTCAGAGGATGCTCAAGATTTTCTAGAGGAATGTCACTGTATCCTTCGTACTATGGGTATTGTAGATTCCAGTGGAGTTTCTTTCACGGCATTCCAGTTTAGAGGAGCAGCCTACCAGTGGTGGCGGGCATATGAGTTAGATAGTCCGGCTGAGGCAGCTTCACTTACTTGGACTCAATTTTCAAATATGTTCTTGAGGGAGTATATTCCTCAGAGTCTTAGGGATGCTTGGCGCGCAGAGTTTGAGCAGCTGTACTAGGGTTCTATGACCGTGTCAGAATATGCAGTCTGATTTAGTGATTTGGCTAGGCATGCACTAGCCTTAGTTGCTACTGTTCGAGAGCAGGTTCGTAGGTTTATTGAGGGTCTTCACCCTAGTATCAGATACAGTATGTCCCGAGAGCTAGAGATGGACATCACATACCAACAGGTGGTGTCAATTGCTAGAAGATTGGAAGGTATGCGGACTCGGGAGAGGGAAGAGAGGGAAGCTAAGAGACCCCTAGATTCTGGCACATATAATAATTCTCGTGCCCCAGTTGCAGCCCGACATGGTAGAGGTTATGTGAGTCATCCTATTCATTCAGCACTTCCAGCTTCCGGTGGTATTCCGACTACTCCCAGACCTCAGGTTCCATATTATGCACCACCAGTGTCTTCTGTACCTCCTATACGGGGTGCTTTCAGCGGACAGTCTAGTCGATCAGGCCCGAGCCAGTCCCAGCAGCCACGTTCTCCAAGGGCTTATTTTGAGTGTGGTGACACTCGCCATATTATGAGAGATTGCCCCAGATTTAGGAGGGGTGCACCTCCACAGGGTCCTCCGGCTTCTCAGGCCATGATTTCTGCACCAGTTGCCACTCCACCGGTACAGCCAGCTAGAGGTGGAGGTCGGACAGGTAGAGGTCGCCCTAGAGGAGGAGGCCAGGCCAGATATTATGCCCTTCCTGCTAGGACAGATGTTGTTGCATCTGATTCTGTCATCACGGGTATTATTCTGGTTTGTCATAGAGATGCGTCAGTCTTATTTGATCCAGGCTCCACTTATTCTTATGTGTCATCTTATTTTGCCCCGTATTTGGGCGTATCACGTGATTCCTTGAGTTCTTCTGTTTATGTATCTACACCCGTGGGTGAATCTATTATTGTGGATCGTGTGTATCGGTCGTGTTTAATTATTATCAGTGGTTTTGAGACCAGAGCTGATTTATTATTGCTCAGTATGGTGGATTTCGATATTATTTTGGGCATGGACTGGTTGTCGCCCTATCACGCTATTCTTGATTGTTACGCCAAGACGGTGACGTTGGCTATGCCAAGTCTACCGCGGCTAGAGTGGAGAGGTACCTCAGATCATGTTCCTAGCAGGGTTGTTTCATTTCTTAAAGCTCAACGAATGGTTGAGAAGGGGTGTGATGCGTATCTGGCCTATGTGAGAGATGTTAGTATTGATACTCCTAATGTGGAGTCAGTTCCTGTAGTAATGGATTTTCCTGATGTATTTCCAGCAGATCTTCCGGGTATGCCGCCCGACATGGATGTTGACTTTGGCATTGATATATTACCAGGCACTCAGCCCATTTCTATTCCACTATATCATATGGTCCCAGCAGAGTTGAAAAAATTAAAAGAACAGTTACAGGAGTTGCTTGATAAGGGTTTCATTCAGCCCAGTGTATCGCCTTGGGGTGCTCCTGTCTTATTTGTAAAGAAGAAGGATGGTTCTATGAGGATGTGTATTGATTACTGCCAGTTGACCAAGATTACAGTGAAGAATAGGTATCCATTGCCACGTATTGATGACCTATTTGATCAGCTTCAGGGTGCCAGGGTATTCTCAAAACTTGACTTGCGTTCAGGCTATCATCAGTTGAAGATTCGAGATCCAGATATCCCGAAGACTTCTTTCAGGACTCGGTACGGTCATTTCCTTGTGATGTCTTTTGGGCTAACCAATGCCCCAGCAGCATTTATGCACTTAATGAATAGTGTATTTCAGCCCTATCTTGATTCCTTCGTCATTATGTTTATTGACGACATCCTGGTGTATTCCCGGAGTCAGGAAGATCATGAACAACACCTGAGGACTGTGCTTCAGATTTTGAGAGAAAAGAAGTTATATGCAAAATTTTCAAAGTGTGAATTCTGGCTTGATTCAGTGGGATTTTTGGGTCATATAGTTTCGTGCGAGGGGATCAAGGTAGATCCAAAGAAGATTGAAGCAGTGCAGAGTTGGTCCAAACCGTCCTCAGTTACGGAAATCCAGAGTTTCCTTGGTTTGGCTAGGTATTATCGCCAATTTGTAAAGGGTTTCTCTTCTATTGCTGCATCTATGACCAAATTGACCCAGAAGGGTGCTCCGTTCAGGTGGACTGAGGAATGTGAGGAAAGTTTCCAAAAGCTCAAGACAGCTTTGACTACAGCCCCAGTATTGGTATTACCTACATGTACATGATCTTATACTGTGTATTGTGACGCGTCGCGTATTGGTCTCGGCGCAGTTTGATGCAAGACGGTAGGGTGATTGCTTACGCGTCCAGACAGTTAAAGGTGCATGAAAATAATTATCATGTACATGACCTGGAGTTAGCAGCTATTGTTCATGCCTTAAAATTTTGGCGGCATTATTTGTACGGTGTCCATTGTGAAATCTACACCGATCACCGGAGTCTACAACATCTGTTTAAACAGAAGGATCTTAATTTGCGGCAGCGGAGATGATTGGAGTTACTTAAGGATTATGATATCGCCATTCTCTATCATCCGAGAAAGGCCAATGTGGTGGTCGATGCCTTGAGTCGTAAGGCAGAGAGTTTGGGCAGCTTAGCATATTTACCGGTAGCAGAGAGGCCTTTAGCCATGGATGTTCAGGCCTTGGCCAACCAGTTTGTTAGATTGGATGTTTCCGAGCCGAGTCGGATTTTTGCTTGCGTGGTTTCCCAGTCTTCACTTTATGATCGTATCAGGGAACGTCAGTATGATGACCCCCATCTGCTTGTCCTTAAGGATACAGTTCAGCACGGTGATGCCAAGGAAGTCACTATTGGAGAAGACGATGTACTACGGATGCAGGGCAGGCTATGTGTACCTAATGTGGACGGATTACGTGAGTTGATTCTCCAGGAGGCTCACAGTTCGCGGTACTCCATTCATCCAGGTGCTGCGAAGATGTATCAGGACTTGAGACAACACTATTGGTGGAGGCGGATGAAGAAGGACATAGTGGGGTACGTATCTCGGTGTTTAAATTGTCAACAGGTAAAATATGAGCATCAACGACCGGGTGGATTACTTCAGAAGTTAGAGATTCCAGAATGGAAATGGGAGCGGATCACTATGGATTTCGTTGTTGGGCTCCCACGGACTCAGCGAAAGTTGGACGCAGTTTGGGTGATTGTGGATAGGCTGACCAAATCAGCTCATTTCATTCCTGTGATTACTACTTACTCTTCAGAGCAGCTGGCTCAGGTATATATTCGCGAGATTGTCAGACTTCACGGTGTACCAGTTTCTATCATCTCTGACCGGGGTACACAGTTTACCTCACGGTTTTGGAGGGCAGTTCAACGTGAGTTGGGTACTTGGGTAGAGTTGAGTACAGCATTTCACCCTCAGACGGACGGGCAATCTGAATGCACTATCAGATACTGGAGGATATGCTTTGTGCGTGTGTGATAGATTTTGGGGGTGCTTGGGATCAGTTCTTACCACTTGCGGAGTTTTCTTACAACAACAGTTACCAGTCAAGCATTCAGATGGCTCCGTATGAGGCCTTGTATGGTAGGCGGTGCCAGTCTCCAGTGGGTTGGTTCGAACCAGGCGAGGCTAGACTTTTGGGTACAGACTTGGTTCAGGATTCCTTGGAAAAGGTTAAGTTGATTCAGGATCGACTTTGTACAGCCCAATCTAGACAGAAGAGTTATGCAGATCGGAAGGTTCGTGATGTTGCATTCATGGTTGGTGAGCGGGTATTGCTCCGGGTTTCGCCTATAAAGGGTGTGATGAGTTTCGGGAAGAATGGCAAGTTGAGCCCTAGGTATATTAGGCCTTTTGAGATTCTTGAGAGAGTTGGAGAGGTGGCTTACAGACTTGCACTACCACCTAGTCTTTCTGGGGTTCATCCGGTATTCCATGTTTCTATGCTTCGGAAATATCACGGCGATCTGTCTCATGTGTTAGACTTCAGTTCGGTTCAATTAGATAAGAATCTATCTTATGTTGAGGAACCAGTGGCTATTTTAGATAGGCAGGTTCGAAAGCTGAGGTCAAAGAACATTGCTTCCGTAAAGGTTCAGTGGAGGGGTCATCCGGTCGAGGAGGCGACTTGGGAGGTCGAGAATGATTTACGCAACTGTTATCCACACTTATTCACCAGCTCGGGTACTTTTTCTAACTCCGTTCGAGGATGAACGTTTGTTTTAGAGGTGGAGAATGTGATGACCCAAAATGTCATCTTTAAATTTAATGATTAATTATGTGATCTAAGTACTATTTACCATTACACGACTTGCGTGTGCAGTCCGTAAAAATTTTTCCGGAAAGTTTTCAGGTGAAAAATGGATTAAAATGTGAATTAGATGTTTAAAATAAAACTGAGTTGACTTTGGTCAATATTTTAAGAAAATGGACTCGGATCAGTGTTTTGACAGTTTTGGTAGGTCCGTATCGTGAATTGTGACTTGGGCGTATGCCCGGAACTAAATTCCGAGGTCACTAGCCCGAGATATGGAATTTTAATCAAAAGTTTAAAGTTTGAGTTCAAATAGTGACTGGATATCGAATTATGTGCAAATTACCCCGGAATAGAATTTTGATGATTCCAACAGCTCCGTATGGTGATTTTGGACTTAGGAGCGTGATCGGAATCTTCTTTGGAAGTCCGTAGTGAAATTAGTCTTGAAATGGCTAAAATAGAAATTTTAAAGTTTGAAAGTTTGACCGGGGAGTTGACTTTTTGATATTGGGGTCGGAATCCAGTTTTGAAAATTTTCACAGCTCCGTTATGTCATTTGTAACTTGGGTGCAAAATTTGAGGTTAATCGGACTTGATTTGATAGGTTCCGGTGTTGTTTGTAGAAATTAGAAATTTCAAAGTTCATTAGGCTTGAATTGGGGTGAAATTCATGGTTTTAGCGTTGTTTGAGGTGATTTGAGGATTCGACCAAGTTCGTATAATATTTTAGGACTTGTTGGTATATTTGGTTGAGGTCCCGAGGGCCTCGGGTGAGTTTCGAATGGTTAACGGATCAAGAATTGAACTAGAACAGCTGCTGCAATTTCCTTATGTTGGAAATTTTGCTTCTGCCCAGAAATCGAGGCCAGATCGAGCTTAGGGTGAAGGGCCACGATCGAAGCCCAGATTGAGCTCAGAATCGAGGGCCACGATCGAAGCCATGATCGAGCCCAGAGTCGAGGGCCACGATCGAAGCCATGATCGAGCCCACGGTCGAGGGCCACGATCGAATCCCGGGTCGAACTCATAATCGAAGGCCATGACCGAGGGCCATGATCGGACCCCATGATCGGACTCCCCATGATCGAGGCCCATGATCGGACTCTCATGATCGAGGTCCAGGATCAGACTCTCATGATCGAGGTCCAGGATCAGACTCTCACGATCGAGGTCCAGGATCGGACTCCACGATCGAGGTCAGCCTGGACAGATGTAAGTTATAAAAACAGGGGGGGTTTCGCCCCATTCGCCATTTTTAACAACTTGGAGCTTGAGCAGAGGCGATTTTTGATATATCTTCAAGGAAAAACATTGGGGTAAGTGTTCTTAACTCAATCTTGGTTAGATTACCCGATCCATCACTGTTTTTAACACTTAATTGGTGATTTAAGTTTGAAAAATTTGAAAACCCTCTTGGATAGATTTGTCGATTTGAGGGTGGAATCGTTATTGGAATTTAGTCATTTTGGTATGGTTAGACTCTTGGTTGAATGGGCGTTCATATTTCGTAACTTTTGTCGGATTCCGAGATGTGGGTCCCACGGGCCATTTTTGAATTAATTTCCGATTTTTATTGAAAAATATAGTATTTTCTTATAGAATTAATTCTATAATTTTTGTTGACTGTATCGAATTAATTATGACTAGATACGAGTCGATCGGAGTCGAAAAATTAAGGAAAAAGCATAATACTTGATTAAATTGGAGCAAGTCGAGGTAACTGACTTGTCTAACCTTGTATGGGGGAAATTTTCCCTATGATTGATATTAATGTAATTTTTGAATTGTGTTGAAAGTCGTGTACATGAGGTGACAAGTGTGTACACGGGCTAAATTTGAAGAATTTTTTTTTTTAATTTGTGTAAATCATTGTTGTGCATTTATTAAAATATTCTATGTTGTTATATTCTTCATCATTGATTAAATATTTATATTTTAAAATTGTTTCATCTTCTCCTGCTAATTGTTTTATCTATTTAGTTGGAACTTGGTTTCTTTTATTCTGTTCATTATTTGAAGGTTGATTTTCTCTAAATTAAACATTATTAATTTGAAGTATTCAGCATTTTTAAACTTGATATTGAAGCAACGTATTAAAGAATTTAAACTATTATTTTCCTGAATTATTTTAGCAAGTTAAATTATTTGAGCACTTGAGGTACAAATTGTGATATATTGTGATATTGATACGCATGCGGTGGTATAAGGTCTGAGTGTTAAAACGCATACGGTGAAATAAGGGTGGCTTGATACGCGTGGCTAGTAGGGGTAACTACTAAAAGTCATGCGGTGTGATAAGGGTGGCTAAAACACGGGATGCTATTTCGGGAAAAATGTTTTCTTTAAATAAATTGTGAAGGCTCCCGCTATGGCATAAGAAAATGAGATATTGTGAATTTGTTTATGATTTGGAACTACGAGGCGGTACCTTGGGAGTGCCCTTGTTGATATTGATTTATGGCCATAGTTGCTTTCGATTAATTGTTGTGATTTTCATAAAGTTAAAGAAAATTCTGTTTTGATTCCACGAGATATTATTTGTAATTATTTAGTATCATTAAATGTGACATACTATTTGATTCACTTCCAATATCATTTTATTTTACTACATTGATAAACATTTTACCATGCCATTATTATATTTCAGTAGGGCCTCACGTGACCTCGTCACTACTCTACCGAGGTTAGGCTTGGCACTTACTGGGTACCGCTGTGGTGTACTCATACTACGCTTCTGCACATCTTTTTGTGCAGATCCAGGTACATTTTACCAGCCTAGACGTCAGTGAGTTACCTGCGCACGGAGACTTCGAGGTATATCTGCCAGCGTCCGCAGACTCCGGAGTCCCCTTCTATCATTTTATGTTGCTTCCTTATATTTTATTTAGACCTTGACTTATAGAGACATTGAGAATAAATTCTTAGAAGCTTGTGACTTATTTCTACCGGGTTTTGGGAGTTGTAATCATTTGAATTGTAGATTATTTATTTTAAGATATTTATGATTATTCCGCATTGATAGGCTTACCTAGTGTCAGAGACTAGGTGCCATCACGACACCCTACGGAGGGAAATTTGGGGTCGTGACAGCTAGGTCTGGTGCTTTATATTTCATTACGTTCATTGATGATTTCACACGCTTTGGTTATGTCTATTTTATTTCTATAAATCTGAAGCACTTGAATGCTTTAAGAAATATTTGAATGAAGTTGAGAATCAATTAGACAAAAGCATTAAGACCTTAAGAACTAATAGAGGGCGTGAATATTTATCAAAATAATTTTAAGAATTGTGTAATGAAAAGGGCATCACCAGACAATTAACTATTCTGTATACGCCTCAACAAAATGGTGTAGCAGAAAGGAGGAATATAACACTACTGGACATGATAAGGTCCATGATGGCACAGGCAAATTTACCTATCTCTTTTTGAATAGATGCGTTATTGACTGCAACCTACATATTTAACAAAGTGCCTTCTAAATCAGTTTCTTCCACTCCTTATGAGCTATGGACTGGTCATAAACCAAACTTAAAGGATTTATGACCTTGGGGTTGTGCTGCATATGTAAAAGATTCCTTTAGCAAGTTTGGTAAATTAGGTCCAAAAGGCAAAAAATGTATCTTTATAAGATATTCAGAACACTTCAAAGGGTATGTGTTCATTGGTGAATTAGAAGATGGAAGTGTTACTGAGATTGAATCCCGAGATGTTACATTTCTGGAAAATAATTTTCCAAAGAAGGGCGAGGTAAAGAATGGAGAGCCTCTTTATGCAATGTTGAACTTAGATAGTCAGCAAGTGTCTTCTGACACAGTTGATAATCAAATTGATCAAGATCTTATTCTTGATCCGAGTGGGAGTGGGAACTCTCAATCCCAAAATCCTTCTGACGAACCTGAATTTCAACTACTAAAGAGTGCCAGGAAAAATATACCCAAACATACTTATGAAATTGAAGATTATATTTTCTTGGTATCTTTCACAGAAATGGATGAGCCAAAGTCTATGACTGAGGCTTTATCGAGCCTTGGAAAAGATGAGTGGATGAAAGCAATGAAAGAAGAATTAGAGTCCATGAAAACCAACAAAGTCTGGGATCTAGTTGACCTTCCGCCTGGGCGTAGAGCCATTGGGAACAAATAGGTTCTCAAAGTTAAACGCAAAGCGGATGGGTCAATAGAAAGATACAAGGCACAATTGGTGGCAAAAGGCTTTACTCAAGAAGCTGGAATAGATTATGAGGAAACATTTTCACCAGTTGTGAAGTTTACCTCAATTCGCTTACTTTTGGCTATTGTTGCACGTTTGGATTTGGAATTACATCAAATGGACGTGAAGACAGCTTTTCTCGATGGAGAACTGAACGAAAAAATCTACATGGAACAACTTGTAGGCTTCATCGTTAAAGGCCAAGAAAAAAAGGTCTGTAAATTGAATAGATCTATTTATGGCCTGAAGCAATCTTCAAGGCAATGGTATTTGAGATTTCGCAAGGAGGAGATCTCATATGATTTCACCATGATCAATGAAGACCATTGCATTTATGTGAAGAAGTCCAATGGGATGTTTGTAATTCTTTCTCTTTATGTGGACGATATTTTATTGGCCGGAAATAATTTGGAGTATTTGAAAACTATCAAGTCATGGCTTTCAAAATCATTTGACATGAAAGATATGGGCGAGGCAGACTATATCCTTGGAGTTAAGATCCAAAGAGACCGTTCCAAAAAGTTATTGAGTTTATCTCAAGAAACTTATATAAAGAATATTTTGGAGCGTTTTCGCATGAATTGTTGCAAATCCATGGATACTCCTATAGCGAGAGGTGAAACTTTAAGCATTGAAATGTGTCCCAAGACTGAAAATGAAAAGGAAGACATGTCTCGAGTTCTATATTCATGTGTTGTCGGGAGCTTGATGCACGCTATGATGTGTACTCGCCCAAACATTTGTTATGCCATAGGTCTGGTTAGCAGGTATCAATCCAATCCTGGAAGAGATCATTGAAAAGTTGTGAAGAGAATTTTCAGATACTTGAAGGGAACTGCAGATTATTCACTATGTTATAGTGGAAATGATTTATACTTAAGAGGATATACAGATGCTGATTGGGCTGGTGACCGGAATGATAGAAAATCAACATCCGGTTATGCCTTCTTACTTAATAGTGGTGTTATATCATGAAAAAGTAAGAAACAAACCTGTACAACCCTTTCAACGATGGAATCTGAGTTCGTGGCTTATGTATCTGCAGTACAGAAAGTTGTTTGGTTGAAGAGATTCTTTGAGCATTTGGATATTACAAAGAACTCTCAGGATCCCATGACTCTATATTGTGATAGTCAAGCGGCTATTGCATATACAAAATATCCTAAGTATCACAGCAAGACCAAACACATTGACATCAAGTATAACGTTGTGAGAGACATGGTAGCAAGTGGAGAGATAAATTTACAATACATTCCTACGCGGAGCATGATAGCTGATTCTTTTACAAAGGTGATATCTAGAGACCTGTTTGAGAAACATGTTATGGCTCTAGATTTGCGAAGGATATGAACATATTTATGTATTGTAAAATGACTTTAGTATTATAATATGCTCATCAAAATTTGAATCTTGAATTTATGCTTATATCTTGTATGCATGTGATGAATGTTTTGTTGATAAAGTGTGTCGAATAAGTCGCGAGATTAGCTCTCTCACACGAGCAATTGCCTCTTACGTTAAGAATCGTGAAGAGATGAGACCTTATAGAACCTTGGATAATGCGAGGTTATATTTACTTGTAGAGGCCGGTCTTGACAACTAATCAGACTTACGAATTTCACTATTCGATTATGACTTGTTTTGTAAGCCAGATGCAAGTTTCTCTAAGAAGATGGTTTGAGGATTATTGAAGTGAGAAACTCGGGTTAGACATTTGGAGGTGTCTAGACCAAGATCTGTACGGTGTTGAATGATTAAAAGAATAAGACACATGCGCCAATATAAGGTGAGAACACCGTAACATGTATTTCATACCACGTGTGCTATCGACCATGGGATAATGGAAGAATGAATCCCTGCTTCTTCATTGTGTGAGATCAAAAGAAGTTAGAGTAACTTTTATTGAAATACCCTTTGACCTTTTACTGTCTCTTAAAGTACCAATCAGTGTTACTACTTTAGCATGCCACTAATAGCCATGATTGATTCGGCAATGCAGTGCAAATCTAGGAAAGCAGTTGATTTGGAATGAAAAGATTCGAGTAGAAGGGGAAGACGACTAAAATTTAGTAATTTAACTTGTATTCATAGGTCGACCATTACACTTACCATGAGGTATCAAATGTAATTATGAATACAAAGTTAAACATGAACTTGAGTTCACCTCTTTCGAGGATGAGGGATTAGATAACTAGCTACTGGAGTAGCAAGTGATGTCTGGGGGATAGCGAGTAATAAGATCCTCATGATAGTAGTGAATCTTTTTCGAATGTGATCGGATTTATACATAGAGCTTTAGAATAACCTTAATAGGTTTGAAACATATTATAGCTCTTGATACTCGCAGGTCGCACGAACTACTAGCTCTTAATCATGATACTGGTTTGAGTTCCAGCCCATCATGAGCGAAGTGGGGGATGTTGGATATTGGATTCGGGTATCAGGTCGCTCCATGAGGGCTGGCCCAACCCATTTGGAAAAGAAAGAATTTTAGAAGAGATAGGGTTTGAAATAACCTCTTTAAAGAGAGGTTACTACACGTTTAAGTGTAGTGGGACTCTTCAAAGAGGTTACTACACGTTTAAGTGTAGTGGGAGCAGTTTTCCCATAACTGTCATCTTCCCTCTCCTATAAACGATGCTTTCTTCTTTTCTGATATACAACAGAGAAAAAATAAGAGTGGGATCAAAAAGAAAATCTCTTTCCAATCAACACAAGAAGACATTTATTTCGTGAAATTCTAACTTTGTTTCCAAGAGATTCAAAGTTTGACTTGGGAAAATTCTTTTTAGTGGTGAGTTCAACAATTCTTCCGTTGCGTTGACAGGTACGCTAATGTTGTTCTCGCCCCGCGATTATTTTCTTTACAATAATAAAATGCTAAAATACTAACAGCAACTAAAGCAATTCCTTAGGCCCCCACAATTGAAGACCCCCGATTTTTTAAATTTATATATTATTACATATTATAAAATTATTAGTAGAAGATACTTAGATCTTATACTTTTTTTGGAATGAAATAGAGATTGTTCAGATAAATAACCCGATTTTCATAGTTAACATGCAATGTATGAAAATAAACGACTTTGATGATTAAAGAACGAAGCCTTTTGTAGTATCTTTTAAAATTAATTATTTCTTATAAATAGTGGATTAAGCCATTTTTCACTTTAAAATAGACTTGAACTATTCCAAATTTATGAAATTATTTTGACATCTACTTAGTAGTACAAAATTGAGATTTTAGATTATGATAATTATAAAAATATAATGTTATCTGTCTATATATGAGTGAGTAGAATTACCACATGTAATAGTGAAAACTAACAGGTAATTGCGTGAATAATCAAGATACATACAAAAGATTAAAACATATCATATAAAATATATAAATTTTATTTAATAAATTTAAGTACTCTTATGTATGTTTGGCTTTAGGCGGCAAATAACGTTGAGCCGCCTTTGGATGTAAGTTATAAAGCTGGTGTAAGATTTTATATACTAACAATATTCAATTTCTTTTTAATTATTGGATTACTAATAATGTCTAATATAAAGTTTACCTATAATTACTTTATCGATGACTTGATTGGGTAAATAACCAATTTTTCTGTGAACTTAAGACGTATATGTTGTTATATTCATTATTCCCCTATTGTATGCATAACTTTTTTTATTTGCATTCTATTCTTTATATAACATAAAATAATACCATTGCGGAAACGAAAAAATAAGGAATAAATATTTTAAGGGTAAGGTATCAACTTCTTGGCTGAATCGACTTGATTGCTTGTTGGCTTTATGAGTTTGTCGCTTATAGTTTAAATTTATTTACACTATTTTTACCATTACTACTATTAATTATATATATATATATATATATATATATATATATATATATATATATATATATATATATAGTATTTTACGTGTCTTTTTACTGTTGATTCATATTGACGCGGCTTTTTCCTCTCTCAAATAATGGTGTCTAAGCCTATGGTCATCTATTAGTTTAAAGTATTTTTCACGTTGTTTCTCGTATAGTCTTGTTCACTTTTTGTTGAATGCAATTGTATATCAGTTCCAGATATCCTTGTAGACGATTGACGTTTATTTGAGTTTAAGTCCATTAAATTATTTGGACCATATGTTAAATTCAAAGACAGTGTTAGCCCAAACAAAAATTACGGGCTAGTATAATTGAATTTATTATTTAGATCTAATATGCGTATATGGATTTAATTAAGGGCCCGAGTTAATTGGACTAGTTTATCTTGTCGGACTTCAAATGATAAGCCCAAGTCAAATCAAGGACCACTAAAATCATGCCACGCGCATAAGTGATGTAGCATGCCAAGTCAAATGTAATGACCAATCAAATATCGTCAAATATTCAAATGACATGGTTCAACCAATTATATGCAAGCTTATCACATAACTTTAGTGATAGGCTCTGTTTTAAAAGGCGTTTCTGGGGCGAGCCCCGGGGCGAGGCGTACCAAAAACGCCCCGGGGCGATGGTGTGGGGCGAAAGTCTCAAGAGGCATATGCTCGGGCGTTTCGAGCGCGCTTTTTTAGTAAGGAGTAAACCCTAGAGACTTTTTTAAATTAAAGTAAAATTTGTTGAATTAGTCCTTCATATAATACCCAAATTCTCAAAAGTCGGTTTGGTAATTACTCAAAAGGTTTAAAAAGGAACTCAAAAGTATTAAATTTAAAAGTAAAGACCTTTTTATTGATTTAAGCCCTAATTCATGATTTTTTTAATTTTTTATCTTGTCCGCTAGTCTGCTAATATCTCCCAAAAGCAACGAATATTTAATTTTTTTACAAATACAAAGAGAACTACATTCTTCTTCATAGCAGCAAATTCAAAGTTCAAATTGCAGGTTAATCATCCTTTTTGTTCCTCCATATAGAAAACTTTATTCTTTGACTCAAATTGATTGTGCTTGTAAGTAACGCATAATAGATTATTTTGATTAGTTTTTTGTGGGGATGGAGCACACATATATATAGTTTTCTTCAATATTTATGCAATTTTACCTGTTTATAAATATTTACTGTCATTATATTATTTAATAAAATATTAAAAATTAAATACATATGGGGCTTACGCCCCGCTGAGGCATATGTAAAACGCCTCGCCTTACGCCCACGCCTTTTAAAACACTGGTGATAGGTTTGATTATTCAAGCTGGCCAATCAAATTGGAGGAAAAAGATATGTATTTATCACAAGTTCCCTACCCTACAACTATAAATAAGGGTCTCCATAAGGCCAAAAAGAAGAAGAAAAAGAAATATTGAAGCTCTCCTCTACAGTGGTGATTCGCAAGTCTTACGCATAGCAAGAAGTCGTCGTCCCCACGGGGTGAGCCGCAAGTTTCCATCCTCCAAGTTTGTGATCAAAACCTAGCTCCGCATTGTCACGACCCAAAATTTCCTCCGTTGAGTATCGTGATGGCACCTAGTCTTAGAGACTAGGTAAGCCTAACATTTACTGAATAACAACCATAATAAATAGCATCTAACAACTTTGAAATAGAATTCTTTATAAAAGTTTACAATTCCCAAAACCGGTAGTACAAATCATAAGCTCTACAGAGTTTACTACAACTTCTAAATACGACTGTTTGGAAATAAGTAAAAATAGTGCGAATACAAAATAGGACGGTGGCTCCGAAGCCTGCGAACGTAGCAGCAGGTTTACCTTGAGTCTCCATAGCAACAATCCGCGCTGCTAGCTATTGATCAACTGGCTTCGCAATACTTGGATCTGCACAAAAATGTGTAGAAGTGTAGTATGAGTACACCATGGCGGCACTGAGCAAGTATCAAGACAAACCTTAGTGGAGTAGTGACGAGGAACAGTCAAGACACCTACTGGACTAAATAACCTGAACAAAGTATAAGTATAGAAACAACAGAGTATAATATCTACATAAAGACGACGCGATATGAATAACAATACAGTAATTGCAATAGGAAAGGACAATAACAAGTATCAGCGGAATATCATAATAATGACACATAAGGGTGAACGTAAACACAACCTAAATCCGAAATCATAGATGCAGTAAGGACAATTAATAACTCAGCAACAACGATCGCTTTCACATCAGGTTTTAGTCAACAAACTCCACGAGGTACCGAACCTCGGACAAATCACAACTCACGGGTCTCAATACTTGAACCTTAACACTTGGCATCCTGTGCCCTCATTACACCTCATAACCGCACTGACGACTCGCGTGCCAAATAAAGCCATTCTCACATAGAAGGCAAGTAAGCAAGGGTGTACATCTATACGTAACAATATCAAGGAAATCTCTTATCCGATAAGAGTGCTTAACTATGTATGTGCTTGTGCAAGTGTCCTTACATAGTTCATACCAGCTAGTGAGCATAAGGGAAAAGAACGGACAACACGTAGAATGTTTTCTCACAACTTTCGTAAGATAAAGCTCACACAGGTAAGTATATCACAACACAAATATCAACAACAAGAATGCCCCCAGGCCATCACAAATTATCACAAATCAATCCCTGACATAGCCCACCTTGTCTCGCCACGTGTGCAATAGTAAAGTGAATGCACGCCTTGTCTCGCCACACGTACATAATAATGTTCCCACCTTGTCTCACCACATGCGCAACCCACATATATATAGCCTACCTTGTCACGTCGCATGTGCAAATATCATTAGTAACAATAGCACCGCAGAAACCTCGTGCAACCCCATAACAACAACCGCACGGCAGAAACCTTATGCATCACAATAACAACCGCACGACAGAAACCTCGTGCATCACAATAACAATCGCATGATAGAAACCTCGTGCATCACAAAAACAAGTACAACAACAACAATAACACTAATACAAGGGTACGACGAATAAATCAACTCAGAAATTCTAGAACTCAAAGAAACGAAAGAACAGGTTCACAATGAGCAATCACAATAGAGAATGCTAGTCATAATAAGAACAACTCAACAAGGAAGGAAATAGTATGTAACAACGGCCTACAATGTATAGTTCAACAATAAGGGAGCTAACACAAGTCGAATGATTCCAAATACAGACAAGTCAACTAAGATATAGGATATCTAAACTTCTTTTAAGGTATGGAAATTTTGAAAGAGACACAACAAATTCAATTGAGGATAAGCAGCAGAAGGATAATCATAGTCTCAATTAAGGACGGACAATTACAAAAGAGATAATTATAACTTCAAATAAATATAAGCAGTTAGGGGAAAGATAACATGACAATAGAAGAGATAACAATTTCAGTTAAGGCACAGATAAAATAAATAAACAACAAGAGTGGATCATGAAGCAATTAACTCTAATTAAAGCAGGTAGAGGTGAAACCAGTAATCAAGAAACGTATTCATAACAAAACAACTGCATATTCAGTAAATACAAAAACCTAAGAACCCTAAAAGGCCAACTTTTCACAAATAAGTCTGAGCACGTACTCGTCACCTCGCGTACACGGACTACAATTAGCATAGAGACTCAAATCCTAAGGGGTGATTCCCCCACATGAAGTTAGGCAAGATACTTACCTCAAAGAAGACAGACCGATACTCAAGAATGAATTTCTCGATGAAATGGCCTCCGGACGGCTCAAGTCTAATCAAAATAACTTCAAAGCACAAATAAAACTCATAAGAAACTATTTCGGATCATTAAGCTTCAATCTTTATCAAAATCTAAAAATCGACCCAAAAGTCAACTCCCGGGCCCGCACTTCGGAACCCGACAAATTTCATAAAACCCGAACACCCATTCCAATACGAGTCCGACCATACTAAAATTATCAAATTCCGATACCATTTCGTCTCTCAAATCATGATTTTTTATTTTGAAAACTTTCTTCAAAAACCACCATTTTCCTCAACTCAAAACACAAATTAAATGATAAAAATGAAGATAAAATCATGGAATATATTAAATTCTAGGTGAAGAACACTTACCCAATCGTTTTGCTTGAAAAACCCACAAGGAATCGCTCAAAACCGAGCTCTACAAGTCAAGATATGATAAAAATGGCCTAACCCTCGAATTGGAAAAATATATTTTGTTGCCCATGTGTTTGTACATCGCGATCGCGGAAGAGGAGCTGCGATCGCGAAGAGGAAATGGCTACTGCCCGGAATTGGTGTTGTGTGATCGCGAACAAGTATATGCGATCGCGAAGGATGAAAATAATGGCCCAGGAACTGGGCTACGCGAACGCATGAAGCGGCACGCGAACACGAAGGAGGGGAAAGCACACTTACGCATTCGCGGATAGAGCAGTGCGAATGCGTAGAGGAAATGGTCACCAGCTCCTAGTTTCTACTACGTGAACGCGATGGAGCGGATGCGAACGTAAAGAAGGGGAAGGCAGGCTTCCGCGATCGTGAAAGGAGGCATGCGAACGCGAAGAACAAATATTCCTTCCTTCAAAATTACTCTTCGCGAACGCAGAGGAACAAACGCAAATGCGAAAGAGAAAACTAGATGACAGATTCAGCAGTTCAAAAATAGAATAAAATGGCATGTAGCCCATTCGAAACACACTTGAGGCCCCTGGGACCTCGTCTAAACATACCAACAAGTTCCATAGCCTAACACGGACTCGCTCGGGGTCTCAAATCTCATCAAACAACGTCGAAACTACGAATCGCACCATGAATCGAACTTATGAACTTTCAAATCTTCTAACTTCTAAAACTCGCGCCAAAACCTATCAAACCAACCCGGAATGACGTCAAATTTTTGCAGGCAAGTCCCAAATAACATAACGGAGCTGTTCCAACTCTCGGAATCGCATTCCGACCCCGATATCAAAAAGTCCACTTCCAATCAAAATCTCTGAAAATTTGACTTTCGCCATTTCAAGCCTAAATCAACTACAGACCTCAAATTCACCGTCTGGACATGCTCCTAAGTCCAAAATCACCCAATGGAGCTAACAGAACTGCTGGAACTCCATTCTGGAGTCGTCTTCACACAGCTCCAACTACGGTCAAAATTCTAATATTTAAGCTTTCGTTTTAGGGACTAAGTGTCCCAAATCACTCGGAAGCATCCGCTAACTGAATTCAACCATGCACGCAAGTCAATACGCATAATACGAAGTTGTTCAGGGCCTTATGCCGCCAAACGGGACTTAAATTCTCAAAACAACCAACCAGGTCGTTACATCCTTCCCCTCTTAAACAAACGTTCATCCTCGAACGTGCCAAGAATCGCCTAGAAGTCTTCAAATCACTGAAAGCACATATCCAACATACACCCGTGGGTGACCCCAATCCACATAAGCCTGACGACACCATTTCCACTGTCATTTATCCTTTCTACCAACACCGATAAGCCTTAGAGTCAAAATTCTCACCTTTCATTTATCTCCAAAAGACCCGATTCTAAATCCACACCCGGTATTAGTCTCAACCAGCTGCAACAACTCATGCCTACACCCACAAGGTACGACCACTCAACATGGCATACCACACATAGGCCCATAATAATATATCTAATCACAATAGCTGCCCGTAATCAAAACTAGCACCGGGAATTAGCCTCATATTCGTTAGAACCTTGTTTCAAACCTCCACAGCACTGACAACGATGCAAGAAATATGAATAAATCTTAACTATACACCCAAATCAACAAGTCAAATCTAACGCCACCGGGCATACACCCCGTAAGCTAAAACACAAAAAGCACAGAACGAAAATAACTGAATACGTAAAGAGAAACACATAAGAGAAATATCAAACAAGCCCGATAGGCACAACTCTCTATCAGTACCATCCTACAAATCAATTTAAAAGGAAAATTAAAGTATATGAACAAATCACAAGGATCTTATCCTGATATAACTTCCACCGCGGCATGCAGCCCGGCTCAAACATATCAAATCACATGGAATACCAAATGGAAATCTTCCACTAACTCAATTCTACCAATAAAATCACAACACTTACTGAACTCTCACCCCGATAGAGTATCAAATCATAAATCGTAATCAAATTAGTCAGGAATCACATCAAACCTGCCATAATAGATAACATGAATTCATTTCTAGTCTCGTAACTTTCAATAATGAATTAAAACAATGTTAGACACGGCTATCACTCATAGAATCTCCCAACAGGGGCAAATACATAAACATAATACTAGGTCATGAACTCACCCATAGGTGGGACAGCAAATAGGGGACTCACCCCGATAAGCAAAACTGAAACAAAATACAAATGGTGCTCCTCTGTAATAAATCAAAAGCATACCTGTATGGAATCATCTGGCGCAACAACCTCAAGCCTACTATATGAAACACATCAACGGGTCGGGCCCTCCCCTCTTGGGCGCCCTCTACTCTCCTGAATACTCCGTTGTGATACACTTGTCTGGAGTCTAGGACAATCTCTCACCCTGTGGCTGGTATCTCCCATGAGTACCTAAAACACCGTGCGAAGCCTGAAGTACAAACTGAACTGGCTAACCCACAAAATGTCGTACCATGCCTCCAAAATAAGGACCAGTGGATCTCTCCGGTCTATGAGGCCTCCTCGCCTCCCTGTCCTCTCTCTCCTGACCTCGCCTACCCTCTCTCTTATGGCCCCGCCTGTCCCCTCTCTCCTTATCCCACATGCCCTCTACTCTGCGAGCGATCCCTACCACCTGCTTAAATGAAACATCCGACTCTAACTCCCGAGCCATGCTGAACTGAATATCATTCATGGGTCCCTCAATGAATCTACGAACATTCTCTCTAACTGTAGCGACCAAAGCAGGTGCATGCCTGGCCAAATCGCTGAATCTCACGGCATACTCTGATACTGACATAGTGCCCTGACGCAGCTGCTCAAACTCTGCGCGCCATGCATCTCGGAGGGACTGAGGTACAAACTCTCTCAAGAACATCTCTGAAAATTGCACCTATGAAAGTGAAGCTGCCTCGGCCGGGCTACCCAACTCGTACGCCCGCCACCACTGATAAGCCGCTCCCCTGAGCTGAAATGTATCAAAATCAACTCCGCTCATCTCCACAATACCCATAGTGCGAAGAATACAGTGACACTCCTCTAGAAAACCCTGGGAATCATTTGTCGCCAATCCACTGAAGGTAGGAGGGTGGTACTTTTTGTACCTCTCTAGTCTAAGCTGTTCTTTCTCAGATGCTGCTGCCTTAATCACGGGTTGAACTGGGACCATAGGCTATGTCGCCATGACACCTGAAACCTGACCATCACGAACCCACTGCTCTAGAGTGTGGGCTGCATGAGTCTGAGCTCCTCCCCCAATCTGTGAAATAGCTGGTGATACCGGAATCACCCGCGCCTGAGCCAATGTACCAAACATGCTCAGGAACTGTGCTAAGGTCTCCTGAAGTTCAGGGATAATAGTAGGCGCCTCCGATACCTGTCCCCCAACCAGAGCTACTGATGGCTCTTCAACTGCTGCTCTGGTGGATGCTCTAGCTGTGGCGCGTGCTCCTCTTCGTCCTCTGCCTCTGCCTCTAGCGACATCTGCTCTGGGGGCAGCGTCATCGGCAACTACAGCTCGTGTCCTCACCATCTGTGAGAGAATGGAATGATAAAAACTTCAAAATTCGATATCAATAAACTCTCACGATAGGAATGAAGGAAGTGAAACTGTCCTAATAGTTCTGTAGCCTCTCAAAGATAAGTACAGATGTCACCGTACCGATCCGCAAGACTCTACTAAACTCGCTTATAACTCATAGCACCTATGAACCTACAGCTCTGATACCAACTTGTCACGACCCAAAATTCTCTCCGTTGGGTATCGTGATGGCACCTAGTCTTAGGGACTAGGTAAGCCTAACATTTACTGAATAACAACCATAATAAATAACATCTACCAACTTTGAAATGGAATTCTTTATAAAAATTTATAATTCCCAAAATCGGTAGTACAAGTCATAAGCTCTATAGAGTTTACTACAACTTCTAAATACGACTGTTTGGAAATAAGTAAAAGTAGTGCGAATATAAAATAGGACGGTGACTCTGAAGCCTGCGAACATAACAGTAGGTTTACCTTGAGTCTCCACAGCAACAATCTGCGCTGCTAGCTATTGATCAACTAGCTTTGCAATACCTGGATCTGCACAAAAATGTGCAGAAGTGTAGTATGAGTACACCACTGCGGTACCTAGAAAGTATCAAGACTAACCTCAGTGGAGTAGTGACGAGGAACAGTCAAGACACCTACTAGACTAAATAACCTGAACAAAGTATAAGTATAGAAACAACAGAGTATAATATCTACATAAAGACGGCGCGATATGACTAACAATACAGTAATTGCAATAAGAAAGGACAACAACAAATATCAGTGGAATACCATAATAATGACACAGAAGGGTAAACGTAAACACAACCTAAATCTGAAATCACAGATACAGTAAGGATAATTAATAACTCAGCAACAACGATCGCTTTCACATCAGGTTTTAGTCAAAAAAACTCCACGAGGTACCGAACTTCGGACAAATCACAACTCACGGGTCTCAATACCTGAACCTTAACACTTGGCATCATGTTCCCTCATTACACCTCATAACCGCACTGACGACTCGCGTTCCAAATAGATCCATTCTCACATAGAAGTCAAGTAAGCAAGGGTGTACATCTATACTCAATAATATCAAGAAAACCTCTTATTCAATTAGAGTGCTAAACTACGTGTGTGCTTGTGCAAGTGTCCTAACATAGTTCATACGAGCTAGTGAGCATAAGGGAAAAGAACGGACAGCACGTAGAATGTTTTCTCACAACTTTCACAAGATAAAGCTCACACAGGTAAGTGTACCACTACACAAATATCAACAACAAGAATGCCCCCATGCCATCACAAATCATCACAAATCAATCCCTAACATAGCTCACATTGTCTCGCCACGTGTGCAATAGTAAAGTGAATGCACGCCTTGTCTTGCCATATGAGCATAATAATGTTCCCACCTTGTCTCGCCACATGCGCAACCCATATATATATAGCCCACATTGTCACGCCGCATATGCAAATATCAGTAGCAATAATAGCACGGCAGAAACCTCGTGCAACACCATAACAACAACCGCATGGCAGAAACCTCGTGCATCACAATAACAATCGCACGATAGAAACCTCATGCATAATAATAACAACCACACGGCAGAAACCTCGTGCATCACAACAACAAGTACAACAGCAACAATAACACTAATACAAGGGTACAGCGAATAAATCAACTCAGAAATTCTAGAACTCAAAGTGCAGTCACAATAGGGAATGCTAGTCATAATAAGAACAGCTCAACAAAGAAGGAAATAATATGTAACAACGGCCCGCAATGTATAGTACAACAACAAGAGAGCTAACATAAGTCGAATGATTCCAAATACGGACAAGTCAACTAAGATATAGGATATTTAAACTTCTTTTAAGGTCGGGCAATTACGAAAGAGACACAACAAATTCAATCAAAGATAAGCAACAGAAGGATAATCATAGTCTCAATTAAGGATGAACAATTACAGAAGAGATAATTATAACTTCAAATAAAGATAAGCAGTTAGGGAAAAGATAACATGATAATAGAATAGATAAATATTTTAGTTATGGTACCGATGAATCAAATAAACAACAAGAGTGGATCATGAAGCAATTAACTCTAATTAAAGCAGGTAGAGGTTAAACCAGTAATTAAGAAATGTATTCATAACAAAACAACTGCATATTCAGTAAATACAAGAACCTAAGAACCTTAAAAGGCCAACTTTCCACAAATAAGTCCGAGCACGTACTCGTCACCCCGCATACACGGACTACAATTAGCATAGAGACTCAAATCTTAAGGGGTAGTTTTCCCACACGAAGTTAGGCAAGATACTTATCTCAAAGAAGACAGAGCGATACTCAAGAATGAACTTCTCGATGAAATGGCCTCCGGACATCTCAAATCTAATTAAAATAACTTCAAAGCACAAATAAAACTCATAAGAAACTATTCCGGATCATAAAGCTTCAATCTTTCTCAAAAATTTAAAAATAGACCCAAAAGTTGACTCCCGGGCCCGCACCTCGTAACCCGACAAATTTCATAAAACCCGAACACTCATTCTAATATGAGTTCAACCATACTAAAATTATCAAATTCTAATACCATTTCATCCCTCAAATTATGATTTTTCATTTTGAAAACTTTCTTCAAAAACCACCATTTTCCTCAACTCAAAACATAAATTAAATGATAAAAATGAAGATAAAATCATGGAATATATTAAATTCTAGGTGAAGAATAATTACCCAATCGTTTTTCTTGACAAACCCACAAGGAATCGCTCAAAACCGAGCTCTACAAGTCAACATATGATAAAAATGGCCTAACCCTCGATTTGGAAAAATATATTTTGTTGCCCAGATGTTTGTACATCGCGATCGCGGAAGAGGAGTTGCGATCGCGAAGAGGAAATGGCTACTGCCCGGAATTGGTGTTGTGCGGTAGAGAAAAAGCACGCGAACGCGAAGGAGGGGAATGCACACTTACGTGTTCACGGATAGAGCAGTGCAAACGCGTAGAGGAAATGGTCACCAGCTCCCAGCTCCTAATTTCTGCTATGCGAACGCGAAGAAGGGGAAGGCAGGCTTCCACGATCGCGAAAGGAGGCATGCGAATGCAAAGAAAAAATATTCCTTCCTCCAAAATTACTCTTCGCGAACGCGGAGGAACAGACGCGAACGCGAAAGAGAAAACCAGATGATAGATTCAGCAGTTCAAAAATAGAAGAAAATGGCCCGTAGCCCATCCGAAACACACCCAAGGCCCCCGGGACCCCATCTAAACATACCAACAAGTTCCATAACTTATCACGGACTCGCTAGGGGTCTCAAATCTCATCAAAGAACGTCGAAACTTCGAATCGCACCATGAATCAAACTTATGAACTTTCAAATCTTCCAACTTCTAAAACTCGCATCGAAACCTATCAAGCCAACCCAGAATGACGTCAATTTTTTGCAGGCAAGTCCTAAATAAAATAACGGAGCTATTCCAACTCTCGGAATCACATTCCGACCCCGATATCAAAAAGTCCACTTCCGGTCAAAATCTTCGAAAATTCAACTTTCGCCATTTCAAGCCTAAATCAGCTACAGACCTCACATTCACCGTTCGGACACGCTTCGAAGTCCAAAATCATCCAACGGAGCTAACAGAACCACCAAAACTCCATTTCAGAGTCATCTTCACACAGTTCCAACTACAGTTAAAATCCTAAGATGTAAGCTTCCGTTTTAGGGACTAAGTATCCCAAATCACTCGGAATCATCCGGTAACTGAATTCAACCATGCACACAAGTCAATACATATAATACAAAGCAGATCAGGGCTTTATTCCACCGAACGAGACTTAAATACTCAAAACAATCGGCCGGGTCATTACACGCATTCGTGGTCAAATCCCAACAACAAGTGGTCTATCAATTCATGTAACGACTTGACTGGTTGTTTTGAGCCCCGGCGTGCCATTCGGGTGTTTAAATCCTTGAGTAGCTTCACTTCAGGTATTATGACTTATACGCGTGGTCGAGATTGAAATTTCGGAAGTTCAGAGTTGATTCGAAAAGAAAATTCTCATTTTGGAATCTTTAAGTTGGAAGAATTGACTAAAGTTAGATTTTTGAGTAAACGGTCTCATAATCAAGATTTTAAGGTTCCAACAGGTTCGTATGATGAATTCTGACTTGGGCGTATGTCCGGATCGAGTTTTGGATGACCCGGGAGTGTTTCAGCGCCTATTGTGGATGTTGGCATTTTGGAAGAATTTCATAAATTTGGGTTGAAGTGCATTTCAATGTTATCAATGTCCGTTTGGGATTCCGAGTCTGGGAATAGCTCCGTATGTTAATTTTGGTATTGGGAGCGTGTCTGGAAGTGGATTCGGAGGTCTGTAGGTCATTTTGGAGTCATTTGGCTAAAGCTAGAAATTTGAAGGTTTTTGAGAAGTTTGACCGGAAGTGGACTTTTTGATATCATGGTCGAATCCGATTCTGGAAGTCGGAGTAGGTCTATAATGTCAAATGTGACTTGTGTGCAAAATTTTAGGACAATCGGACGTGATTTGATAGGTTTCGGCATCGATTGTAAAAGTTGAAGTTTCAAAGTTTATTAAGTTTGAATTGGGGTATGATTCATTATTTCGATGTTATTTGATGTGATTTAAAGGCTCGACTAAGTTCGTAATGTATTTTGGAACGTGTTGGCATAATTGGTTGAGGTCCCGAGGGCCTCAGGTGTGTCTCGGATCGAGTTCGGACGGATATTGGACTTTGAGGAATTGCTGGTTTCTGGGCATCTGGTTTTCTCTTCCGCGATCATGAAAAAAGTGCCGAGATCGCGAAAGGTTAAGTGGACCGGTGGGATTTTTACTCTACGCGATCGCGTATGATGGTTTGCGGTTGCGAAGAGTCGAGCGGGAGGTTATTCGCGTTCGCGTCGGGGCTATCGCGAACGCGCTGTGTTAATGGGGCTGGCCCATTTGGTGAAGGTTGTTCTATGCGATCACATAGAAGTGTTCGCGATCGCGAAAGTGGAAGGGGCTGAGCAATGTGATCGCATTCTGGGCATCGCGTTCGCGAAAGGGAAGATTTTAGGCAGTTGTTAATTGGCCTTTGCGATCGCGAGTGGATTTCCGCGATCGCGAAGGGGAAAGACCTGGGCAGTGTTCTTTTAAAATCGAGGTTTTGGCTCATTTGCACTTCATTTCCTCCATGGGACCAGGTATTGGAGCAATTTTGGAGCTCCATCTTCATCATTTATATCAAGGTAAGTGATTACCACCTATTGCAAGCTAAATACAAGGTTTATATACGGATTTAGATATGAGCACTAGTAGAAATTTGAGATTTTGAAGAAAGACCTAGAATTTGGTATTTTGGATTTTTACCACGAAATTTGGGCATGGAATTGGGAATAAATCATATATTTGAGCTCATAAGGCTATGGGTAATAATTTTATTCAAAAGATTTCGGAATCCGGGCACGTGGGCTCGAGGGTGATTTTATCGACTTTTCGAACAGAGTTGGGAATTGTTGTAGATAGGATTATAATGAGTATTAGAGTATATATTTATGGATTTTCTTACTTATTGACTAGTTTTGGAGCGTTGGGCATCGATTTGAGTTGATTGAATGGCTTGGGAGCCGGTTATGAAACTTTGGAGTGAGGTAAGTCTCCTTTCTAACTTTGTAAGAGGAAATTTACCCCATAGGTGAAATAAATCAATATGTGCTCCTATTTGTGGGGGCTACGTATGCACGAGGTGACGAGAGTCCGTGCGTAGCTACTATTATGCTTAAGTCCGGGTAGTCTAGTACCCAAAATCATGCTCTACTTGTAATATTCTCAACCTTGTTGTCAATTTAAAATGCCTAAATCATATCGAACTTGGTAAATAAACTTTCTAAAAAGCTAAACATCATTTCTTGACTGTTAAAAAGAGCAATTGCCATTTCCTTGGATAATTCCCCCTTGATGAATTCTCGATGGACTGTTTGTATGTGTTTATCTTTGTGGAACGGGCCGAACGCCTCGGCAGATTAAATAGATGCATCTATTGTTCGCGCCATTCGACCCTCTGGAAGTGCACAGTTTAAATATTTGTTGGATCGGGTCGTACGACCTCGGCATGATTTGCGCATGACGTAGTTGATTGATTTGGAATTATTGATAATTGATATGGCCTCATTGGCCAAAGATATAAATTGTTAAAAGATGAAAATAAATTTGGAAATCCTCTATTAACAAGAGAATTATTTACCTGCCTCATGTTATTGTGTTTACTGCTGCCTCATAAAGTAAATAATTCATCATATCATTGATATATTAATTATAGCCCATAGTAAGTGTCCGAGTCGATCCCTCGTCACTACTTCTCCGAGGTTAGGCTCCGGAGGGGTTATGTGGTTTAGACCACTACTTGAGGTTGGTATTTTCTGCGGATATGAGGATGCAGTCGCGTGTTGAGATTGTTCTCTTGGAATGAGTTAAGTAAAAGGTTTCTATGTGATGAAGTGTTTACCCTATTAATAGTTTGGGAGTTAAGATGAAATTCTTGTACTCTTGCGCATTGGCATGATTAAATGCAGTGGTCGGCATAGGATTCGGAAGTTGAGGATCAAGGTTGCAGTTTGGTGTCAACAAGAATGTCAAGAGCTCGGATGAGCGGGAATGGATTCAGATGGTTAGAGTAAGCTGGTATTGTCTTTAGCGTCACCTGAGATCGGTGTCCTGTGTAAGAGGCTTTGAGTAGTGATTTCGGATTTTTGATTTGCTTTACAGCAATTGTGCGGCCAGTGGTATGGATATGCAGACTTGTTAGCTGGTGCGGAAGGTCATGGGAGCATGTCCCACGGGGAGATTATATAAGTGTGACATGTAGTCACTTGATTGATCGAAGATTGGAACCAAGTATGGAGATTGCGATACTATTGTTCATGTGAGAATTTATGCTTGGAGGGCGCTCGGTTCATTTGAGTATGGACTGTGGAGGTTAATTCCGGATATGATGGTTATTCTTGTATGTTATGGGGAAAAGGGTTATTATGAGCCCTTGAAAGATTATTAGACTAGTACAGTGCGATCTGAATCGGCATGAGGTCTGTGGATAGATCTAGATATGAATGTGGGCTCTATATCGGGCCGAATGTATTCATTTTAGCTTAGTGCTCCTTGTGGAGGAGTATTCGGACGTTGGATGTTAATTTCGTCGCCAACTATTTCGTTTGTTATATTTATTGTGCCATGTGGAATACTATCTGCAAGGTTAATAAGAACTCTAAAAAGACCATTGCTGATATGATAGTAGCAGGGTTTACTGGTCAATTGAAAGGCTGGTGGGATAATTACTTAAGACCTGAACAACGCGCAGAAATTATAGGCGCCATAAAGGTAGAAGATGGTCAGAATGTTCAAAACGTTGTCTATTCTTTAGTTCTCAATATTATAGAATACTAGTATGGAAGATAGTTAGACAATAGTGAGACCTTAAGAACCGTGCTCCAAAATCTTAGGTGTAATACCTTAACAAATTTTAGATGGTATAAGGATGTTTTCTTATACAGAGTAATGGAATTACCAGAGTGTAATAGCACTCACTGGAAGTTCAAATTTATTGATGGACTCCCAACACTCTTTGCTGAAAGAGTTAGAAAATCTCTTCATGGAGCAGCAATGAGTATAGATTATAATAGCTATTCCTACAGAAAGCTTATTAGTGTATGTACACAAGAAGGCTTAGCTCTGTGCAATAAAATTAAGTTAAGCCAGGAAATTAAGAAACATCGTCTTAATGAAAGACAACAGTTAGGAAAATTCTGTGAACAATTTTCCATAGATATTCCAAAGAATAAAAAATCTCATAGACATAAGAAAGAACCGAAAGAACCTTATAGGTATAAAAAGAAGAATAAAGGATCTTTTGATAAGAGATATGAGCGAAATGATAAGAGAAGAAAGGCTTATAAGCATAGAAAGGATTTTATAAAATTCAATACGCCTAATGTATGTTACAAATGTGCCAGAGTAGGCCATTATGCTAGAGATTGTAAAGTCAAGGATAAGATTAAGAACCTTGACCTAGATGATAATATTAAGGACTCTTTATATAAGATTCTGTTAAAATTCTTCTCGGGAAAATTCACCAGAAAATAGTGATAGAGAAGATTCATCAACTGATGAAGATCTAAGGGCTCTACAGGAGGAAGAATACCTTCATTCAGATGATGAATGTGGACCCTGTAAACATAATCAGGATCAGTGTTGTAATAACAACACAGATGATGAGTTTTTTTATATTTATTCTCAATTCAAGGACTTAGAAGTCAATGTCCTGACTAATGATAGTTTATTAGAACTACTCAGGGTTATTAAAGACCCAGAATTAAGGTCCCAGATAATTGATCAAATGGACAAAATTCAGGATAATATTCCTAAAATTTCAGGGATTGAAGAAATTCCTTCTCAAAAGGGACCATATACAATGTCTGATATTAAAAAGATTTTGAGAGAAAAATCCCACGCCATTGATAGGCCAACTACTGTTCAAGATTTAAAAAATGAGATTCATAATCTCAAAGGAGAAATCTTGGACTTAAAGGCTTGAAATGTAGCCTTAGACAAGAGAATTATTCGATTAGAAAATTCTCATGTAGAAGTCAGGAATTCAGTATTAATATTACTGAAGAAGGTTTGGATAATATTGATGTTAGTACCTCTAAGGATGCGACAAGAGGTGATTTTCTAGGAGCTATCAATATGGATGAAAATGAGTTTTTACAAAAACTTTAGCTCTTTTGCTACTCAAAAATTTATAATAAATGTTACTCTTTTAATAGATTATCATTTAAAAAAAGAGTTTACTGCTTTATTTGATAGTGGTGCAGATTTAAATTGTATTAAAGAAGGAATAATACCTTCAAAATATTTTCATAAGACTACTCATAGATTAAAAAATATCAGTAGTCACCAAATGGGTATTTCTTATAAACTACCTAAGGCTTATATTTTCCAGAACAAAATCTATATACTAGAAAGTTTTGTTTTAGTAAAAGGCATTTTCCACAATATAATATTAGGAGTCCCATTTTTCCACCACTTAATTCCTTTTACCAACTAGAATGCTCATAGTTTCACAGGAACTTTTAATGGGAAAGAAATTACTTTCGAGTTTATAACATAGTCAGTTCAAAGATATTTAAATGAGATTATTTATAATAATATTACTGCAAAAACCAGACAAATTGATTTCTTAAAAAATGAAATCTGTAGTCTTACTATTGCAGAAGATTTGAAAAACCCAAAGCTTTATAGAAAAAATTGATCTTTTGAAAAATCAGCTTTCATTACAAATTTGTGGTGACCATCCAAACCAATTTTGGAATAGGAAAAAGTACATAGTTAGTCTTCCATATGAAGAAGACTTTTCAGAGGATAATATTCCTACTAAGGCTAGACCTTGCCAAATGAATTCAGAATATTTGAAATTATGCAAAAAAGAAATAGATTCTTTGCTGCAAAAAGGTCTTATAAGACCTTCAAGGTCTTGTCACGACCCAAAATCTACTAGTCGTGATAGTACCTAACCCAACCCGCTAGGTAAGCCAATTAACGATTATCCATTTTCAATTAACTTAATAAAACAATTAAACAAAGGAATTATCTGAATCTTATACATCCCCAATGACTGGTAGTACGAATCATGAGCTTCTAAGAATAGAATTTATAAAGTTGATATGAAGTAAATACATCTTCTGTTTGAAAAGTACATAAACAGAGTTTTTTTATAAATCTAAGGCTACCATGAACAAGAGGCAGCTACAACAGAAACGCAGGTACATCTTCAATTCCGGCATCGTCGAGCACATCAACAACAACAGCCAACATCTACACACAATGTGCAAAAGTGTAGTATCAGTACAACCGACCCATGTACTGAGTAAATATCTTGTCTAACATCGCCGAAGTAGTGACGAGGCTTTGGTTAAAAGATGCTCATTGATAAAACCTGTAATATAAACTAACAATAGAACTATACTACAGTACAACAGAATAAAGCACACGAAACGAATATACAAAGCAATAACGGAGTACTAGAAGAAAACACAATTCAACAGGTATCAATATCTCACCCAATCCTTTCCTTAGAGCGAAAGCCAATAAATCACAACAGTCACCTCAAAACTTTCATAATGTGAGAAATATATTCAAGACATCAAATCCAACGGCACGGCAACACTCTTCGTACATTTATCTCATCCTCACCAATTATGCGTAAAACAGTACCAACCAAATGACAAAAATGCCGATAATAGAAATAATAGTGTAGGAAATACGCAATTAGCTATGGAGAACGAGAATGTACATGAGAACATCAGTAATAAACTCAACAAAAAACATAGAGGTAATAACAACGATTAGGAAAAAGGGATGTAACTTCGGCTAACTAGCAAGGTGAAGGCATAAAAATAGATATGGCAAATAAGGAAGCAAACACATGATCTTTATAAATTAGCAAGTAGGGACATGAACGACTAGTATGGAAGAAGACCTACATTTAAGTGCAACAAAATAGATGACATGGATACAATCATAACAGCAGTAAGTAAGCATGATATTGGCAAGTTTAAGTAAATAGAAGGCATGGTAACACGACAACAAAGGTGATAGAGGATAAGACAGAACAGTAACAACATATCACATAAGAACCATGAACACGATAACAACAACTCCAGGTAAAGACATAAAAATATCTGCAAGAAAGAGATATCACAACATAATGCATGTCTCTCGTCCTCACTTGCACGGAAACACCCTTCGTGCCATGAACTCACCATAACATGAAAGCGTAATAATATCAATACAATGGCACGGCATCACCCTTCGTGCTTTTACTCACATAAAATGGCACGGCATCACCCTTCGTGCTTTTACCCACAATGATATGGCACGGAATCACCCTTCGTGCTTTTACTCTCAATAATATGGCACGACATCACCCTTCGTGCTTTTACTCTCAATAATATGGCACGACATCACCCTTGGTGCTTTTACTCTTAATAATATGGCACGGCATCACCCTTCGTGCTTTACACTCTTCCTTACCAAGCATATGTATATCAATGACAAACAAGGCAGAAAGCATAAATAACATCAAGGAGAGTATTTTAACGGATGTCCCAAACAAATCCCAATCACAACTTTTCTAGCCAAAAATTATTCAATAAACCCTCAAGAACCGTATTATTCAAATACTTCCATAATCTCACAAATGATCCACAACACAAGTATAGAATCTAGTATCCCAAGGAGCTCGGTTGTAGCAATGTATTAACGATTAAGCATAAAAATGACCGAATTAGACATATCAATATATTCTCAGAATTCCATCAAATTTGATCAAGTTATAATAAGCTAAGTCTTGATTCCTATCATTTAATATTATGTTCTTAGTTTCTAAGAGTCAAGTAAGGCATGAAGCAGGAGATCACAAAATTCTACAACCATAAATGTAACATAGTCCACCCCCCGAGCATGATTAACCCTGGCACATACATATACGCTCGTCACCTCATATATGTATCACCCCCGCATGTGGCAAATAATGACAAATAGGAGAAAAAATTCCCTCAACAAACTTAGGCAAAACACTTACCTCAATTCGGCTAATTCAATACTCAGTTTAGCTTTTCCTTTACCAATTTGCCTCCGCTCAGCTCAATCTAGTCAAAGACGACTTAAACACATCACACAATGCAAGGAAAAACAACTTCAATTAATAAAGGTGTGATTTTTCTTCAAATTCTAAAAAGTCAATAAAAGTCAACTCCCCGAGCTCGCACCTCGAAACCCGATAAAATTTACAAAACCCAAACACCCATTCCGGTACGAATTCAACCATACTAAAATTATCAAGTTCTGATACTAATTTGTCCTTCAAATCATCATTTTGCATTTTTGAAAGATTTTACAATTTTTCCCAAATACATCGCAAATGCGATGATACCAGTACCAGCAATCAAAATTTATGAAGAATCAATCTGAAACTCACCCGAGCCCTCGGGGCTCCAAACCAATCATGCAACCAGGTCTAGAAACACAACACGAACTTGCTCGTGTGCTCAAATCATCAAAATAACTTCTAAAACAACGAATCGGACGCCAAAATGCAAGAAGATCAACTAAACTTCAAGAACTTCTAGAATCGCAACCGAGCATCCGAACCATATCATATCAACTCCGAATGACGCCAAATTTTGCAAACAATACCCATTTTATGAAACAAACCTACTCGAAGCTTCAAATGATGCATAACAACCTCGAAGCGATAAATCACACCTCAAGTCAAAATCAATGAACTTTGGAACTTCAACTTCTACAACCGATGCTGAAACCCCTCAAATCACCTCCGGTTGACCTCAAATTTTGCACACAAGTCACATTTGCCATTACGGACCTATTATAACTTCCAGAATTGGAATCAGACCCCAATATCAAAAAGTTCACTCCTGGTCATACTTTCTAAAAAATTCAACTTTCGCCAATTCAAGACTAATTCGACTACGAACCTTCAAATTACAATCCGGATGCGCTCCTAAGTCCAAAATCACCCAACGGAGCTAACGGAACTGACGGAACTTCATTCCGAGGTCAAATGCTAAAAAGTCAAACTTGGTCAGCTCTTCCAACTTATAGCTTAAATTTTGAAGTTCATTCTTCTAAATCGATTCTGGATAACTTGAAAACCAACACCGACGGTTTACGCAAGTCATAATACATCATGCGGAGATACTCGAGCCCTCAAAACATCGAGAGAAGTGCAGATCTTCAAAATGACCAGTCGGGTCGTTACAGGTCTAAATGGTCATGTACTGCCCTTTATGTTAATAAATATGTTGAACATGAACGACGAGTTCCAAGGTTAGTTATTAATTATAAACCCCTTAATAAAGTTTTAAAATGGATTAGATATCCAATCCCGAATATAAGATTCTTAGGTCATAATATAAGATTCTTAGGTCATAATTGTCACGACCCAATTTCCTATAGGTCGTGATGGCGTCCAACGTCGATGCTAGGCAAGCCAACAATGAACTAACTGTGTATCTATTCTTTTAACATTTTGAAATAGTTGATTTTTAATTATTACATAAGTAAGAGATGAGAAAATTTAATAAGGTAAAACGTGGCGAATTGTAAAATCAAGCGTATTGAAATAAATACTCAAAAATCGTTAAATTTTTACTAGCAAAATTTGCAAGGCCTGGTGTCACAAGTGTATGAGCTACTACTAGAATACACAAAGTACGAAACTAATGTCTGAAACAAAAAAATACAGAAAGTAAATACAAAAGAAAGACATCGGGTGTTGCAGAACGGCTCGAAAGGCAGCACACCACTAAGTCTCGATGTATCAGGAGTGCGCGTCGGGATGATGTCCAGATGCACCTACCTCAGATCCTGCACGGTTAATGCAGAAGTGTAGTGTGAGTACATAAACAACATGTCCCAGTAAGTATCAAGTCTAACCTCAAAGAAGTAGTAACGAGGGGCCTACTTCGATACTTACTATGGGCTAACAATAAAATGCATGAATTATAAATAAGCATGGATTATTTAAGACAACTAATACAACTCAGTAACAAGTAGAGAACAAAAATTCTTTCACTATCAACAAATTTTGAGTCAATTCTTGTCATTTAACTAATTATAACCGCTCAAGCCATAAATTAATATCAAGTAAAATTAGGCTCCGAGTATTATCACGCACGATTTATGCCGAGGTCGTACGGCCCGATCCAGAAGTATATTGTGCACTACCGAGGGTCGAACGACACAAATCATAGATGCATCTATTAACCTGCCGAAGCCAACGGCCTGCTCCTATGAGAGTAGAGGAAATTTACCTCGCTCGCGAAAATACTTTCGACGCGAGTGAACATAGATTTCTCAAAGTTATTATAAAGTTCTTCCATTCTTCCCCACACATAAGAAATTTAAACGGGAGGCTTTAGATCTTAAAATCTTTAATCTCAGCTCTAGTTAAGACAATTAATAGGCATGACCAACATAATAGAGCAAATGAAGCATGGTGTAAGCCTAAGGCTACCCGGACATCACATAGAATATAGCTAAGCATGGACTCTCGTCACCTAGTGTGTACATAGCTCCACACACATATAATTCACAACAAAATCACACCTAAGAGAATGAGTTCCCTCTTACAAGGTTATGCAAGAGACTTACCTCGTTCTCAAGCTCTCTCCCGATCCACAAATATGATTTAGATCCTCAACTCGTTGCCAAACGACCCGAAACTAGTCAAATATTATATAAATTAATCAATATATGTTCAAAAGTTCATAATCTAACTATTAGAGTGACTACCCAACCCCAACTGAAAGATTCCTAAAATTTACCCCCGAGCCCACATGCCCGGATTCCGGAATATTTTGAAGATAAGTGTTACCCATAACATCACAAACCCAAACATATAATTTTCACTCAATTCCATAACCATTTTCATGGTTGAATCCCATTTTTATCGAAACCTAGGTATTTTATCTAAATCCATAATTTCCTCAATTTTTCATATTAAAATCTATCCATAATCCATGTATTAAACTCACATTGGGTAGGAAATACTTACCTCCAAAAGCTAGGTTGAAATCCCTCTCTTTAAAACTCCAAAATTGCCCAAGAGTGTAATAAATGAGCTCAAAATAGCCTAAATCCTGATTTAAACAAGACACTGCCCAGTTGCCCCTTCTTCACGAATGCAGAATTGGCCTCGCGTTCGCGAAGGCAAATGGCCCAGGCCCAGAAAAACTTGGCCATCGCGAATGCTAACAGGGCCTCGCGAACGCGGGGAACAACGGTGCCACTCCCACTCAATTCCTGTCATTTAAATAATTATAACCTTCCCTTCCCTTCGCGAACGCGAAGAACAATGGTGCCACTCCCACTCAGCTCACCTGACCCTTCGCGAACGCGGCCCACATCTCGCAAACGCGAAGCACGAAATTCAACCAGCCAAATTCCTTCATCGCGAATGCGAGGGTCCTTCCGCATTCGCAAAGAAGGAACCAGAACTGGAAAATCTGGTTTTTCCAACTTAGCTATGGGTGGTTCGAAACACACCCGAGCCACTCGGGACCCCGTCTTAATGCACCAACAGAGTCCGTAAACATAATACATACCTGCTTGAACTCTCAAAATGCGTAAAATAACAACGAAACTAAGAATCGCACCCCAAAACTCAATTGAATCAATTTATGAACTTCGAGTTTCCAAATCGCTCTGAAAGCGCCGAATCATACTTAGACTACTCAGAATGACACCAAATTTTGTGTGCAAGTATTAAATCACCATACGGAACTATTCCCCATCTCGGAATCCTAAACGGACTCGATAACACCAAATGCTACTTCAAACCAAATTTAAAGAACTTTAAAACTTCCAATGTGCCAACTTTCACTATTAAGCTCCGAAATGCTCCCGAGTCATCCAAAACCTGATTCGAACATACGCTCAAGTACAAAAACATCATAGGAACCTATTAGAACCATCAAATTTTGATTCTGAGGTCGTTTACTCAAAATGTTGACCAAAGACCAAGGAACCAAGTGTTCCGATTTCAACTCAAACCTTCCCAAATCCTAAACTAACCATCCCCGCAAGTCATAAAATAGTAAAAGCACATATAGGGAGTCTTATTTAGGGGAACGGGGGCCTAGAAATCAAAACAACCGATCGGGTCGTTACAGTAATATCCAAAATGGAAGAATAGTTCCAATCCAAAGAAGCATTGAATATGCATCCAAATTCCCTGATGTCATTACTGATAAGACACAGTGTAATGACCCGACTGGTCGTTTTGAGCTCTAGCGCATCGTCCGGCAGTTTGAGGCCTTGAGTAGCATCACTTCAAGTATTATGACTTGTACGTGTAGTCGGAATTGAATTTCAGGAAGTTCGGAGTTGATTTGGAAAGAAAATTCTAAATTCGGACGCTTTAAGTTGGAAGAATTGACTAAGGTTTGACTTTTGAGTAAAAGACCTCAGAATAGGGATTTGAAGGTCTCAATAGATTCGTATGGTGATTTTGGACAAGGGAGTATGTTCGGGTTAAGTGCAGTGTGATCCAGGAGTATTTCGGCGCTTATTACGAAGGTTGGTATTTTGAAGGTCTAAGAATTTTCTAGTTTGGGTTGAAGTGGAATTTTTTATATCGGGGTCGAATTCTGATTCCAAAAGTGGGAGTAGGTCCGTAATGTCAATTATGACTTGTGTGAAAAATTTGAGATTAATCAGACTTGATTTGATAGGTTTCGGCATCGAATGTAGAAATTTGAAGTTCTAAAGTTCATAGAGCTTGAATTGGGGTGTGATTCATGGTATTGATGTTATTTGATGCAATTTGAAGCCTTGAGCAGGTTCGTGCTATGTATTGGGACTGGTTGGTATGATTGGACGGGGTTCCGAGGGTCTCGGGTGTATTTCGGGGTGGTTTCCAACCAATTCTGGCTGTTTTGACTGCTGCTGTTGCTGGTCCTGGTTTTGTCCTTCGCGAACGCGAAGGGAGTCCCATGTTCGCGAAGAAGGGTTTTTGGACGGTTAATTTTTGTTCATAGCGAATGCGACACAGGGGTCGCGAACGCGAAGAAAGGCTTGAGGAACCTATGCGAACAGAAGGGGTGATCGTGAATGCGTAGAAGGAAAGGGGAGCTGGGCCTGGAGCAGGTTGGCCTTCACGAACACGGCTCTTGGACCGCAAACGCGAAGGGGCATGGGTCTGAGGCTTCGTGAATGCGGTGTTGGTGATGCGAACGCGAAGAGGAATTTTGGGGCAATGGCATTTGGCCTTCGCGAACGCCAGGCGTTTCACGCGAATGCGAAGAAGAGTCGCCTCGGCATTATATAAGTTTGCAAAAACGGGTTTTGGCTCATTTTATCTCAAATCTTCCATGGGAGTCAAGCTAGGGGCGATTTTGGAGGAGCTTCTTCGTCACCCATCACAAGGTAAGTGATTCCCACATATTACAAGTTAAATACTTGGTTTATATATGGATTTAAACATGGAAATTAGTAGAAATTTGGGATTTTGAAGAAAAACCTAGAAATTAATATTTTTGGATTTTGACCACAAAATTGGACTTGAAAGTTGGAATAAATGATATATTTGAGTTTATGGTGTTATGGGTAAAGTTTATCTTTGAACATTTTCAAAATCCGAGCACGTGGGCCCGAGGGTCGATTTTATGAACTTTTCGAGCGGAGTTGGGAATTGTTTGAAATGATTCATTATGGGTATTAGAATATATTCTGATGGGTTTGCACATTTGTTGAATAGTTATGGAACTTCGAAGCGAGATAAGTCTCATGTCTAAATTTGTGAGGGGGAAACCACCCCTAGGTGATGCATTTGTTATGTGTTTCTTGTTGCGGGGGCTACGTACGCGCCAGGTGACGAGAGTCAGTGCGTAGCTAGATTCATGTTATGTCCGTGTAGACTTAGGTTCCTACCATGCTATAACTAAACTATTTGAGTTGTCTCTTGCCTAATAAATTCCTTTATTCTACATTACGACTTGAGACTAGACTTGTGTAGAATGATAGGCTTGTTATTGTCGGGATTTGACGGGCTTCATGATAAGCCCCAGATTTAATTCTACTCTCCTATGAAATTCTCCCGTGTTATGCGTTCTCACCGAAATGTTCCTTTAAAAATCTATAACTCACATGACTATTCGTGAATGGGGTCGAGGACCCGTCAAAGCTTCTTATTCTAATGGGATCGGGCCATTCGCCTTGGCAGGATAGATACATCTACGGTTCGTGCCATTCGACCCTCGACAATGCGCATACTATGATGGATCGGGCCGTACGCCACGACAGAATTTATGTACCACATTCTCATGGGAGAGGGTCGTTCGCCTCGGCAATAAAATAGATGTATCTATGGTTTGGCAATGTTATGATGGATCGGTCCATACGCCTCAACATTTCTATAAAATACTCTTATAAAATCATGTGTAATAATTGGCTAGAAGCCAGCACATCTGTGAGTTTTTCCTGATTGAACTATGACGACCTATCTGGTAAGGTCCATTATATATATACTCTGATTGAGGAGATAGCCACTAGCTGAGAGTCTGAGTTATTGCTGAGAGAAGGATTGTACCACATATTATACTTGCTACTTCGTTTATCTTCTCTGATTCACATCTGTTTACTTCTATTGTATCAGTCTTATTGGACCACTAGTAAGTGTTGATGTCGACCCCTCATCACTACCTCTCTGGGGTTAGGCTAGATACATACTGGGTACGCGTTGATTTACGTACTCATACTATATTTGCTGCATTTTTTGTGCAGGTACACATATGTCTGGTGGTCTTTGGGCGCAGATGCGCAGCCATTTCGGGGTCTTTACCATGAGCTACATCTCATGATACGATCCGCAGCCCGCAGAGTCTCCATCAGAGTTATTTATATTTTATTGTCTAACTTGTATTCCAGGCAGATATTGTATTTTATTTTATTTCCTAGTTGATGCTCATGCACTTATGACACCGGGTTTTGGGGGTTTCCTTTAGGTGATTCATTATTGTAGATCGTGTAAATATTTTTATTTACTTTGTAAATTCTCTTTTATACTGTTCAATTAAGGAAAATAATGATTTCAGAATACTAAAATGAGTAATTAAATTCACTAAACACTGTTGGGTTGCCTGGCAGCGGTGTTAGGTTCCATCACGACCTATAGCGGATTTTGGGTCATGATGGCTTGGTATCAGAGCACTAGGTTCACTTAGGTCTCATGAGTCATGAGCAAGTCTAGTAGAGTCTTACGGAATCGGTATGGAGAAGTCTGTACTTATCTTCGAGAGGCTACAGGGCTGTTAGGAGCACTTCCCTTCTTGACTTCCTCATCGTGCGGTTTGATTCCAATGAGGCTTGTACCTTTAATACCTTCCTACTCATTCTTATACGATGTTGAGCGCTCGTGTCAGTTTGGCGTTGAGAAGTTATAGTGGTACCGCAGACGTGGTACAGGATGTTTTCCCTGCGTGTTCGAGCGGGCTATTATCATCGCCTTGCAGAAGGATGTTCTTTTGTTCCAGGTCAGTATCTGTACTTTCTATGGTTTCGAGACTACGCACGGATTGATACGATGTCTATGCGTTATTGTCGCACAGTGTTGGTGTAATGGCAAGGTGCTCGATTGTACGTTTAGGCAGTGAATGGCTCGAGAGAAGGGCTTCTCGGTGCATGATTTAGAGGTTTACTATTTAATTCCAGCAAAGGAAGAGCAATTGGACTATGAATGTTCAGGTTTGGGTTGATGAAATAATGAGACTTGGTATTTTTGAGCATGATGGAATTTTCATGGTGATATGGTGTCGTCGTCCTTGTTTGAACGCATTACGGTTCGCCAGTGTTATGGTCTTCTTTGATTTTTGCCTTCGGGGCAGGGTGTAGTGAAATGGTGTCTGAGGGGCGGTTGTCAGAAATAGCGATGTGCAGCGGTTTAGGGTCGAATTGGTATTTCTAATGTGGCGGCTTGAGAAAGAGGATCTTCCAGGAGGCTTAAAGTTGGTAGTGATTTATTAACTCAGGTGCTACAGAGATGGAGTATGATTTGATGCAACATTTGGGTAACAAAGAATGAGGAAGGACATATGGGAGGTGTCTTGCGGTGGTTGAATTACTAGCAGGTCAAGTATGAGAAGCGAAAGTCGAGAAATTGCTTAAAGGATATGGTTTGACCAAAGTGGGAGAGGCATAATAGCATATGGGTTTTGTGGCAGGATAGCTACATACCTTGAGAAAGTGTATAATGGTTTGGAAATCGAGATGAAAGGTGATTTGGTCTACGTATTTTATTTGGAATGATGGTTACTGTACAGAGAGAGATTGAATATGGCATAAAGGAGTTTGCTTGAAATAAAGAGGGGTGTAAAGATTTTATTATCGTTTCAGATGCAATATGACTCGAGTTTGGATGACATTGTTGAGCTCTCAGTTGATGTCGATGGGGAAAGAACTGACTTAAATAGCAGTGGGCGAGCATGGGCTTAGAAGGGTTACTGAACTCATGGTAGTTGTACCTGGCGCAGCGTCGTTGGAAGATGTCGGTAAGGAATTCCACATGTGGGTTATCTCCTGTGAACAGGTTAGCTATGGTGTAATGTTGATGAATCTTCTGTGATGAATATACTTTCTACCCACTAAGAGGTCGAATATGTGATTGTGACGGATGATTCGGAATGTTCATGAAAGGCTTAACAAAAGACTTCGAGAAATTTGGCGGGTTAACGGTGCAAGATCATGGTAATTGAGAAGGAGGAATCGTTGTGGGATCTACATTATGTGATGGTAGCTTAAAGCTAAGTGGGGGAGCCACACCGTCTACAATTGGATCGCCCGGTTATCTGCTTGTGTGGTTTCTGGCTATCGGTGTATTGGTGAACTATTTATGACTAAGAAAATAAAAACATCATGAGTAATTCTAGCAAGGGACTTAATGAATGTGTGCTAATTCGCTTTATCAACTCAGGTGCAGGTTTTGGGAAGACTTAGAATCTATGCTTCTTGTGGATGTAAGGCGCGAGGAAAAGAATTCAGCCGATTACTTCTTTGAGAGAGTGTTCATGCGATAGCAGAGCGTTGGAGTTTGGTTATGTTCGATATCAGGATGGAGTGGGTGACTCTCAACAATGATCCTAATGGATTCAAGAATTAAAGTACACCACCTAAAGATTTCGGGTCCGTCGTGTGGTTAAAGACCAAATCTTTGCAGCAGATTACAAACGGAACTTGGAATATTCTATGTCATCATCGAGTATGCGGTGCAGTATTGGAGTAAAGGAAAAAATAGCTTCAGATTCACGGAAGGTATTGCCAAATGGGTATACCAGTTGGAGATGCTATTGTGCGCGTGAATAGGGTATGAGATGATTCATGGGTATTGAGACAATGTGGTCTCGCGATTCGGGTCACTCGGGATGAGTGCGGGTTGAGTTCGTTATGTTGTTAATGGAACTATCATATATCCAAGTCAGGTCAAGGGTAAATTGAAAGAAGTTGGGTCGGTTAGTAATGGCTGAATCAGCATAATTATGACAAGGATCAGTTCCTTCGTTGTGTGAAGTTATACGTATGGTTTGTGGTTGTACATGCGAGCTTGAAAGCCACCATAACCTGATTGATTTGGGAGGTAGTTGATTCAAATGGCTTTGTTTTGTAAACGTATTCCAGAATAGTTATGACGGTTTAGATCACGACTTGAGGTTTGTGTTTCTACGATTTGGGAATTCAGTTGCGTGTTGCATTAGTTTTTCTGAAATGAGTTAAGTGAAAGGTTTCTAGCTGATGAAGTGTTATTCTACTGGTAGCTCAGGGGTTATGATGAATCCGTGCATTCTCGCATAGCGGCATGATAGGTGCAGTAAGCGGCATGGGAATTTGAAAGTTGAGGACCAAGGTTACAGATCGGTGTTGATAAGAATGTCATGAGCTCGGATGAGCAGGGAAGAATTCAGATGTTTAAAGTGAGCTGGCATTATCTTAGTGTCGTCTGAGAAATGTGTTCTGTGGAAGAGGCGTTGTGTATTGATTCGTGGATTGTGATTTGCCTTACAGAATTAGTACGGTCGGTGGTATAGGTGTGCGGACTTTGCTACATGAGCGAAGGTTGTGGGAGCATACCCCACAGGGAAATTGTAAGAGTGTGTTATGCTAGTCACTTGATTGTTAAAGATCGAAACCAAGTACGGAGATTTTTGGTACTATCATTAATGTGATGCCTGAAAGGCGCTCTATTCCCGTGGTTGTGAATTGTGAGGGTTGTATCGGATGGAGACGACTTGATTATTCGCACATGTGTTGAGGTCCCGTGTAGCTTGTGGTGTCATATGAGCAAGATGTCTCTCGAGATGCAGGTCATTTATCGCACATTAGTCATGTTTGGGTTTTGTAGCGTATGGAGCTATCCATCTCCCCAGGGTGGTATTTTCGCACTTGGCGTGCTTGTGGTCGATATTTGGTATTTCGTAGGTATAAGCATTATGACTTGATGGGTATTTCCTTATTTATTGTTATATGTGGATCGAGTGGCACGTCGCTACGGGTACGTTGTTTGGATCGGGTTGCACGCCACAACAGTGAGATGTTGAGTACGGTTCCCTATATCTATTTTTGTGTATTTGGTTTCTCATTCTCTGAGAAGGATTCATGGCATCTGTTCGGTCATTTTATTCGTTGCGCGGGTTAGGTAGTTCTTTCCCAGAGTTCGTGTTTCCTTATGTATCACATTCGAATTTGTAGCTTGTTGGCGCATTGATGGTGTCCTATGAGATTTTTGGCATTGATCGAGATGGCTTGGCGCCTGAGCAGCTTGTATTGGGTGAGATAAGGTTATTGGACATGAGATCAGTGAGATCGGAGTTATTAAGGGTATATTAAAGAGCAAATATCATTATTCGGTTCGGAATGAGGTAATGGTTCCTGTCAGGAGGAGAGCCTCCATGATTTATTGATTTGGTTAGGTGGTTATGAGTTTATACACATCTCTTCCGTCGTGGCAGTATCGCGAGAGTTGAAACAAGGCTTATATGTGTTATGAGGTATACTACGGGCTTCGGGTCAATGAAATGAGTTGTGCGCCGCGTTGTGTGATGTTAGCATAGGCGCATGATCATGTCTTGGTACAGTGTATACTGACTGATACAGTGTTCGTATGTTAGAATCAGGTCTTGTAGAGAAATTCGGAGGTTGGAATTTGGTTCTAAGGCTTATTGACTAAATAAAAAGGGAGGATCTTCAGTATGGCTTGAGCTAGTGTGCTCAACTGGGTTGTGGTGGCACGAGTAGGTGCACAAGGTATTGAACAATGATTTTAGGGCAACTCTGGAGTAGTTTTTGGCACGTTCGAGGACGAACGTATGTTTAAGGGGGGAGAATGTAATGACCCGACCAGTCATTTTGAGCTCTAGCACGTCGTCTAGCGGTTTGAAACCTTGAGTAGCGTAACTTCAGGTATTATGACTTGTACGTGTGGTCGGAATTGAATTTCGGGAAGTTCGGAGTTGATTTGGAAAGAAAATTCTAATTTTGGAAGCTTTAAGTTGGAAGTACTATGTTTGACTTTTGAGTAAATGACCTCAGAATCGGGATTTGAAGGTCCCAATAGATTCGTATGGTGATTTCGGACTTGGGCATATGTTCGGATTGAGTGCCGGGTGGTCTGGGAGTATTTTGACGCTTATTACAGAAGGTTGGTATTTTGAAGGTTTAAGAATTCCCTAGTTTGGGTTGAACTGGACTTTTTGATATCGGGGTCGGATTTTGATTCTGAAAGTGGGAGTAGGTCCATAATGTCAATTATGACTTGTGTGCAAAATTTGAGATCAATTGGACTTGATTTGATAGGTTTCGGCGTAGAATGTAGTAGTTTGAAGTTTTAAAGTTCATAAAGCTTGAATTGGGGTGCGATTCGTGGTTTTGATGTTGTTTGATGTGATTTGAGGCCTCGAGCAGGTTCGTGTTATGTATTGGGACTGGTTGGTGTGATTGGACGGGGTCCCGAAAGCCTCGGGTGTATTTCGGGGTGGTTTCAGACCAATTCTGGCTGTTTTGGCTGCTGTTGTTGGTTTTGGTTTTGTCCTTCGCGAATGCGAAGGGAGTCCCGCGTTCGTGAAGAAGGGTTTTTGGGCGGTTGATTTTTGTTCATCGCGAACGCGACCCAGGGGTTGCAAAAGCGGAGAAGGGCCTGAGGAACCTACGCGAACGCGAAGGGGCGATCACGAACACGTAGAAGGAAAGGGGGAGCTGGGCCTGGAGCAGGTGGCCTTCGCGAATGCGGCTCTTGGACCGCGAAGGGGCCGGGGTCTGAGGCTTCGCGAATGCGGTGTTGGTGACGCGAACGCGAAGAGGAATTTTGGGGCAGTGGCATTTGGTCGTCGCGAACGTGAGGCGTTTCACGCGAACACGAAGAAGGGTCGCATATGCAGTGTATAAGTTTGCAAAAATGGGTTTTGGCTCATTTTATCTCAAATCTTCCATGGGAGCCGAGCTAGTGTCGATTTTGGAGGAGCTTCTTCGTCACCCATCACAAGGTAAGTGATTTACACTTATTACAAGTTAAATACCTGGTTTATATATGGATTTAAACATGAAAATTAGTAGAAATTTGAGATTTTTAAGAAAAACCTAGAAATTGATATTTTTAGATTTTGACCACGAAATTGGACATGGAAGTTGGAATAAATGATATATTTAAGTTCCTGGTATTATGGGTAAAGTGTGTCTTCGAAAATTTTCGGAATCCGGGCACGTGGGCCTGATGGTCGATTTTATGAACTTTTTGAGTGGAGTTGGGAATGTTTAAAATGATTAATTATGGGTATTAGAATATATTCTGATGGGTTTGCACATTTGTTGAATAGTTTTGGATCGACGGGCATTAGTTTGAGGTGTTAGAGAGGCTTTGGAGTCGGTTATGGAACTTCGGAGCGAGGTAAGTCTCTTCTCTAACTCTGTGAGGGGGGAAACCACCCCTAGGTGATGTATTTGTTATGTGTTACTTGTTGTGGGGGCTACGTACGCACCAGGTGACGAGAGTCCGTGCGTAGCTAGATTCATGTTATGTCAGGGTAGACTTAGGTTCCCGTCATACTATAACTATACTATTTGAGTTGTCTCTTGCCTAATAAATTCCCTTATTCTACATTACGACTTGAGACTAGACTTGCGTAGAGTGATAGGCTTGTTATTGTAGAGATTTGACGGGCTTCATGATAAGCCGCTGATTTAATTGTACTCTCCTACGCAATTCTCCCGTGTTATGCGTTCTCACCGAAATGTTCCCTTAAAAATCTATAACTCACACGACTATTCGTGAGTGGGGTCGAGGACCCGTCAAAGCTTCTTATTCTAATGGGATCAGGCCATTCGCCTCGACATGAAAAATACATCTATGGTTTGTGTCTTTCGACCATCGACAGTGCGCACACTATGATGGATCGGGTCGTACGCCACGATAAGATTTATGTACCACACTCTCATAGGAGCGTGTCATTCGCCTTGGTAAGAAAATAGATGTATCTATGGTTTGGAAATGTTATGATGGATCGGGTCGTACGCCTCGGCATTTCTATAAAATACTTTTATAAAATCGTGCATAATAATTGGCTAGAAGCCAGCACATCTGTGAGTTTTTCTTGATTGAACTATGACGACCTATCTGGTAAGGTCCATTATATATATACTCCGATTGAGGCTGTAGCCACTAGCTGAGAGTTTGAGTTATTGCTGAGAGCAGGATTGTACCACGTATTATACTTGCTACTTCGTTTATCTTCTCTGATTCACATCTGTTTACTTCTACTAAATCTGTCTTATTGGACCACTAGTAAGTGTCGATGTCGACCCCTCGTCACTACTTCTTTGGGGTTAGGCTAGATACTTACTGGGTACGCATTGATTTACGTACTCATACTACACTTGCTGCACTTTTTGTGCAGGTACACATATGTCCGGTGGTCTTTGGGCGCAGAGGCGCGGCCATTTCGGGGACTTTACCATGAGTTGCATCTCATGATACGATCCGCAGCCTACGGAGTCTCTATTAGAGTTATTTATATTTTCCTGTCTAACTTATATTCTAGGCAGATGTTGTATTTTATTTTATTTCCTAGTTGATGCGCATGCACTTGTGACACCGGATTTTGGAGGTTTCCTTTAGGTTATTCATTATTGTGGATCGTGTAAATATTTTTATTTACTCTGTAAATTATCTTTTATACTATTCAATTAAGGAAAATGATGATTTCAGAATACTAAAACGAGTAATTAAATTGACTAAACACTATTAGCTTGCCTGACGGCGGTGTTAGGCGCCATCATGACCTATAGCGGATTTTGGGTCATGACACACAACTCCAAAGGTTTCTAGGAAGCCTTAATTATATTTCTCCTTTCATAAAGGACCTTGCTAAGTATACTTCAATTCTTCATGAAAGATTAAAGAAAAATCCAAAAGCATGGACTGATGATCATAGTAAATCGGTCAGATAGATTAAGCAGAATGTTAATAATCTTCTATGTCTTACACTTGCTAATCCAAGCTGGGCAAAGGTTGTTGAAACTGATGCCTCGGATATAGGATATGGTGGGATATTAAAACAGTATTCCCCAACGGATAAACAAGAATATCTTGTTCAATTATATTCGGGAAAATGGAATAATTTCCAAAAGAGTTATGCTATTATGGCTAAGAAAATCCTTGCCATAGTAAAATGTGTGCTAAAGTTCCAGACTGATTTATACAATTAGAAGTTTTTAATAAAAATTAATTGCCAAGAAACAAAGTTTATCTTTAATAAAGATTGTAAACATGATGTCTCTAAACAGATGTTTGCAAGATGGCAAGCCCTGTTAGCTCCATTTGATTTTGAGATTATTTATAAAAAAGGGACAGATAATAGTCTCACTGACTTTCTTACTAGAGAATTTTTGAATTAATAATTACTTTAGTTTTATGACAGAATATGAGACCTGCATATAGACTTCCTCGAGGGAGGGGACGAGGAAGAAAATCAGAATCTTCTTATGGCAGAGGAGATATTCTAGCTCAGATAGGAAATCAGCAGCTAATAGCTGCCAATATCACATGAACATCAGGTTTTAATACAGACCACCCAATGTACAAATAATTTTTGGATTCTATGAAATCCAAACAAGACATAGACAACAATCCTCCATCATATTCCTCAGCATTGGCAGATGATAGCCATGATAACATTGAGGTTTATAACCAGAAAGAAGGAAAAGAGTTAATAATTCTTTTGGAACAATCCGATCTAAAATGGAAGGATAACCCCTGGCAAATCATGACCAGGTATTTTGATACAACATCATATGTTACCACTGCATACAAATACAAAATAAATTATGAGTTAATTCTTTCATCTACTGGTTCCGCTGAAATTCAGCATTTTTATCCAGCAAATACAAAGAGAATTTATAATTTTTCTAAAATTATTATTAAAAAAGGTACTAGCCTCAGATGAATCGGGAATGAGTACATTAAAAGAGAGGGAATATACCCATCTAGAACAGATAGTCTCGGTAAAGTTCAATTACTGGGATTATAGTAAAAGTTTTAATAAAACTTTATTATATGAGAACCTTAATAGGAAACACTCTTGGTTTATAAAATTATATTCCAATTTGTTTGAATAACAGATACCAAATTGGTTCTGTAAATGGTGGATATCACATGGTCTATTGTTAGAAATACTTCCGCCAATTTTTAAGAGTTGAACTTGCCTAAACACTGTTGTCTTGCCTGACGGCGGTGTTAGGCGCCATCACGGACTATAGTGGATTTTGGGTCATGACACACAACTCCAAAGGTTTCTAGGAAGCCTTAATTATATTTCTCCTTTCATAAAGAATCTTGCTAAGGATATTTTAATTCTTTATGAAAGATTAAAGAAGAATCCAAAAGCATGGACTGATGATCATAGTAAATCGGTCAGATGGATTAAGCAGAAGATTAATAATCTTCCATGTCTTACACTTGCTAATCCAAGCTGGGCAAAGGTTGTTGAAACTGATGTCTCGGATATAGGATATGGTGGGATATTAAAACAGTGTTCCCCAACTGATAAACAAGAATATCTTGTTCAATTCTATTCGGGAAAATAGAATAGTTCCCAAAAGAAATATGCTATTGTGGCTAAGGAAACTCTTGCCAAAGTAAAATGTGTACTAAAGTTCCAGACTGATTTATACAATCAGAAGTTTTTAATAAAAACTGATTGTCAAGCAGCAAAGTTTATCTTTAATAAAGATTATAAACATAATGTCTCTACATAGTTTATACATTAATTATATATAATTATACACGTATAATACACAAATTATACTTATCTTATACCTTCACCAGCTATTTTTAGTTTAAGCGATTGGGTGGACGGATGTTTAGGTTAATTCTTCTTAGAAAGATCTAGTATGGGCAAGTCAAGACCCAAATATTCGACTTGGGGGAGATTTTGACCGACTATGTTTAAGGACGGTATTTGAATTTTTCCTATATAATATAATTGAAAAATAAGCATAACTTAAAAAGCGATAAACATGCGTTTCTACTCCTTCTTGGCTCTTGCACATAAAAAGAGAGTGATGCATAGACAAATTATGATACATATTACGCCTATTTTTATACAATAAAAGTCATAAGACCAGATGGTATATATGAAGAATTTTGACTTATTTGCACCTTACACTATTAGTGACGTGTACCTTAACTAATTACATCAAACTATTTATGTAGCTTTGTAAATTATCAAATTGGGTAAATTATTAAAGTTGCATGTCAATGTAAGTCATTTTAACTTGATAGTATACAAAATTATGCACTATTTCAATATATAAAAATTAAATTCTTATAATATTAAAATACCAATTTCATGAGAAATACCTTGAAAAGGGGACCTAAGAACCACTTATGTTCCTTCGGCCCACTACCAATAATGAATCAAAAGAATTGGCGCATTTACTTACTGGAATACCCACATCACTTTCAAAAGAGTGGTTGGAACCTTTTGAAAAATGATAACCATAGCAGAATTTTATGGTTGTCCACTCTATGACCCCAATATACTTAGTTTCTATATTTCTATATTATCATTGTCGTATTAGAAAGTTTATGGAACAGCTTAAAGCTGCCTTCTCGCTCAAGCACAATAATTAAAACTTTCCTTAAGTCCACAAATGTGTAAACAAATAGATTTCAGCAGCCGTTTTACGCTTTATACGTTCCCTTGTCTAGATCCAATGCAGAAACAATTAAGTCTAGAAACAGCTACAACGAGGTCGTTCACATTTTTCATAAACGAAATCATCCCTTACTATTGTGTAAAGTTATTTGCATTAGTAATTTAAGAAAATAATGAATAGAAAAGAATATACGTTTTTCCGTCCAATCTATAGCAAAGAGATGGTTCCATAAAAAATATTATTTATTTTAAATTTAGAATTCTTTATCCCTTTGTTAGTTTTATTTTTTTTAAAAACGTGTGACAAGTGTAACAACTAAATTTCGTTCCTGAAAAATAATAATCAAGACAAGAAATATAGCGACAAATATTATATTCAATTTCAAGTGATGAGGTTGCAATCTCTAGAATATCTCGAATCTAAATAGATGTAGTCCTCTGATTCTTCTCCTCACGAACGATGGTTCAAGAGCTTGAGAGCTTGATCTTGAACTTGACGGATTTCAGATTTGTGGTGCGTTACGAACAATTTGAAGATCGTCACGAACCAGAATTTGTTGTTGGGTTATCAAGAACGGAAGATTTGATGCCGCCCGCTTATGATTTGCGTTCACCTTTGGGATTTGACCACAGACGAAGATTGCAGATGGGGATGGAGACCTTGATGCTATTCTTCAGAACTTCTTTAGCCTTTCCTTCTGCTTACTTGCTTGTTCCTTAGCCTTCTCCCATATAGGTGTGGGGTAGAGTAGTCTCCAAGAAAACCCTAGTGGGTCATTGGTCTTGAGGTTTATGGGCCAACTCATTTTATAGAAGACCAATTGACAAGCTAGCCCAATAATACATTGGACTTTTATTTAAATTAATTTATTTTAGATTTAAATAATCGACTTGATTATACTAGCCCATAGTATCATTTGGACTAATATGTATTTAATATATGATAAGATCCAAATTACTTATGGATTCAAATTTAATAAAATTTTAATTATCTACAAATGCCCTCTGCTTCAAAGCTTGTCGAGGTGTAGACTTATCGTAAATTGAAGACATGATTTGAAGTAACCGTTGTGAAGCCAATGGACATTTTTTAGTGTGGCCTGGCATAATGAAGAAGGTCTTAATCCAGATAGAATGGACGATGTAGCTTTGCCTTGATTTTTTTTTTTTTGAAGATAAGTTAATGACTTTCTCACGGCATGCAAGAACCCAGTAGAAGAATTACTCCTCGAATGGAGTATCTTAATTGCCCATCAATGTACCAAATATTCCTTATTTGGATTTTTTTTTTGGCAAACTGATTGTTTCCAAGCAACAAACCAATTTGATGGCTAAGTATAAGCTCATTATACGTAGATAATAGCTTTAATTACAAATGAGCTCAGAGGAAACGTAAATTTTCTCTTTTGGATTAATGCTAAAAACTTTTCATAATTTGCCCAAATTGTTCTTACAATGAAGCTCATTCCTATTTTTGAAGAGGAGTTGGAGATTTTTCTAAGTATCCTTACCTTTTGGAAAATAGGAATGGGAGCTTTCCCTAAGCCTTTTGGTCATTATAAATTTTACACGAGACCCTCTTTTACTCCTTTTATGGAATTAATTCATTCCATTTAGAATAATTTTCCAACCCTCCTCTTATTCATACAAGCTTCCAAACGAGAAGCCTTACGAGAATTCTTATTTTCTTTTACCATAAAATATTTCCAAGTCAACTAGGAATTGGCTTTTCTTTTAAAGAAAAATTTTGATCACCAAGCTAAAGAGCCGACTCAATATTATATATAAGGAGCATACCATGCAGCCACGCTCACCACCAATTCATGAAATTTCTTAACTCTTCGCTAGCTTCCTTTGAAGGTCTCACTGGTAAGCTCTCTTTCCATCATTCTTTACCTGTCGCTAATTTTGGGCAATGCCTCGAACTCATACTTGAATATCTCGCATGTTTCTAGACTCATAACTCAAGTACTTCTAGTGACGAAATATATGATAATCGCACCTTTTTAGACTTGACTACGATTGACCCTTTTTTTTTCTCTTTGTCGCAGAAGCTGCCAGGAATCGTGAGCTTTGCGCATTCTGCAGAAAAGTATTTATATCTCCTCGCAAGGGGTATCGAGAATACAAGACCCTTGATTCTTTTGAAACTAGACTCAGAGTGCTACAACAAGTCAAGAATTTAAATTTAAATTCGCATTGTATCATCCCCGGTGAGCTTCCTAAACCTGGTTTAAGTTCTATCGCGCTCGACATTCAGCTTTGCGCGTCTTAACCAAAAAAAATATATTTTGGTGTAGGAATATCGAAATCATGAGCGGTTTGTGGATACGGAAACTAGACTTATGGAACTACAATATCGATAAAAATCGTAATCAGAATATGCCGATATCTTCCTAGAAATTTTCTCGAATTAAGGCAATACATTGTGACATGCTACCCCTTTCAGTTTTGCTGGTTTTCTTAGATTCTTCCTTTTTCTTTTTGCAGACTCTCAGAGCAGCACATAGGACTGTGAATTCCATCAACAAGGATGTATTTTATCGACCACGATACACCATATCCACACCTTGAGATTATTAGTGATAAGCATAATCTGCGCACCCAAGTTCTCGCTTTAAAAGTTCATCCTCCGATGATAAGTGCTTTCCCGCTTGCTAGAAAGCCATTTGACGCCTCCTTTGATCTTGCAGAATGGTCGAGTAGAGAGACGAAGGATGCATTGGACAGATTTTCGGGCAAAGCAACCAACATGAAGGTCCTACTTTTGAAGTCCTCCACCCATCAGAAGGTCGCGTCTGCTAGTCCTCCTCATCGTGATCACGATGGACGTCTCACCACTTGGAGTGTTCCTCCTTCCGGCTTTGGTGAAGTTCGCTATACGTACAAATATTGGGAGTGGGTAGAAGATATTCTTGCCCCCAACAAGTTGACTCTGGATGGCATCAAGGTCTATGATGCCATCTTTGCTTCGTTGTTCACATATGACTACAATGAGAATGTCCTCCTTGCCTTTTGTGAGCTTTGGCGTCCATCTACCAACACAATTTCTACCTCTATTGGTGAACTCTCCATCTCCTTGTGAGACTTGCGAGCAATCGGAGGCCTTCCGGTGCATGGGTCCTTCTACGACGAAGCTATCCCCTCGGCTAAGGAGTTGACACAAACGGACGATCAAGGAAAACCTTTCCTCCCAAGAAGTTGTTTGCACCTGTTCTCGGTGTTCTACAAACTCATAAAGGATGATGTCCACGAGGTCTCCATTCGTTATTGGGTGGAGTTTTGGTTTCGAGGTCTGAGTAGGTATCAAGCCTCCGCAAAAGTAATCAAGAAATCGAACTACAAGGCTGAAGTTGAAATCCTTCTGGAAATATTGACTCGAGCTTCCTACCATGAACCGATGAGGAGAATGCCCCCTTTATTGAGCTTGGCATGGAGGAGTCACTTAGAGCTGAGACTTATTTGGCATCTTTCCTTGCATATTGGCTTTGCAAATTTGTGTTCCCTAACAAGAAGATAGACTACATTCGTGCCAATGTCTTCAAAATTGCGAGTTTGATGGCTCATGGAGAGAAGTTTTCCTTGGCGGTTCCAGTCCTTGCAAGTATCTACCATGGCTTGAAGGAGGTCTCCACTTCTCAAGATTTGGGCGCATGCAAAGCACACTTTCCTATTCATTATGTATATGGATGGATAGGAACATATTTCGGCACCTACTATCATATTAAGCGTCCACAACGAGGTCCGCAAATATGCAAGGTTTCTGGCGAGAAGATGGACAAGCATTTTGACCTTAGTAATGCCCGTGAGTTGTTTCAACAAGTTAGTGTGTGACAACTTCACCATTTGACTATGCTACAAGGAAGAGAATTGCTTCTTACCGATCGTGATGAACAATCGAATTCTTGGAGTGACTTTTTTATAAGTCTTCGCTCAAGCTTCATCACCCTTAGGCATGATGACATTCATATTGTGGAATCTTATAGCCCCTATAAGTTTAGTCGTCAATTCGGCTTATGTCAAGATGTTCCTGGCAAACTCATAGAGCCACCTTATGACGACTCACTTACAATGCTAGTGCAATTTTGGGACTCCAGTATTTGTCTTGGAGGTTCGTCAAAGGTTATTGTCCCTACACGTCCATCAGAAGAGGGGCCTCTAATGACTCGTGAGTATGCAGATTGGTGGTCAGCTCACCGAGTGCACTCTTCCCAACAAAGTACTCACATCATTTTGAAAGTTCCAAGGAAAGATGATATTCCTTTATCCTCCAAAGATGATCAACGTCAAAAGAACACTCACGAAGGGTCTCCCAAGTCCAAGTTAAGATCGAAAGATCTTCTCCAAGCACCAAGGTCTTATCCAAGTCTACCCCTTCGACGGGCGGGGCTGCCCAAGTGGAAAAATGAGCTAAACATGTTTTGTTAACTTCCAAGACAACTACTACCACTGTGGAGGTGACGAACAATCCTTGCAAAAGCAAAGCGCCTCCTACTTCACCAAACAAAGATGTTACGAATGACAACCAATGTCGTGCCAACAAACGAGGAAAGGACTGAAGCTTCTGCTTTGCCCAATAAGATTGTTAATGTTAGTGCGACTTCCAGTTCGAACGAGAGTGATGTTAGTCATGACATACATTATAATCATTCAAAGAAGAAGGCTAAGGACACGAGCCATAGTGAGTTTGCTAACTTGGATGCTCTTAGTATCGATACTGGATTTTTCTTAGAGGGTGACCTTATCTCAACGATGTCGTTGTCTGAACTGGAGAAACGAGTAAATATTATTTCCTTCAAATTTACTCCTTTTGTTTTTTTTTTGAACACCAAAGTTATTATTATTTTTTTTTAATTGCAGTTGGGCGTCGATGAGTTGTATGATGATGTACTTGGTGACAAAATGGTGGAAGACTGTGTTACAAGCCCAAATTTCCTCGGTGTGGACGCAAAAATTCCTCACACTTCATTTGATGGTGTTGAACATCATGCTGCAAACAACACTCCGTTGACAGATTTGAGTCTACCCAAAGAGTCACACCTCGTTCTTCCGAAAGATGTTATGCTTTCCAAGCCAGCCATGATGAGTAAGATGGAGGTTGTCGCAAGTCAAGCAAAATGTCAAAAAGCCTTCGAGCCTACTCCATGGCCGTTGCATCTTGATGCTCCAAACTTCAAACCACAATAGACTATTTCCCGTATTAAACTTTCTTTTGTTAACACGATGTGGCGTACCTTATGTGAATGGGTCGAAGAGTTCTCTCTTGATTATCTGGATAGCTTCACAAAGTTGGAGGAAAGTATCGCTTTGACTCTTGAGGAAATTAAGAAAGAAAATATTATTGATACTTCTACTTTAGAGGCTCTTGTTGAGGCTTACTTCAAGACGTACGTAGGTTATGATGCTTTAAGATCATCCAAGATGACTAAAGAATTTCACCAAGAGTCATTTTTTGATGCACGACGACGCCTCGATGATGCAAAACAGGAATATAAAAAAGTGAGCGAGTATGTAGAGAAACTTCAAGCCAATACTGCAAGTGTTGAACAACAGCTAGCTGCCTTGGCCTCCAGAAAGAAGAAGATCGTCGCGCTCTTGGATAAACAACAAGTAAAGTTGGCTAAAAGTCAAGAGAACGTTGACATTACCGAAGGGGAGATTTATACCATTGAAGCCAATCATTCATTATCTGATGATGAAGCAGAGAAATTATCCCTCCTGAAAGGGGCAGTTGAGACAAGCTGCCAACAAATCCTTAACTTCAAACCTTTTCCATGATTTTAGAGTTTTTTTTTTGCTTAGGATTCTCGGCTTACGATTTTTTTTAAAACTAATATCATGTAATGGAGTATTTATTTCTTGGAGCAATAAATGTATCTTTATTTTTAGTATGTGATATCTGTCTTTGAGACCTGGATTCCATATGTTACTCTCAATTATTTCTTTCTTAAATTTCTGCATATGTCTTGTGTGTTGGCTTTGTTGCTTCACGCACTCTTGTTAAAGAAAGTCATATCTTGAGCTAAGAGTGTCGGAATTATAATCCATTTACACCATTAGAAAGAAAACTCAGAGACCTAAAGTACCTATGAATTTCATGGTATAACTCTTTTTGGGCTATCAACAGAAAATTCACGATGTCGACTTAACTGAAGTGAACTTTTAGATTTGCGTACTTTCAACAAAAATAATTGTATCTTGAGCTAGGAGTATCGGAATTACAATCCGTTTGTGGTGTCAGAAAGTAGACTCGGAGATATAAAATAAATTTCATGGAAGAACTCTTTTGGACTGTCAACAGAAAATTTCTGACCTCGACCTAGCTGCAGTAAACTTTCAGATTTGCGTACTTTCAGTGAAACAAAAATTGTATCTTGAGATTGGAGTGTCGGAATTGCAATCCGTTTGTGCCGTTAGAAAGTAAACCAGATATCTGAAGTACCTACGAATTTCATGGTAGAACTTTTGTTTGGTCTACCTATAGAAAATTCGCGAAGTCGACACAACTGCAGTGAACTTTCATATTCGCATGCATATAGAAGTTTTTGCGGTATAAGACCTTCTAGATTAGTCAAAGTTCCAGATCATGTATTGCTTGACCCTTCGGAACCCAAATTAAAAATTTCACAGTTAGGACACATGATGGGGGAACAATTTACATTGGATTCAACTACGCAAAGCTTTATGGTAGAATCATATTTTGAAGAAATGAAGCGAACTTGGAAAGGCATTCAAGACAAGATAGCGACAATCTTTCGCGCCAATTGCTTTTATGACTTAGATTCTTCGTATAGGATGAAGTATAAATATTCTCATCCTTTTAGTCTCTTGACAATGATGTATCAGATCCTTGTAGCATTGAAGCAATGAAATGTCCATTTTGGCTCGACACAAATTGCCTTCTTTCTGCAATATGCGCCTATTTGAGTAATCAACGTGATGCTTCATCTCGAATTTTGATGATCATGTCACGTTGAAACACATTTTTTAAAAGCTTATGCGAATGAACTTAGAATAAAACTCTAAACTGCCTACGTACCTCGGTGAAGAGGATCAAGTCATAACATAGTTCAAAATAAGTATTTTTTTACTCATGTAACTGAACTTAGAATGAAACTCTAAGCTGCCTACGTACCTCGGTGAAGAGGATCAAGTCATAATGTAGTTCAAAATAAGTGAGTTTTTTTTTAATTATTATTTTTTATGTCCTAATTTTTGTCTAGGCTACCTCTTTCGAGGTTTTCAACCTAGCGGACTTTTTATTTTTTGGCCTAGGCCGCCTCTTTCAAGGTTTTTAACCTAGCAAATTTTTTTATGTCCTAACTTTTGCCTAGGCCGCCCTTTTCGAGGTTTTCAACCTAGCAGACTCCTTTTGTTTTTGGGTGCCGTTTGCAGTTTAGGCTCATACGGGCTAGGAGCATAGCAACATGCAGTTTAGGCTCATGCGTTAAGGAGCATTTATTCTTCAAGGATAATACCTCTTCAAAAATTTTCCATTAATAGGGCCAATTCTCATACCATTTGCATCAACTAACTTGTAAGCTCTACTTGAATAGGTTTCTTGCACAACATATGGACCATCCCATTTTGAAGTGAATTTGCCCCCGGATTTATGAGAGGTGATAATAGGTCTTCTTACTGCAAGAACTTGATCGCCAACTTGGAAGGACCTCAAGTGAACCTTTTTAATGAAAGCACGAGAAAGATGAGCTTGATAACATTCAAGACTTTGTTGATCTTCTAGCATTTTTTCATCAAGGGACTCTAGTTCTTCAAGGCGCAAACGAGCATTTTCTTCTTCAGAAAGAACTTCTTAGATAACGAGTCGCAAGGATGGTATTTGAAGCTCAAGAGGAAGAACTGCTTCAACTCCATAAACAAGAGAATAAAGAGTTGCTCGTGTCGACGTGCGATGAGTCATCCGATATGCCCACAAAGCTTCTTCCATTCTGTTGTGCCAATCTCTTTTAGACTTGGAGACGACCTTTTTTAACAAATTACAAAGTGTCTTGTTAAATGCTTCGGCTAGTCCATTTGCAGCAGCATAATACATTGACGAATTATGTTGCCTGAAGCCAAAAAGGTCACAGATTTTGGTCATCAATTTGTTATCGAACGACTTTCCATTATCTGTTATTATATAACTAGGAATGCCGAAATGATAGATGATGTTCACTCGAATAATGTTTGCAACATTCTACTTCTTCACTTCCTTGAGAGCGATGACCTCGGCCCATTTCGAGAAGTAATCAGTTGCAGCCAAGATGTATAGATGTCCTCCAGAAAATTTTGGAAGTGGTCCGACAACATCTAATCCCCAAGCATCAAATGGCCAAGATGCAACAGTAGGGTGTAACATTTCAGGTGGTTGGTGTATAAAATTTGCGTGAAACTGCAAGCCTTGCATCTTCGAGCATAATCTAAGCAATCTTTCACCATTGTCGGCCAGTAGTAACCCATCCTCTTAATGTAGAAGTGGAGCTTCGGCCCAGATTAATGTGATCCACAAACTCCAGAGTGTGCCTCTTGCATAGCTTGGGTTGCTTTACCTTCCCCTAAACAACACAAGAGAACTCCCTCAAATGATCTTCTATACAAAGTGTCTTTATAGTAAAGGAAGCGAGGGGCACGCCGGCGAATTTCAGTCTTTCTCCTTGGATATTCTGGAAGTATCCCATAGCATAAGTAGTCGATCATGGTTTGTCGCCAATCAACCTTCTCAGCTTCAGCGATGGCTACCAAATGCTCGAGCTTGCTTTCTTTATCCTCGTTCTCATCTGGTGGTACTATCTATTTTTGGCAGATAGTGATTTGTGTCTGATAAGGCAGAGTCAATGTCGAAGCTAGGGCAGCTAAGGCGTCAGCTTTCTTATTTTCCTTCCTTGGCACATGCTGAAAAGTTACATTTTCAAGCTATCCAATCAATTTCTGCGCATAATCATGATAAAGATGCAATTCTGGCTTCTTGACCTCGTAGCTACCTAGCAATTGATTGATCACTAACTCAGAGTCTCCAAAAAATATGTAATTGGAGTTGTATCATATCAACGTCCATCTCAAGCCCAAGTATGAGTGCTTGATATTCTGCAATGTTGTTGGTGCAATGTTGTGTTAAGGTGAAGGAATATGACAAGACTTCTCCTTGAGAAGTGACAAACACAACACCTGCACCAGCTCCTTCACGATGTGCGGCACCATCAAAATATATTTTCCATGGTGGTTGCACTTCGATGACCATTGCATCCTCATCAGGTAGTTCATCAGTCAACTCCCAATCATCAGGTATTGGATGATCTGCCAAAGCTTGTCCTTTCACAGCTTTTTATGGGATGTACACAACCACGAATTGTTGAAATTGGAGGTACCACCTTGTTAATCGATCATTGAGGACGAGTTTTGACAAAACAAACTTGATTGGGTCCGCCCTTGAGATGAGACGGATGACATGAGCTTGAAAGTAGTGCTTCAGTTTTTGAATTGCGAAAACCAATGCCAGACACAAAATTTCGATCGAAGAAATTGAAAAATGAAGAGCTTACTGCATTTCGCACTCCTAAAGGCATTTATTACTACAAAGTAATGCCTTTTAGCTTGAAGAATGCCGACGCCACATATCAAAGGGCAATGCAGAATATCTTTGATGACATCCTCCCCAAAAATGTAGAATGCTATGTGGATGATTTTGTGGTGAAATCAAGAAAGGGAGGAGACCACTTGCAAGACTTAAGAATGGTGTTCGAACGACTCCGGAGATATCAACTTAGAATGAACCCGTTGAAATGTACCTTTGGAGTTATTTCTGGAAAATTCCTCGGCTTCATTGTTCGACATCGAGGGATTGAGATAGATCAAGCCAAAGTTGATACAATCTTGAAGATGCCCGAGCCTAGAAATATACATGAACTGAAAAGTCTACAAGGAAAATTGACGTACCTTAGAAGATTCATCTCAAATCTAGTAGGGAAGTTCCAACCTTTTAGCCGTCTCATGAAGAAGGGTGTACCTTTTAAATGGGACCAAGCTTGTAGAAACGCATTCCAAAGCATCAAATTGTACTTGATGAAACCTCCGGTTCTGGCAGCTCCTATACCAAGAAAGCCATTGATTCTATATATTGCAGCCTAAGAAAATAGTGAAAGTAAAGAAAATTCCCTCTACTACTTGAGTAGGATGATGACCCCAAATGAGCTGAAGCATACGTATTTGATTGTAGCCAGATGATCCATCCATGAAAGATATCGCCTCGTGTCTGGTGGTGGCATCAATCATAAGCTCTGGGATGGGGATCAGAAATTCGTCCTTAGGGCATGCATTATTGAGGTCTCTAAAATCGACACAAACTCGAATTTGGCCATTCTTCTTCTTCACAAGAACAATGCTTGAAATCTATGTAGGATATTTAACCTCCCGAATGAAACCAACTTCGATGAGTTTATTGACCTCGACTTCGATTAATGGGATCAATTCTGGCCTGAAGCGTCTTTGGGTTTGCTTAACAGGACGAGCTCCTTTCTTGACTGCGAGATGATGAATTTCTACTTTAGGATCTAAACCAGGCATCTCTTTGTAGCTCCAAGCAAAGACATCTCTATATTCTTTGAGTAGCTCTACATAAGTGCTTTCTTCATCTATGGTTAGTAGGGCACTTACATAGGTGGGCTTGGAGTCTTCTGCAGTGCCAAGGTTGACTTCTTTCAATGCATCAACTGTCATTTTAATTCCTTCTTTTAGTTCCGAAGGAGCGTCCTCGACATCTTCGTCTTCTTGGGAATCACCATCATTAAAAGATATATGGCCACACCAAGAGGCATCTCCCAAATTTTCGTCGACCTTCCTTAGAAATGAAGTGTATTACTCCTCACTCGCAGTAATGTGATATGATGATCCTACACTTTCTTCATCTTCATCACGCTCTCTAGTGTGCACCACTGTGCGAGTCTTCACTTTGTGTACCTCTCCGCATGAAATCAAAAGTTATGATTGTCGCCTCATTCTGGAAGAGATCAAGCTTTGACACTTTTTGTAGATAGTTTGGGCTCTAGATAGTAAAGGTCTTCTTATTTTTTCATAATTTCATTGGGACTTGTTCTTCTTCCTTTTCAATGGACCCAACCTCTCAAATACAGAATTTCTTGTAGTTGGTTCTCCAAGTCGATCAAAGACACAAGGCCTTTTATTAGGATCAGCGGGTTCATCTTCCATCGTGATATAGTTGCTACTTGCTCTTCTAATGGAGATGCGAACTAGTGGGGCTTGTTTGTAACCCAGACCCTCATGTGATTGCTTCACCACATGCTCCATATCCTTCATCGTGTTTGCTTTTCTAGTAGCTTCAGGTGGGAGCTTCCCTAGCTTAGATGGTTCGTTGGGATCATATCCAGCCTTTGCGAATAACCTGTAAGCATTTAGATCAAAACCTTCATTTGTGCGTTTCGTGGGGAGTGCCTTATTTTGAGGCATGTTAGGGGCCACAAACTTTTCCAGTAGCTTTGAAGATAACTTTATGGTATCAATCTACTTGATAGGAAGGGTTAATTCTCTTAGTGCATCTTTTTGGAGGCTTGATGATTCTCCTTCATCTTTCTTCACTTTTGGGACGTAACGAAATAAAGGAGCTATTTTCTTGCCTGCAGTTACAACATTCTTTTTGTAAGCTTTCAAAACTTGGTATGCTTCTATTGTAACTTTATCTTCACCAGAAGCTACTTCAGCCCTTTTGGACACGATATTATCACCTTTGGCTTCGTGATGTCATCAACTTTTACTCCCTTCATGATGTGGTTCTTCAAGTAGAACTTTTCATCAGCGAAGTATGCCTCGGCTTCAGCGAACGACTTGTCGTCAACAACTATCTTCTTTTCGACTCCATCTTTATTATATTTCAAACATTGGTAGTAAGTTGATGGGACAACTTTGTTCTCGTGTATCCACGGCCTGCCAAGCAACAAATTATATGAAGTTTTTGCATCAATCACATGCATCCATGTAGTTGATTGCATATCTCCCTTGGTGATTTCCAGTTTGATAGCTCCTATGACCCTTTGTCCCCCTTGATTGAATCCTTGAATTATCAGTCGGCTTTCAAAAAGTTCTTCAGTTGAGATGTCGAGTTCTTTCATTATGCAAATAGGAAGAATGTTACCTGCAGATCCGTCATCTATCAAGATTCTGTTTATCTTCCACTCGAGCACATAACCCACCATAAAAAAAGGGCGATTATGTGGTGTCTCACCAAGTAGGAGATCATCTTCAGTGAAGGTGATTTTTGCATTATAGACATCTATTTCTTGGAAGGAGGACTCAACAAGACTATTAAACAGTGATGGAGACGGTGTTGATGTGACTTCATTCTTTTCCTCTTCTTCTTTATTAGCATTACAACACAAGGCCTTGTCATCATCGTCAGAAATCCTCATGCGAAACCAACTCGGAAAGAATTCTCCCAAAGTCACCGGATGGCGTGGCTTTTGGTGATAGTATGTTTATATCTCCACCTTCTTTGGGTTCTTAACCATTTGTTGCTTCTTTGGTCTTCTTACCATCTTATTCCTCGTAGGTTGCTTCGTTGATCCTTTTTACGGACTCAATTTACGGCATCTTCGACGAGTCACCAGGGTCCAACCTTCTTCATCAGGTTGATCAACTCGGACTTTATCATCCTCCAATAATTCTTCATCTTTATTTCCTTCACAGGTGCATATCTCAATCGGATCAAATGAGCCAAAGGCAATGGACACATGGTTTGTGCTCGCCTTTTCATCTTCAAGCTCGATCTTTTTTGACAAGCCAAATCCATAACTTTGTCCTTGAAAACAAAGCACTTCTCAAGAGGGTGACCTACAAGCAGATGGTGTTTGCAGTAATTCGGGTCATTTCTTTTTCCAGCTTCATCTGGCCGCTTCATCTCTGGCAGCTCAATAAGCTTTAGCTCAAGGAGTTCTTCAAATATTACAAGCACATCGGAGTCTAGAAATGGGTACTCCTTTTCTTACATCTCTTTGAGAGTCAACTTCCGATTTGCATTGTCTTGAGAGGAAGTTGTTTTCATACTATGTTTCTTGCTCACCTTGATAGTAAAATTCAAAAGAGAGGCATTGACGTTTATGGATTCTTTGCTTTCATTCTTGGGTACGAACTTGCTCCATTTCTTGACTTCTTGCTTATCTCTTCCCTTGTGAGGTTCGTAGATGGGCAGCCCTTCATTTCCCGCAGAAGCCATGCTCAACTCCATATTATGAGCACGTGTGGCAAGTTCTTCAAATGTCCTGGGCTTAATTCCTTGCAAGATGTAACAAAGTCCCCAATGCATTCCTTGGATGCACATATCTATGCCAGAAGCTTCGCTTAGTCTATTTTTGTAGTTAAGGCTTGCATTCCTCCATCGGTTGATAAAGTCAATAACTGGTTTATTTTTTCGTTGGCGAGTACCATGCTCACAGTACGCCTCGTGCTATAAAAGCGATTGAGAAACTCTTGCTCCAATTGGTCCCAACTATCAATGGATCCATCCTCGAGGTCGGTGTACTAATCAAAAGCATTCCCTTTTAGTGAGCGGACGATCTGCTTGACAAGGTAATCTCCATAAGTCCCTGTATTATTGCATGTCTTAACAAAGTGCGCGACATGTTGCTTTGGATTTCCCTTGCCGTCGAACTGCTGAAATTTGGGAGGTTGATAGCCGGCAGGCATCTTCAAGCTATCGATTCTTGCAGTATACGGCTTTGTACGTGAGAGAAGACTTTGAAGCGACCTCATACTTATCTTTGATAGTTCCCACAATGAATTCCTTCAATTGTCGGAGGAGACATGAAGTTCTTTGTCGGATGACACTTGTTTTGTTGGAGGATCAGCCTTCTTGTGGAGGGAGCTTTCCAGGTGCATAAATTGATTCTCCATCCATCATGCTTTTAACTATGTCTTTCCATTTTGCGATACAGACATCTTGATCTTGAGCATACTTTGTTAAGCCATCAATCGTCTTTGTCAGATTTGCGAGTTGTTCCTCCATTGTCGAAGTGTTAGTCATAATTGCCTCCATGATTATTGCAGATGATGAAGAATAACTGAGACCTTCCCATGGATTGAACTCAGTTTGTAGCATGTCATGTGGCGAGATTGGCATAAATCCAACACTTAAAACTTCATCATCAGGTTGGGTAAGCTAACTCTGGGTATTATATAAAGTAAGTTGAGCAAAAGCTTTCTCCACAACTTTTGCAATATTATCTCCTCTCTCTGATTTGCCAGCAGAGGACCTTTCTCCTTCAGATGATGAGGATCTCAAAGCAAGCATTGGTGCAGACGTCACTTGGAGTGCTTGTTGTCCCAAGACGTTCGCCTTGCTTAGGGTGATTGGCCTAAGACTCCCCGTAGTAGCGTTCAGGATACTTTCAACGTCAGAAAAAAACTTGGAGTCAGCAATTTTTGAGTCGATTTTCTTTGGAGCCATCTTAGTTATCTTGAATGTTGAGAGTTGAGAAGAGATGAAAGGTAGAGATGGTCCCACTGGGCGTGCCAAAATTTGTAATAACTAAATTTTGTTCCTGAAAAATAATAATCAAGACAAGAAATATAGCGACAAATATTATATTCAATTTCAAGTGATGGGATTACAATCTCTAGAATATCTCGAATCTGAATAGATATAGTCCTCTGATTCTTCTCCTCACGAATGATGGTTCAAGAGCTTGAGAGCTTGATCATGAACTTGACGGATTTCAGATTTGTCGTGCGTCACGAACAATTTGAAGATCGTCACGAACCAAGATTTGTTGCTGGGTTATCACGAACGGAAGATTTGATGCCGCTTGCTTATGATTTGCGTTCGCCTTTGGGATTTGACCACAGACGAAGATTGCAGATGGGGATGGAGACCTTTGATGCTATTCTTCAGAGGTTCTTTAGCCTTTCCTTCTGCTTACTTGCTTGTTCCTTAGCCTTCTCCTTTGACCTCTTTATATAGGTGTGGGTGGAATAGTCTCCAAGAAAATCCTAGTGGGTCATTGGGCTTGAGGCTTATGGGCCAACTCATTTTATAGAAGACCAATTGACGGGCTAGCCCAATAATACATTGGACTTTTATTTAAATTAATTTATTTTATATTTAAATAATCGATCCGATTATACTAACCCATAGTATCATTTGGACTAATATGTATTTAATATATGATAAGATCCAAATTACTTATAGATTTAAATTTAATAAAATTTTAATTGTCTACAACAAGAAATGACAAAAGATATAAAATAAATTTAGAAAAGATGGTACTAGGAAATAAAAAAAGGATACCCTATGCACGAAAAATCCACATTCACATTGGGTTTCAAAAAAAAAACACTACATAAAAAGGTATAATGTTGGTAACTTATCCTAATACAAACATTATACGCCTTATGTTAAAGCGTAATGTATTCATTCTTTACTCAATTGTTAAGCATAAAGTATTCAAATTGCAAATATTACCGAATTACATAGTCGCCCTGGCATAAAAGTTTATTCATATCTAGCGTTCACGCTTGTTTACACCAAATCATTAACTGGATACATATTTGCATATAAATTTATTTTTTCTTAATCTTAATAAGTTAATTTAGCCTGATATAAATATAGAATGTAAATAATTTTTTTAGCTTGTCATGGTCTCTTAGAAACTTCTTAAAAAGTCAAAGTCTCTGACCTTTTTAAAGATATTTATTTGCACTCGAATTTTAAAATTAAATTAAAATCTAAATATAGCGTGATTGTGTGTCCCTTTCCTCCCTTTCTTTTCGCCCAAGCAAGCTATAAAACCCAAATATTAAAAGTCCACAGAAAGAAAATCAGATTCTGGAAATCCCGTAATTGATTTTTTATTAGTAGTTTTTCACAAAATAATTGACTGAAAAAAATACAATTCCTTCACTAACATCGTCGTCTGCTAATCTGCTTTGCTTTTTCTCCTCGCACTGCACTTCATGATTTTATTAATGAAGGGCATCATTTATCGTGGTAACCACCCCTTTTTGTTTTTGTTTTCAATTTTTTTTTTTTTTTTTTTTTTTTTATAGTTTATGGATCTGAATTAATCTGTTTCGATTTGCTTGTTCCGGAATTTATGTGACCTGATTTTGATTTTATGAGAAATTGTTTTGATCCCATGTTAGATTTTGCCATCAGTCTGTTACTGAATTCCTTTTTGAGGTTGTACTTTGTTAAAAAAAAAATCTTTTTTCTTATCGTGGGATGGTATTTTTATATGATGGTATTAGATTGGACACGGAGTTTATGTTAATTTGATTTATCTTAGAGAGTAGGAGTTTTTTTAGATTTATTCTTTATACATTTGCTTTCGATTTGAATACTGACAAAATTTATATTTTCAGAGGAGGTCAATTAGATTATCTCATTTAGTTTAGCATTGTGCAAAAGGTAAGAATTTGTTCACTTTGCACCGACGTTATGGAGAAAAGTGGTTTGTACAAAGATCACCATCCAGTGCAGAAGTTGGTAAGTATCTCAAAGTTAGCTATGTTCTATTCACACTTTCTTGTTCCTCAGAAATTAATTTATCTTTGTTTCTAAAAACGATTTCAATAAATGGTTTGTGACTTCAGTTGGATGCGTGCAATGTTTCCTCTTCTCACTTTGCCCGCGGTTAAGTAAGAATTTATACTTTTGCTGTTAAAACTTAGGCCAGTTGGCTATTCAAGTGTTCACTTAGCATTGATTTTGTTTCGATAAAGCTTTCACTTAGCATTGATTACTTTAGTAATATTGTATTGACCTCTATATCTCTATGGAATGCCTTTGTTCAGTTGGTCGAATGTCTGCCTTCCATAATTTATGAAGCTGGACAATGCCTTTTAAGTTGCTGATAAATACATGAAGATGCTGTTCTGGATTTCCTTTTTTGACTGATTGACTTCCTATTCTTTTTCTTTTCTAGGTTTTGCATTTTCTACACCATGACGTTGCTTCTCGGAAATTTATCGCAGAGGATTTATACTATGTTACTTTAGCGTTTAGCCTTCTTGTTTGATACTTGTAAATAGATAGTTTACCTGTAGATAAAATGGAATCAAAGTTGTTTGAATTGTTAGATAATGGCCATAGGACTGTGGTTGGATCAAAGAGGAAAGTGGCTTCTCAAAATTTGGCTCATTTATTTAGAGCCAACAGTGAGAAACTGTCAATTCAATCCAACCATGATAGCAAGCTTGGAGAGAGGAAAAGGACTGCTGAGTGCGAGTCTAATTTTCAGTCACATCTCAGCAAATCTTTACTCAAGAACTACTTAAACTTTATGAGAAGCAGACTACCACAACGGGTACTATTTTATCAGAATGGTGAATGGACTGATTTCCCTCAAGATATTATTCTTATAGTTAAAGAAGATTTTCGGGCAAAAAAGGCTGTTATTGAGGTGAAAGTCGGTGGCTTTCATTTAATGCTTGATATTCTATATATGGTTCAAATAGATCTGATTAATGGTTTGCACAAACCTATTGCCTGGATAGATGAAGCAGGTGGCTGTTTCTTCCCCGAGTCATATCTCGTCAGTTGTGAAATGCATGGGAACTTTGAAAGCCAGTCAAAGAAAATCAAAGAGTTTATGGCTATTGAACAAGATAGGGTAGCTGATATTAAGTTGCAACTCGAAATTGATTTTAATGGACTGGAAAATAGTAATTTGGAAGAATGTGTGGAAGAGTCAAATGTTGGTTTTAAGAGGATTAAAGTAAATCCTGTTAAAGACAATCAAGAATGTGCTGATGATAAAAAATCAGATGCAAAAGTGGAACAAGTTGCAGAGAATAAACAGAACCAGGAAACAAGGACTCCTGCTGTAGTTGCTAGCCTGAAATTGGTGGATGCAGAATCTGTCAAAAATATGTTTGTTATGGGAATGAATATCATCCCTAAAGTGGATGAAATCAAAATTACCAAATGCTCTAGTAATTATTTGAAAACTCGCTTGGAACTCTTTGAGAAGCAAATTGAAATAACCCAAAATTATCGTGGTAATGCAAATGTTCGATATGCTTGGCTTGCCGCTTCCAAAGATTTACTATATACAATTATGAACTATGGCCTTGCACTTGGGGGACCTAAACGTAAGACTAAATTTGGAGTCGGAGTTCACCTCAGTACTCTGCATTGTGCCTCCAAAAGGTTTGAATACATTTTCTTAATGCAACATTATCTCAGTCATAACTAAATATATTTTGCATCTTCAATGAGGTGAAACTCTGATCAGTTATCAGATTCCCCCCCCCCCACTCACAAAAAAGAAAAAAGGAAAACAATAAGCCTTAAAGAAAAGAATGCTCCAGGTTTTTATTTTCTTTTCAATGAAAAGGAAATACTACTGTATGCCGTTGGAAACCTATCCTGTGGTATGATTCGTAATATGAATCTCCACATGACTAGTGAAGACTATTATTGTTTCTTAGAGGATCTAACATCAATCTCTCTTTTCTTTTTTCTCTCTTTCTCTCTTCCAGTGCAATTAGTTGTGATGTTGACGAAAATGGCATCCGCTATATGGTTTTTACTCGTGTGATTTTGGGTAATGTGGAACTTTTGAATAGCCGATCTGAACAATGTTGTCCCATTGATGAAAAATACGATAGCGGAGTTGATGATCTAGAGAATCCTACTTGTTATGTTGTTTGGAATATGAATATGAACACACACATATACCCGGAGTATGTTGTGAGCTTCAGAATTCCTCCAGGAGCTGAAGGTGATCTCCACTTTTTTCCTATATCTAAGCATCAGGATGAGATAATCTGTATAGGCCTTATAATTCTAATGATTTGTTTTGAAACTCTTAGTGTGTATAACCATGGAGCCTGTCTTATTACTCCCTTTTTCATGTTGGGCCATTCCATGTTGTCGCTTTCCTTGAAATGGAAACTTTACCCTTCCTCTTTTGTTAAACTTTTCAGTAGTATCATATTCACTTTTATCTTTGCGCAAGTCAAATGTCAGAAAATAAATATCTGTTAACCATGCTTTGGGGCTTAGTTTTACTTATAACCACTTTATCTCGATTAAATTTTGGAGTTAAAATTGAACTTAACATTAACTTTGTCTTCTGGCAATAAAATTTAAATATTTTGTGTATGGAAAGTATATCAAGCTACATTTGTTTCAAAGTAACAAAAAGTATTTTTGCCTTAGTTAAGGAGTATTTCATTTGACTGGGAAGTGAAATAGGAAAACCATTTTTGATTTAGAAGTATAATTTCATACTCTTATTCTATACTCGACCAAACTATGACCATAAAAATGGGATTGAGAGAGTATATTTCCTTTTGCACATTTGCTTTCCGCAGATATTCTGAATATAAGAGCACGATGTAAAATTGTGAGGTGAAATTCTCAATGTTCTCTAGATCTGTGAAATAAATAAATCGACAAGTTTGTTATTAATTTCAGATTCTTTAGATCTGTGAGGGATCTTTTTGGGCATTTTCCCGTTTACAGATAAGCCAGTGTAATTTATGTTTTTAGCATTTTAATGTTGAGTAAATCATAAAATATTTCTCTTTTAAAAATCATGCAGCGCTTGAATTATCTCTATCACGTTTCTTACAGGACCCCACTTCAGAAATGATAGCCGGATGCATGTCTCAGGTGACAGTACTTGTTGTCAGGGCCCCACAGATACATTTCCTAAGGACTTGGTAAGTTACAAATATTATGAACTTGGTTATATGGCCTTCATTGAACTGAAAGATGGGGAAGTTGTGGAGGGGTGTTTTTGACATGCAACAATTGCGAAATGAACTGGCTGATAATATGACACATGAAATAAAGGTGGGATTTTGTTAGACTTCAAAAGAAATCAAGCACACTGGCAAAGAAGAGGAACATGAAGTTCACTCAACTCAAAAGACCATGTCTTGAATTTCTTTGGTAAAATGAGTGAACTTAAAAGAAGCAGCAACTTATATTATATCCTTCGACATGTTTTTTGCTTGTATTTGCTACTTCCATTTATCTCCTTGATCAAGCATTGAGTTTCTTGCTCAGATGCATGGTAGTTACCTAGGACATAATTGATGACACAGACACTTGCTTAAGTACTATCTAGGTAACTCTTTGATATTATTTAACGGCTTCGCATTTGTAAAGCACTATAAGGTACGTGATGCAACAAATAATCTTCATCCGCCATTCCAAAGATACTGTAATTGCACCTGCATGTGCTTAAACAGCAGTATAATTTATGGTAACAGTAAATTCTGAGACTCTTCTCCTGAGTTTTGTACAATCGTCTGCATCTTGAGATCAGCTCTGAAGTCCAGCTTTTTCTATGTTTGCTTGAATCTTTACTGCTATACTGCTTAGCCTGCCATAGTTGGTTATCAACTTTGTTGTTGGCTTCTAGATTTAGCTTCCTAACTCTCCACTCTTGACAGTTGCTAGCTTGCAATAGGTATTAGTATAGTGTGAAGTTTTGGTACTTTAGTGAACCTTGTCCTGCAAGAAAAATTTCTCTTTTGAAGCGTTTCTGGAATCATAATGAGGACAGGGAGAGCAAATGACCAGGACTGTATTACATTCTGCTTTTTTGAAGCAGTTCCTTCTGAATGGTTGTCTATTCATCAATTATCTGGAGTTCTTTCTAGATAACAGTTATTGTATATTCATCTTTAGGAAAGTCACAGTAATCAAATATCAATGGGTAAATTGTCCCTAGAAAAGGCTGCAAGGACTCCGAAGTCCCCTTGGATGCCATTCCCCTTGTTGTTTGCTGCAATCTCCAATGAAGTTCCTGCAGAGAAGATGAACCTTGTTACTAGCAATTTTGAGTTGTTTAAGGTTTGTATAGTTGCAGAATCTTTCCTTTCTCTTATTTTACGCCTGGATTTTCGTATTTAATTTTGTTCTAAAGATTTTCTTCTCTTGGTTCCTTTCCCGACATTGATAGAGCAAGAAGATAAGTAGGGATGAATTTGTCAGACAGTTGAGGTTGATAGTAGGCGATACTCTGTTGAGGTCCACAATTACAAATCTTCAGTTCAAGGTATGTTCTGTGTCTTTTATCTGGAGAGTTTGTGCAGTTGCTCTACATCTCAAGTGGCTTGTTGTCTAAACTTGAGAGCTGGCTTATATTTATTACATACATATGCTTTACTTTAACACATGCTGGCTTCTATTTGTTTATTTAAGTAAATATGGCGTTAAGTAAAGGTATTTGTGTTATTTTAGTTGTTCTTATTGTTAATGCATGCATTCTCATTCTATATTCTATCCTTGCATAAAATAATTACATAGGTTCTTGCATAAGTTAATGTTTTTTTTACAAGGGAAATGGAACTGGTAACTAGTTGTGTTGTTTTATGCTGCGATTATCTTTTATTATTTGGGAAGTCAAACTAGCCCAATTGTTTCTTCTTCTGTTATTTATTTATTATTTATTTGTTTTTTGTTTTTCTTTGGTAGGTACCATCTAAATCCTTTGAAATGGTTCCGCGAAAGCAAGAGCCCTAGAGTGCTGCCTTTAAATGAAATACTGCCAATTCCATTAGCAAAGCCACAGAGTAACAGTTCTTTACGTGAAACGCCTTTTCCGTGTTGTAGTGAGGTCGTTTAGGAAGTTCGATTTCCTTTCCTACAGTAATGTGATAGTAAAAGCATCTGATCTTTTGTCCTAGAATATGGGAATGCAAAGTAGTTAGTTCCTTTTCGGGACGGGCTTGATGGTTTTTCCTCGTGTTAACTTTGCTTTTGGTTTTCTGGTTAATTTTAGTTACTCCCTGAATTGAATTGAATGCTTATAAAGTTTGCCTTTGAGGTTTCTATTTCATTGTTCACTTTGCAAGTGGTCCATATGTATGTATTGTCTTAGAAGAGATCTTTCTAACTGCATGCATCCATAGATGGTATGACAATGCATCAAAACTAGGATACCATTAACGGAATAACTTGCTGCATCACCTTCTGTCCGATGCTGCTTGGATGCATTATATATATACCAACATCTCCTATTGCTATAGCTCATCTTGTGTGTTTTAATACCTGTTTTGATGATCATGTCTTCAATTTCCCGAAAATCTAATCATAGATGTGACTGGAATATTATGTCCTAACATGTTTAGAAGTTCACATACCGTTACACTACAGGTAGATGGCGCAACACCATTTACAGTTGGCGTTATGCTAATTATCTACAACACTATCTTTTTGCATGAGTTTTTCCCTTCACAGTTCACATGCGGCTATAAGAATCCACGAGGTTGATGTTCGCGTCAAGGGCAAGACCCAGACATTGGGCTGCTAGAATTCTTTCTTCATTTATTATTTCATTTCATTAAATTGAGGGTTCTTTCTTAACTGAAGCAGCAGTTTGACTTGTACAAGACTTGAGGTGAATCAAGAAATTACTTTTAGTTGGATCACAATTATTATATGTATACATCTGATATTTTTCTTTATGCTTCGAGCCAAAACCAATGAGTTTAGTTGAATTTATTCTCTACAAGCAAATGTTCCTTTTTAATTCTTCATTTATCGGCAAAATCCATATATATGGGTGTGAACTGTGAAGACTGGAACACATTAGGAAAATTAACACACTTACATAAGCAATGAGCCATAGTCATCAATACACTTAGATAGTTTCACGAGCAGAGCCCATGAATAATTTGCGTTCCAATGCATTTCTACTGCTAATTCAATATTTCTCTGTTAATTATAACTTATTAGGGGGTCAGAATTTCAGTCTCATTCTTTTGAAGATTTTATCAAATTGGTTAGCTATTAGTTACATTATGTGACATACAGTACATTATTCTGATCTTGGGTATTAGTGAGTTTATCAGTTAATATAACAGTGTAGTTTCATAATTAAAAAAAAGGGAATTAGACTATTTTTGGGCAGTACAAAGAATAAAGAATAATTAAAAGCATAGTGATAGTGGGTTCTTGTCAAAAAATCTGAACATAATTTTCTGTGAGTCTTTGTCATAAAAAATGTAGGGCATTTTGATGAGGTTCCCTTGCTTAAATTCTTTACAAAAGATTCAATATGTTTCCAACTTTTTGGCACTTTCTGCTAGTATTATAATAACAGGATCCTATACCTACGCTAAAGGACCTACGTTTGAAAAAAAAAACGTCAGTTACTATTACTTTAACTCGTGTTTTTGGCTATGATTGGATTGCAAATCATACCTTTAATTCTCTTATTTATTTTTTCAAGTATGGTCAAGTCTTCTTTAGGCATATTTCTTTTTTTGCTCTTAAAGGAAGAGTAGTTTGCATCATTCTCTCCTGAGAAATGTCTCAATGTCTTATAGATTACGGAATATCTTGAAAATGATTTTTCTTTCTTATACCAATTGTAGGATCTATTTCTAAAATTATCTGGTTTGAGAATTTTCCAGTTGGCAAAGTCATCCAAAGAATAAAATGATAACGAATGGACAATATCTCGTCCAATTTGAAAAATGAAGTATATGTATTTTTTTTCTTATTAGCATATCAGGTTTTCTTTCTCTTTTCTAAAAATACTATCTGAATATCTTACTTTACTAGTAAAATGCATCTTATCCTAAATTTACTTTTTGACACACGCATTTATTTTGAAAAGAGAACCATTGGTTTGACTAACGAACTATAAGAGAAAGTAAACATTCTTTCTTTGGACTTTTGGAGCAAGATTTTTGGAATAAAAAACTAACAGAAATTTGCAAAATGGCAGATAAGCGGATTTAAAGCCAATTTTTTTTTTTGCTGTGTTCCTAATTGTAACTTAGTTTTATGATTATCAGAGACATCATTAATGTAAATGACATCTTTCTTTTCTAAACAGAGAAAGGCATTAAAAGAAGTTTATTTATGACTGTGATTTGAAGTGTAAAACAGCTTCCTTTGATATATAATTCAGAAGTAAAGACTAAAAAATAAGTGCTTGACTGCAGAGTATTTTTTTAAAGAATTTAATGCAATTTTTGGTATTGATAATGCTTCTATTAAAAAGATTAAAACATTTATTATTTTTGTTTTGCTATTATAGTTGTCAATCTTTTACTATCGAACAATTTTAGATGTTATTTATTTGTATATACAAATTTTGAGTGGTCGCCATATTCGTCACACTTTGTGGAACACCGCTGTACGTTCTTTACATGGAGAGCAAATTTTTTTTTGTGATACTGTCTGAAACTCTAATAAAAACAAGATATGTCTATCCTTTTAATGTACGAAACGAGGTCTATGTATATTATTATCGTTAGATGATTGTTTTTTAATACTCGTGGTGTTTCAGACAAGTTTGCGCACATCTCGACTAATTCCATGAGTACTATTTTCTCCCACTAGCATAGATATTAGATAACTCTAACAACTAAAATTTGGACAAATTGAAAGAAATCACCTATATTTTTGTCTTTGTTGGGATATGGACTCGATCTTCCGTAGATGCTCCTAATTAAGACTATTACGGTTCTAGACTTAGTACCCTGTATTGATGCTAAATTATTATTGTTAATATTAAGTCTTATTTAGCCAAAAAAAGCATTTGATCTCGCACCACAAGTTGTCTCACTCTGTTGATTGCTTTGAATCCTAAATAAGAGGAAATGGACAGATTGAAATTTTTCCCAAAAAAAGTTGAACTTATCACGTAATTTAAAGTTGGACAATGCCAAAGAAAATAAAAAGAAAGCTTAAGAAAATAAGTGGGGCATTTGAAGTAACTATTCATGAGTAGAGCTTTTATGACTATTTCAACAGCGCACATATATACCAATTCGTGTTTCGACTTTTCTTGTTCTGTTACAGTGTACTTCGACAACTCATCATTTTATCTTCTGAAGTCAAAATATGATTTCTTGAAATTAGGTCTACGTTTTACTTCACTGTCATTTTGTGGCTCAAAGTTAGGCTACTAAATGAACATGTTGACCCATTTGTTCATTTACAAATGCCAAACTATGTCCTCCAAAGATAGTGATGTTTATCTAGTGTCGGTATATATACATAGGTTTTTAGTGTTGTGATTGCAGTAATCGTCAATTCATTTGATATTATATTCATCGGCAGCGTAAATTCTTTTTTCCACTTTCAGAATACTAAAAAGATTTTTATAACTCGGCTCGACTTAACGCTTCAATTGAAAGAGCTTTTAAAATTGACCAAACCCATTTTCTTATTATATCTTAGATCTCATAATTACTCAAATTTCAAGGAATACATATTAGTCTGTGTTTAAAATATCATGAATTCACTCAACATTTGCACCATATGTCGCTATAGTACTGTCAGAGTCATTCTTGAAACTCATAAATACTTCTAAAGAATGTAAAAACTAAGTTGTGGTCATAATTAAAGACAAATAGGACGTACCTTATGTTCGAGTACAGACTTGATTGTCGCGAAGTCTATAATTACGTTCTCTTATTTTGTAAGGACTATACACATCTAATATTAAAATAACAATGCTTGTAATATCATATAATTGCTTGAAGATTAAACCAATAACGGTATTAATGTAAGATTCCTTCTTGTGTCTCTACCTAATTAATCTATTGCCAATGCCTAGGGAAGATGAGAATTAGCATAAAAGAAGGAACAAAAAATTAAAAAACTTGATTGCTGACAAATCTAGATGCTTCCAAACTATAATTTCTTTTCCCAATCCTGAAGATTAGGAATATTTGAAACTCATTTCTCATTACCGAGGAATAGTTGACATTCATCCCCATTAATTTTACACTATAATATAAATTATAATTATAAAAATCCTTTGGCCTTACTGTTAATGATTTGCTTGAGATGACACTACTAGAAATCCACTAAAAATCAACCAAATATTTTTGATCAACGTTAGTCGGTCAAAAAAAGCGACCAAAAACCGTTCAGCTTGGATGGAAACTAGAAATTTTTTTTTACATTTTTTTAAAACTAAATACCGACCAACGTTGGTCGGTAAATTGGTCAACGAATTGACACAGCTGGTCAGACAAGAAAATTTTGGATTACCGACCAATGTTGGTCGGTAATCTGGACCCAATTTTTTAAATTTTAATAATTATTTTATTATTTAAAATATTTTATAATATTTAAGAATTTATATTTAAAATTACCGACCAACGTTGGTCGGTTAATGCAGGGAAAGCATTTACCGACCAACTTTGGTCGGTAATTATTATTTTCTACAAAATAACCGACCAAAGTTGGTCGGTTATTACGTCAACATTGGTCAAACTTTTGAATTACTTTTATATTTACTATCTAAATAATATAAATGTAATTCGTTAACACTTTTGTAATACAAATAATGAATACACTAACATATACTATATATAACATGCTATATATATAGTTAAAGTAGTACAACGAAGCGTGTTATATATATATATATATATATATATATATATATATATATATATATATAAAGAACACGAAGCGCTAGGAACACAGGGTCAGGTTCTTTTAGGGATAGACTTGTGAAGATCCTAATTAGTATATATAATTTATCATCAAATATATCTATTTGTAAATTGATTCATCGACTTATAACTTACTTAGATGCATCGATGAATATTAAAAACAAAACATTTGACCTATATCGACTAATAGTAAAAACAAAACGTCTCGACCTATATCGATTAATCTATGTCATGCATTATTAGTGATGAATGAATAAAAAATAGAAGAATTAATACTAAACATCTTTGATATATATATATATATACTAAACATCTTTGACATATATATATATATATATATATATGGATCACAAATTAAATAAACGAAAGAAGCTATTAGTATTAAGTAAACGAGTTAAATTAATAGGTCAAACATGGTCAAACTTTAACAAGCTATATATATACACACTAACATATACTATAACAAGCTATATATATAGTTAAAGTATTACAGTGAAGTGTGTTTGTGTGTGTGTGTGTGTGTGTGTGTGTGTGTGTGTGTGTGTATATATATATATAGGTATAGCCGTATATATATAAGAACACGAAGCGCTAGGACCACATGGTCGGGTTCTTTTAGGGATAGACTTGTGAAAGATTCTAATTAGAATATATACTTTATCATCAAATATTTCTATTTGTAAATTGATTCATCGACTTATAACTTACTTAGATGTATCGATGAATATTAATCGATGATTCATCAAAACATCTCGACCTATATATCGATTAATCTATGTCATGCATTATTAGTGATGAACGAATGAAAAAAGAAGTTATTAACATCAATTACAATATAGTGTACGTGTGTGTGATAAATTACTCACATACTTAATTATAACTTAAAAAATTTACTTAGATAGATGCTATTAATTTTAATTATTTTAAAAAATATATATTTTCAATCACCAACTAAAGTTGGTCGGGTTTTTTAAATTTTAATAATTAATTAAAAAATATATAATTTAGTTAAACCGACCAACTTTGGTCGGTAAAATTAAATTAATAAAATATGTTTCCGACCAAAGTTGGTCGGTAAGTACTTAAACTTGTCAGATGGTCGTTTTAAGCTACCGACCAATGTTGGTCGGTAAGCCATTCCGACTATCAAAACACCGTCCACACCCTAATGGTCGCGTTTTGATCGATAATTGACCATAACCGACCAACTTTGATCGGTTTTTAGCGAATTTCTAGTAGTGTCAAATCCATTTGCCTCACAACCAATATTGCAGAAAAAGAGATGTAATGAATCAAACAAATGAACACAATATATTTGTTTTGCATATAAGCTTTTATTATTTAACCATAGTTAAGTGATATGTGCATTTTCATGCTTTAATTTATGACTGATATGGTTAAATTATTTGGTGTGAAGCTAACACCGAATGTAAATTAAGAAAGTATAAAAATAAAATTAATTTTGGGTTAATATTTCGAAATATTTCCTTAATATAAATCTGCACGTTGCTTCCAAGGCTGTCGCCGGTCGGGAACCCTAGGAAATCCAACTGGTTAATAAATTCAACATTTTCCAGAAAAAGAAAATAACTCTTGGTGGGGTTCAAAAAATATTGACTTAACATTAATATATTACAATTTATTTAAATATTTTTGATTTCTTTCTTCTTCCTTCCTTTCCCTTTTTTACTTTAATAATTAATCTACAGAGTAGAATGTATCTTCTGGGTTAGGTTTTGATGTCTCTTTGTTATGAAAATTCCCAGGCAAAATCGTTGTGCATTTAACTGTCTGACTATTATAGTCACGAAGCATTCTTTCTTCTACCTTCATACATAAGCAAGAGACAATATGATGCCTTCCTTAGAATAAACATAAAAAACCATGACATTAGCTGCATTTAAGGTTTATGTTTCCTATATCTTATTTTATTTGTATCAAACAGTTATATTTGTATCAAACTGTTAAAATAGCTTTGAGGCTAATCCTACTGACTGATAGACTAATGAACAAGATTACATATACATGGTCACAGCGGCAAAGCTAGAAGCCCAAATATCGCCGAATTCATTAACTTTTGCTCAAATATTGTGTTTGTATTAAATATTTAAATAAATATGTATAAATGTTAAATTCAGAATCCAATTATTAACACTTAAAGTTATCATTCTAAAATTCACAACCCATGAATTTAAAATCCTATCTCCACCTCTAATAGTCTAATTTTTCTGGTTGTTGTTCAAAATGATAACCGTATGGCCTATTGAAACTGGTTTGAACTCAACTTGAGCTTTGACACGCGTTTTCACCATTGATGGTTAATAAGCGATGTTGGTTGAGAATTTGACCACAAAGTTTGAGGGTAGGGGACCCAAACTCTATCCACAAAGAGGACTCACAACATTATATGGCTGGATCAAGTATACTCAATTATTTATCCTTATTTTCTTGGAATTATTGACGTAAAATTTGATGCAAAAAAAGAAGAAAAAGTTATATACCGATAAAGGTAACATTTATTGATACTTTGTTGGCATTACATGATCAATGGATACAACCCATTTATTAGTTAGTCTTATTAGTTAGTTTTAGTCTAGTTTTTGGCCTAAGTGTATTTATAATTTTTCGGGTATACAACCCATGTAAAGAGTGTAGTGTGTTTATAATTTTCCCCCCAAGTATAAGTATGTCTTTCTAGAAGTCTCTGTACAAATTTTGACACATAATGAAAATATCGATTTTTCTCTCACAACTCTCTTCCTCCCTTTGTCTGAAACCCTAATCAAATTCATATACATTGTAGTTGATTTGTTAATCTTCACATGGTATCAGAGCTATGGGCATTAGATAGATCCTGACGAGAGGATTCGATCGATCTTACCCTCCCTGTTTGAATCAAAGTTTTTGCTTGTTCGCCAATTTTTTGTGACTGTTCTTCGGACTGGTCTGCGATGACAATATTTCAACTTTTTTGCTGGTAATTAGATTCCTAGTGAATATTTCTCTTTTTTTTTGCCGAGTTTTATTTGAATTTGGTTTGAATTTTTTTTTTGGTGACAGAAAAATCCTAGACAATTTTATTTTTTGCATTTGAGTGTTATGTACCTTCCTAAAATGGTGAATACTGATATTCCTGCAAATTCTAGTTCTAGTGATAACTCTACATACATTCCTGACCTTACAGGTCCCTTATTTCTCTACTTGTCTGATATACCTGGGATGTGTTTGGTGAGCACTCCATTCTCTGGGTCAAAGTATGGAGGATGGAGAAGAAGTATCATAGTTTCTCTTTCTGCTAAGAATAAGATATGATTTGTGGATGGTTCATGCCCTAGGTCAGTTACCACTAATGTAGCAAAACTGCGTCAATATGATAGATGCAACAATATGGTAATTTCATGGCGAACCAGCTCACTATCACCAACTATAGCTGAGAGTGTCCAGTAATCCGAGACAACTGAGAGTATTTGGAATCAATTGGAGCGTAGGTATGGGGCTGTAAATAGTACTTAGGTGTTCGAAATAAAGAAGAAATTGGCCTCCACACAACAAGGATTCCTTGACATTGCGTCATATTTCAATAAACTAAAGAAGCTCTGGGATGAGTTGGGTATAATACTAAAGAACCATGGAAATCATTGCATGTGTGCTGCAAGAGATGGTATTCAAAAAGATGAGGAAAGGGATAAGCTTCATCAGTTTTTTATAGGTCTAAATGAAATCTATGTAGGAGTGAGAAGCTATTTGATCATGATGCAACCTCCTCCCACACTTGATAGTGCATATAATATTTTGCTTCAAGATGAGAATCAGAGGCAAGTTCTGTACACTCCCCAATTGGTTCCAGAATCTGCTTCTTTTAATGTGAATGCCAGTAATAAAGCTTTCCATCCAAATGTCAATGCCAATGTTAACAATAAAGGTTTCCCTCCAAATCAATATACTCACAAAGTGGACTTTGATCAGTCCAGGGAAAATAGTTTTTGCAAATATTGTAAAAAACCTAGACACCTAATCGACAAATGCTAGTTACACGGATTTCCATAAAATTTCAATAAAGGGAAAAGAATGGCTGCTAATGTGTCTACTGAGGCTGAGTATTTCAATCTTGCAACATCATACATTCCGCCTCAATACAACTTACCTCAACTTTACACTACTTCTGACCAAGAGGAACATGACTCTTCAGTACCCAGATTAACCAAACAACAATATGCACAACTTATGTCTCTTCTGCAATAGACTCAAGTTTCTTCTACTGCTGATTCACAACCTAACCTCATAGGATTTGCCAACTTTGCTGGTAGTTACTTGTTTATATTAAATATGATTCTCATGTTTGCCTGTTGTCTGGTGCTAGTAGAAATGTTTGGATTATAGATAGTGGAGGTACTGACCATATGACCTCAAACAAAAACATCCATTCTAACCTTACTCCACTCCCTATTCCTTATTTGGTGACTCTTCCCTATGGTTATAAAGCAAAAGTTACTTACACTGATTTTGTTAACTTGTTCTCTTCTTTCATTCTTCATAAAGTCTTATACATTCCTAGTTTTCAATACAATTTGATCTCAGTTTACAAATTGATTCAACAATTTTACTGCATGGTCTTGGTTACTTCCTCTTCATGCCTTTTTGTTGTCACGATCCAATTCTTCCTCCGTAAGACGTCGTGACGGCACCTAGTCTCTACGACTAGGTAAGCCTAATACAATGCGAAAATAACAAAATGGAAGTAAAACTTAATAACTAACTGTAATAGATAACTAAATAACTGGTAACAATGCCACTCGGCATGTACAATAACCAACACTCTAGTAATACATAATATTTCCAAAACCCGGAACATCATAAGTCACAAGCTATAGAAGGAAAACTAATATCTCTATACACCAGAGTCTAATAAAAGAAGTACGGAAGGTAAATGACATATGAGAGAATAGAGGGGGACTCCGAGGTCTGCGGACGCGGCAGATGTACCTTGAAGTCTCCGTACAGCAGCAAGCACTCTCACCTAATAGCGGGGCTGATAAGAAGCACCTCGATCTCCACACAAACACATGTGCAGAAGAGTAGCATGAGTACACCACAACAGTACCCAGTAAGTGCCAAGCCTAACCTCGGTAGAGTAACGAGGTCAGGTGAGGCCCACTGGTATATAATAAATAAAGTAGGGGAATGTAACAGTATAATAAGAGACTGGAATTTAACAAAAAAGAAAACACAACAAAATAGCAGTACAACACATAAGGTTAAATAGCAGATGATCTCCCGAGATACCATCTTGTAGTCCCAAAGTAAATATGCAAAGAGATATCCCGAGATACCTCCTCGTAGTCTCAAAACTAAATGTGCAGGGAGAACTTTCGAGGTACCGCCTCGTAGTAACAAAAGTAAATATACATGGAGAACTTCCGAGGTACCACCTCGTAGTCTCAAAAGTAAATATGCAGGGAGAACTCCCGAGGTACCGCCTCGTAGTCTCAAAAGTAAACACACAGCTCAAACCGATAAATACAATAGTTAACAACAAGAATTCTACAGTTAAGACTGATAAAGATCAAGGAGAAACAGGAAATCAACTAGGCATGCTGCATAGAGTTCAAATAAGCAGTTAAAGCACGTAGACATATGAAACTAGGCTAAACAGGATAACTACACATGCTAGTATAACTCAATTAAAGTGTAACAGGTTATTACTCAGTGAAAAATTGGATTTTACAATAATTAGCCCATGTACACACTCGTCACCTCGCGTACACGGTACTCACATATCACCGAAGTATCACAATAGTACAAATCCTTAGGGGATTTCCCCCACACAGGGTTAGGCAAGCCACTTACCTCGAACTAAGCTCAATCAATTAGTAAGCATACCCTTTTCTCAATTATCCGACTCCGAATGGACCAAATCTAGCCAAAAATAATTACATACTATAAATACAACTATAATAGACTAATCTAATTAATGAAATCAAAACTTAAACAAAAATTTCGAAAATCGTCCTAAAAAGCCTCCCCGGGTCCACGTCTCAGAATCGGGTAAAAGTCATAAAATATGAATACCATTCACTCACGAGTTCACTCGTATCAAAATTATCCAAATTCGATATCAAAATCCGAACCAAAACTCAAAAGGTTAGTTGAAGAACTTCCAACCTTTTTCCCAAAATTTCTCAACCAAATTCCTTAATTAATGATGAAATCAGCTATAAATTAGTGAAATATAACCATAAACGAATTAAGAATCATTACCCCAAAGTTCTCTCTGAAAAATCCTTGAATTATTGCCTCAATCCGAGCTCTCAAAGTCCCAAAATTGAAAATGGGATAAAACCCTCGAACTTGGCCCTTTTCTGCCCAGCTATTTCGCTTCTGCGGGCTTCCAGTCGCACATGCGATGCCGCACCTGCGGAAGTTCCATCGCAGGTATGGAAATGACTAAAGAGGTTTGGGACCGCTTTGGCGATAAGGTGGCCTCACCTGCGCGTGCGCACCTGCAGACAATGGTCCGCTTCTGCGAAGTCCTCACCCACTCCGCTCCCGCTTCTGCCATCACTCACCCGCAGGAGTGGCTCCGCTTCTATGCCCCTTTTGTCGCATCTGCGACCACTGGTTACCTAGACCAGGGCCGCATATGTGAGCTCCCTTCCGCACGTGCGAGTTCGCACGTGCGAGTCCGCACCTGCGGTCACATCACTGCAGGTGCAATTGCACCAGAAGCTGAAATGCTTCAGCAATTCCTCCAACTCCCAATTTGATCCATTGACCATCCGAAATCAACCCGAGGCCCCCGGAACCTCAACCAAATATACCAACAAGTCCTAAAATATTATTCGGTCTTTGTCCAGCCCTCAAATCACATCAAACAATGCTAAAAATACGAATCACCCTCCAATTCAAACTTAATAAACTTTAAAACTTCAAACTTCTACAGCCGATGCCGAAACCTATCATACCACGTCCGATTGACCTCAAATTTTGCACACGACACATACTCGGCATTAAGGACCTACTCCAACTTTCAGAATCGGAATACGACCCTGATATCAAAAAGTCTACTTCCGATCAAACTTTCTAAAATTTTAACTTTTGCCATTTTAAGCCTAATTTAGCTATCGACCTCCAAAACACAATTCGGACACGCTGCTAAGTCCAAAATCACCCAACGGAGCTAACAAAACCAACGAAACTCCATTCAGAAGTTTTCTCCACACAGATCTAACTACGGTTTAAATCCTACAACTTAAGCTTCAGTTTTAGGAACTAAGTGTCCCAAAACACTTCGAAACAACGAACAAAACCTCCCAGCAAGTCACATAAGCAGAAAAAGATACCGGGGAAGCAGTAAATAGGGGATCAGGACTAATACTCTGAAAACGATCGGCCGGGTCGTTATATCCTCCCCCTCTTAAAATAATCATTCGTCCTCGAACGAGTATAGAGACATACTTGAAGTGGTGAAAAGATGAGGATAATGGCTGCGCATATCATGCTCGGTCTCCAAAGTCGCCTCCTCGATTGGATGACCCCTTCACTGAACCTTCACGAAAGCAATGTTCTTTGACCTCAACTTTTGAATCTGCCTGTCCAAAATAGCCACCGGCTCCTCAACATAGGATAAATCCTTGTCCAACTGGATTGAGCTGAAATCCAACACATGAGACAAATCGCTATGATACTTCCGAATCATAGAAACATGGAATACTAGATGAACTCCTGCTTAGACTAGGAGGCAAGGCAAGCTCATAAGCCACCTCCCAATACGTTGAAACACCTCAAATGGGCCGATAAACCTTGGGCTCAGCTTGCACCTTCTTTCCGAACCTCATAACACCCTTCATGGGTGACATCCGGAGCAGGACCCGCTCTACAACCATGAATGAAACATCGCGAACTTTCTGATCTGCATAACTCTTCTGTCTGGACTGGGCTGTACGAAGTCGATCCTAAATCACCTTAACCTTCTCCAGAGCATCCTGAACCAAGTATGTACCCAATAACCTAGCCTCACCCGGCTCGAACCAACCACTGGAGACCGATACCGCCTGCCATACAGAGCCTCATACGGTGCTATATGGATGCTCGACTGATAACTGTTGTTGTAGGAAAACTCCGCAAGTGGCAAGAACTGATCCCAAGAACCTCCAAACTCTACCACACATGCACAGAGCATATCCTCTAATATCTGAATAGTGCGCTAGGACTGTCCATCCGTCTGAGGGTGAAATGATGTGCTAAACTCTACTCGAGTACCCAACTCATGTTGTACGGCCCTCTAGAACTGTGAAGTAAATTGCATACCCCGGTCAGAGATGATAGATACCGGTACACCATGAAGCCTAACAATCTCAAGGATATAAATTCGAGCCAACTGCTCGGAAGAATAGGTAGTCATCATAGGAATGAAATGAGCTGACTTGGTCAGCCTATCCACAATCACCCAAACTACATCATACTTCCGCTGAGTCCGTGGAAGCCCAACAATGAAATCCATAGTGATCCGCTCCCATTTACACTCCGAAATCTCTAACTTCTGAAGCACTCCGCTTGGCTGTTGATGCTCATACTTTACGTGCTGGCAATTCAGACACCGAGCTACATATTCCACTATGTCTTTCTTCATTCTTTTCCACCAGTAATGCTGCCTCAAGTCCTGATACATCTTCGCGGCACCCGAATGAATGGAGTACCGTGAACTGTGAGCCTCCTGGAGAATCAACTCACGCAATCCATCTACATTGGGCTCACATTGCCTACCCTGCATCCTCAATGCACCATTACCTCCAATAGTGACCTCCTTAGCATCACCGTGCTGAACCGTGTTCTTAAGGACAAGCAGATGGGGTCTTCATACTGACGCTCCCTGATACGATCATAAAGAGGAGTCCGAAAGACCACACAAGACAACACTCGACTCGGCTCAGAAATATCCAATCTAACAAACTGGTTGGCTAAGGCCTGAACATCCAATGCCAATGGCCTCTCTGCTGCTGGTAGATATGCTAAACTCCCCAAACTCTCCGCCCGGTGACTCAAAGCATCGGCCACCACATTGGCCTTCCCGATATGGTACAAAATGGTGATATAATAATCCTTAAGCAGCTCCAACCACCTCTGCTGGCGCAAGTTAAGATCCTTCTATTTGAACAGATGCTGCAAACTCCGGTGATCAGTGTAAATCTCACAAGGGACACCGTACAAATAGTGCTGCCAAATCTTCAGGGCATGAACAATAGCTGCTAACTTAAGGTCATGGACAGGATAGTTCTTTTCATGTACCTTCAGATGTCTGGACACGTAGGCAATCACCCTACTGTTCTGCATCAACACCGCGCCGAGACCAATCCGCAACGTATCACAATATACAGTATAAGACCCCGAACCTGTAGGCAATACCAATACTGAGGCTGTAGTTAAAGCCGTCTTGAGCTTTTGAAAACTCTCCTCACACTCCTCTGTTCACCTGAACGGAGCACCCTTCTGGGTTAGCCTGGTCATAGGTGCTGCAATAGATGAGAAATCCTCTACAAATCGATGGTAATACCCCGCTAAACCAAGAAAACTTCAGATCTCTGTAGCTGAGGACGGTCTGGGACAACTCTGCACTACTTCGACCTTCTTCGGATCCACCTGGATCCCATCACTCGATAATACATGACCCAAGAATGCCACTGAGTCTAGCCAAAACTCACACTTTGAAAATTTTGCATATAACTTCTTTTATCTCAAGGTCTGAAGCAAAGTCATCAAGTGCTGCTCATGATCCTCCCGAGTACGGGAGTACACCAGAATGTCGTCAATAAACATAATGACGAATGAGTCAAGATAGGGTCAAAACACATTGTGCATCAAGTGCAAAAATGCTGTTGGGGTGTTGGTCAGCCCAAATGACATAACAAGAAACTCGTAGTGACCATACCGAGTCCTGAAAGCAGTCTTCGAGATATCTGGCTCCCGAATCTTCAACTGATGATAGCCTGAATATAAGTCAATCTTGGAAAACATTTTGGAACCCTGTAACTGATCAAATAGGTCGTCAATACGAAGCAATGGATACTTGTTCTTTATTTTGACTTTGTTTAATTGCTGGTAATTAATACACATCCGCATAGAACCATCCTTTTTCTTCATAAATAAGACAAGAGCACCCCAAGGTGACACACTGGGCCGAATGAAGCCCTTATCAAGCAACTCCTGTAACTGTTCCTTCAACTTAGGAGGAGCCATACGATATTGAGGAATAGAGATGGGCTGAGTGCCCGACAACAAATCAATGCCAAAGTCAATATCTCTGACATGCGTCATGCCCGAAAGATCAACTGGAAATACATCTGGAAAATCCCTTGCTGCTAGGACTGGCTCAACTGTAGGGGTATTAATACTAACATCTCTCACATAAGTGAGATACGCGTCACACCCCTTCTCGACCATTTCGTTGAGCTTTAAGAAATGAAATAACTTTGCTGGGAGTATACTCTAAGTTACCTCTCCACTCTAATCACGGTAATCTTGGCATAGCCAGCGTCACAGTTTTGGCGTGACAATCAAGAATAACATAATGGGGCGACTACCAGTCCATGCCCAAAATAATATCAAAGTCTACCATGTTGGGCAATAATAAATCGTCTCTGGTCTCAAAACCACTAAGAACAACCAAACACGACCGATACATACGGTCAACAATAATAGAATCTCCCACAGGTGTATGCACATAAATAGGAGAACTCAAAGAATCACGAGATACGCCCAAATACAGGGCAAAATAAAAGGACACATAGGAATAAGTGGAGTCTGGGTCAAATAAAACCGACGCATCTCTATGACAGACCAGAACAATACATGTAATGAAAGAGTCGGAAGCAACTGCCTCTGTACGAGCGGGAAGAGCATAATACCAGGTCTGCTGGACTGACCGCTAAAAGCACCCCGTGCAGGAGGCGCACTAGATACTGGCGGTGCATAAGTACCACTATAAGTGCCAGACTCTCGAGACCTCTTGGCCTCCCTCTCCTCTCTCTCTCGAGCACGCATACCCGCCAATCTCCTAGAAATACCCACAACCTGCTTGTAAGAAATATCCATCTCCAACTCCCGGGCCATGCTAAGCTTGATACTGGGGTGGAGTTCCTAAAAAAATCGATGAACCCTCTCTCGAACTGTAGCAACCAAGACTGGTGCATGTCGGGCCAAATCGCTGAAGCGAACTACATACTCTGACACAGTCATAGCACCCTGGCACAACTGCTCAAACTCCATGCGACATGTGTCTCTGAGACTTTGGGGAACATACTCACTCAATAACATGTCAGAGAACTAGGTCCATGTAAGTGAAGCTACCTCAGCCGGACTACCCAATTCATAAGCATGCCACCACTGATAGGCTGCTCCTCTGAGCTGCAATGTAGTAACAGAAACCCCACTCAACTCCGCTACACCCATAGTATGAAGAATACGGTGACAATCCTCCAGAAAACCCTGGACATGATCCGACGCTAATCCATTGAAGGTAGGAGGGTGGTACTTTTTGTACCTCTCAAGTCTGAGCTGCTCCACCTCAGAAACTACTGCCCTAACCTCGGGCTGAGCTGGAGCTACCAGCTGCATCGGTATAATCTCTGGAACCTGGTTGACCTGAACCCGTTGCTCTGGAGTACCTGCGATGGGAGTCTGTGCTACTCCCCCGGCCTGAGATGTGGCAGGAGCAAGTGGAATCAATCCAGCCTGAGCTAAGGTGATGAACAAGCTCAGAAACCTGGCTTGAGTCTCCTGGAGGGCTGGAACAACAACACATACTCAGGTGCCTTCCCTCCAGCTGGAGCTACTGGGGGCTCCTCTGTAGCAGCTCGTGCGGGTGCTCTGGCTGCACCGCGTGGACGTTCTTGCCCTCTACCCTGGCCCCGGCCTCTCGCGGATCTAGCATGGGGTGCAGGTGCTTGGTCATCAGATCCGCATGTACGTGTCCTCATCATCTGTGAGAGAATAAAATATAGAAGTTTAGAATTTCGAAGTCAACAATTTCCCACGACAAGGAATCAAAGAAGTGAAATTTTTTCTAACAGTTCCATAGCCTCTCGAAGATAAATACAGACGTCTCTGTACCAATCCGCGAGACTCTACTAAAATTGCTTGTGACTCACGACACCTATGAACCTAGAGCTATGATACCAACTTGTCACGACCCAATTCTCCCTTCATAAGACGTCATGACGGCACCTAGTCTCTATGACTAGGTAAGCCTAATACAATGCGGAAATAACAAAATGAAAGTAAAACTTAACAACTAACTGCAACAGACAACTAAATAAATAGTAACAATGCTGCTCGGTATGTACAATAACCAACACTCTAGTAATACACAATATTCCCAAAACCCGAAACATCATAAGTCACAAGCTATAGAAGAAAAACTAGTATCTCTATTCACCAGAGTATAATAAAAGAAGTACGAAAGATAAATGACATAGGAGAGAATAGAGGGGGACTCCGAGGTATACAGACGCGACAGATGTACCTTGAAGTCTTCGTACAGTAGGAAGCACTCTCAGCTAATAGCGGGGCTGATAAGAAGCACCTGGATCTGCACAATAAACATGTACAGAAGAGTAGCATGAGTACACTACAACAGTACCAGTAAGTGTCAAGCCTAACCTTGGTAGAGTAGTGACGAGATTAGATCAGGCCCACTGGTATATAATAAATAAAGCAGGGGAATGTAACAATATAATAAGAGACTGTAATTTAACAAAAAGGAAAACACACCAAAATAGCAGTACAACACATAGGGTTAAACAACAAATGATCTCCCGAGATACTGTCTTATAGTCCCAAAGTAAATATGCAAAGAGATCTCCTGAGGTACCGCCTCATAGTCTCAAAGCTAAATGTGCAGAAAGAACTCCCGAGGTACCGCCTCGTAGTCTCAAAAGTAAATATATAGGGAGAACTCCCGAGGTACCACCTCATAGTCTCAAAAGTAAATATGCAGGGAGAACTCCCGAGGTACTGCCTCGTAGTCTCAAAAGTAAACACACTGCTCAAACCGATAAATACAACAGTTAACAATAAGAATTATACAGTTAAGACTGATAAAGATCAAGGAGAAACAAGAAATAAACTAGGCATGCTGCACAGAGTTCAAATAGGCAGTTAAAGCACGTAGACATGCGAAACTAGGCTAAGCAGGATAACTACACCTGCTAGTATAACTCAATTAAAGTGTATAGGTTATTACTCAGTGAAAAACCTAATTTTTACAACAAATAGCTCATGTACACACTCGTCATCTCGCATACACGACGCACACATATCACAGAAGTATCACAACAGTACAAATCCTAAGGGGATTTCCCCCTCACATTGTTAGACAAGCCACTTACCTCGAACCAAGCTCAATCAATCAGTAAGAATGCCCTTTCCTCGATTATCTGACTCCGAATGGCTAAAATCTAGACAAAAATAATTGCATACCATAAATAAAACTATAATAGACTAATCTGATTAATCAAATCAAGACTTTAACAAAAATTTTGAAAATCGTCCTAAAACGCCTCCCCGAGCCCACGTCTCAGAATCGGGTAAAAGTCACAAAATATGAATACACATTCACTCACGAATTCATTCGTATCAAAATTATCCAAATCCGATATCAAAATCCGAACCAAAACTCAAAAACTTAGTTGAAGAACTTCCAACTTTTTCTCCCAAATTTTTCAACCAAATTCCTTAATTAATGATGAAATCAACTATAGATTAGTGAAATATAACCATAAACGAGTTAAGAATCATTATCCCAAAGTTCTCTCTAAAAAATCCTTAAATTATCGCCTCAATCCGAGCTCTCAAAGTCCCAAAATTGAAAATGGGATAAAACCCTCGAACTTGGCCCTTTTCTGCCTAGCGATTTCGCTTCTGCGGGCTTCCAGTCGCACATGCGACGCCGCACCTGCGGAAGTTCCATCGCAGGTATGGAAATGACTAAAGAGGTTTGGGACCGCTTTGGCGATAAGGTGGCCTCACCTGCGCGTGCGAACCTGCGGACAATGGTTCGCTTCTGCGAAGTCCTCACCCACTCCTCTCCCGCTTCTGCGATCACTCACCAGCAGGAGCGGCTCCACTTCTGCGCCCCTTTTGTCGCACCTGCGACCATTGGTTACCTAGACCAGGGCCACATCTGTGAGCTCCCTTCCGCACCTGCGGTCACACCACCGCAGGTGCGATTACACCATAAGCTGAAATGCTTCAGCAATTCCTCCAACTCACAATTTGATCTGTTGACCATCCGAAATCAACACGAGGCCCTCGCGACCTTAATCAAATATACCAACAAGTCCTAAAATACCATACAAACTTAGTCCAACCCTCAAATCACATCAAACAATGCTAAAAATACGAATCACCCTCCAATTCAAACTTAATGAACTTTGAAACTTCAAACTTCTACAACCGATGCCAAAACCTATCAAACCATGTCCGATTGACCTCAAATTTTGCACATAACTAATACTCAATATTATGGACCTAATACAACTTCCGGAATTGAAATCTGACCCTAATATCAAAAATTCTACTTCCGGTCAAACTTCCTAAAATTTCTACTTTCGCCATTTCAAGCCTAATTTAGCTACCGACCTACAAAATACAATACAGACGCGCCCCTAAGTTTAAAATTGCCCAACGGAGCTAACAGAACCGACGAAACTCCATTTCGGAGTCGTCTCCACATAGCTCCAACTACAGTCAAAATCCTAGAACTTAAGCTTCTGTTTTAGGAACTAAGTGTACCAAAATACTCCGAAACCACGAACAAAACCTCCCGAAAAGTCATATAAGTAGAAAAATATACTGGGGAAGCAGTAAATAGGGGATCAGGACTAATATTCTCAAAACGACCAGCCGAGTCGTTACATTTATACAGGTCCATTTCATGAGGAATATTATGGAACTTGGTAGACAGGACCAAGGCCTCTACAAGCTCCTTCATGCCAATGAGTTTAATTCTAGTCCTAGTTGTCCAAATCCTGTTTTCAATAAAGATGTGCAATGTATGGATAGTGGTGATAGGATCTTTGCCAATGCTAAACCATCTAAATCTGTATTGAATTGTGTTCCTTTAGCTTCCAGTAATGATGTACCTAGTATAAACAAACATGATATACTTTGGCATAATAGGTTGCGACATATTCCATTTGCTAGAGTGAAAAATATTTCTTCCATTTCTGCTCAACTATCTTTTAAACAATCTTTTGTGTGTCCCATTTGTCCCTTAGCAAGGCGGACAAGTCTTCTATTTCCCCAAAGTAATTCAGTCTCTAAGTCTTTGATTGAACTCATTCATGTTGACACCTGGGGACCCTATAATATTAACACATACTCTGGTGCAAAGTATTTCTTGACCATTGTGGATGATCATAGCAGGGCAACCTAGACTCATCTAATGCACTCCAAAAGTAGTGCTTTCAATTTGCTAAAAGCTTTTATCTCCATGATCAGAACACAATTTAATCTTCCAGTCAAAACCATTAGGTGACAATGCCTTATAAATTGGCCTTTCTACTTCTGCCATACACTATTTTTCAGATAATGGGATCATTCACCAAATAACTTGTTCTCATATACCTCAATAGAATGGCATTGTTGAAAGAAAGCATAAACACTTGTTAGAGACAACAAGAGCTTTATTGTTTCAACCCAAACTACCTACGAAATTATGAGGGGATTGCATCTTAACTGCCACATAAATGATAAATAGATTTTCTTTCACCGTTTTGCATAATAAAACCCCTTTTGAAATCTTATATGGGAAGGCTTTCTCTTATTCCCAATTAAAGCCTTTTGGTTGCATCTATTATGCCATCGTTCCTAAATGTAATAGGGATAAATTTGACCCAAGAGTTATTCCTTGTGTTTTTCTTGGTTATATATTTGGTAAGAAAGGATACAAGCTGTATAATCTGTCTACTAAATATGTGTTGGTTTTTAGAGATGTCATCTTTCATAAATCTGTATTCCCTTACTCTTTTCCATCATTTTCTCATAGTCATTTTCCCACTTTCATCTTTGATGATACATATCCTTCTCTTTCCCCTACTCTTTCTCCTCCATTGTCTTCTTTTCTACCTACTCCCATTATTACTGATCCCCTTGTTCCTGATACTGTTCTGCCTATTCCTCCTGAATCCTCTACTGTTTCAGCCCTATTCTTGAACCTGTATCTACTGCCCCTTCAGCTGATCTAATCCATTCTTCTCAGCTTAGGAGAAGCAGTATGAATCACACCCTTCCCTCACACTTAAATGATTTTGTTATTCAGCTTCCTCATTCCTTTTCTAGCTCCACTACTACATCCCTTTCTGCTGTGCCTCATTCTTATATTCAGTAGGGGTGGGCATAATACCGACCGAACCGAAAAAGTTGGCTGAACCGAAATTTTCGATTTATTCGATTTATTTGGTTTATTCGGTCGATTTGCTGTTTATTATTTTAAAATTTTTGGTGTTCGGTTCGGTGGTCATTTTTTTTGGTTCGGTTTTTGGTTAAACCAAAAAATCGAAGAACCGATAAAGAAACCAAGTGTTAAAATAGTCAATGTATTTGTACATTAGCCTTGGAACAAAATCACATTATAATATTATTATTTCCACCATCACTAATATAGTTTATTAGCTAATAGTATATGTTGGATATTCTTTGTAGCAATATGTGTACCGTGTATAGGAAATAGACAACATCAAACGGTTTTTCGTCTGCATTGCTAAACATTCGAATTTCATCATCCAGGATGTACCAAAGCAAAAACATATTTGTTATGTGTTCCTACACAATTGATGACCGCGAGAGCTTATTGGAATGGTTCTCTTAATGAAAGATTAAGAGATAATGAGTTGGTTCTGGAGCAAATGAACACCCAATGCTTCTCCTATAGTGCTGCCACTGCTGCTGCTGCTTCTGTTTTGTCTTCAGTCAAGGATTATCATAAAGGGAATTATATGAATTTGAACCGAAAATCAAACCGAACATGAAAAAATCGAACCGAACTGAAGTTATTATGGTTCGATTTTGGTTATTAAAATCACAAACTGAAAACCGAATTAACCCAACTGAAATTCTACAAACCCGAACCGAACCGAACGATGCCCACCCCTAATATTCAGGATTCTTCCAGCCCTGCCTGGCAAGAAGCCATGAGGAAAAAGTTTCAGGATTTAGAAGCTAATGGCACTTGGACAATAGTTGAGTTACCTCAAGGGAAAAAAGCTATAGGGTGTAAATGGGTCTATAAAAGTAAGTATAAAACTGGTTGTAGTGTGGAAAGGTACAAGGCAAGGTTAATTATGAGGGGTGTTACACAAGTAGAAGGTGTTGATTTTCATGAGACATTTTCCCAGGTGGTTAAAATGTACACCATTAGGTGCTTAATTGTTATTTCTATTAAGAGGTATTGATCTCTTTTTCAATTAGATGTCAATAATGTGTTTCTTCATGGTGACTTAGATGAGGAAGTATACATAAAACTTTCCTCTGGCCTAACAATTGCTTCTACCTCAAATTCTGATTCTACTCTTATTTGTAAGCTTCAAAAATCTCTCTATGGATTGAGATAAGCCTCCCGGTAATGGTATGCTAAGCTATCTCATGCTATTTACACTAGAGAATACACTCATTCTTTGAATGATTACTCTATTTTCTTTAAGAAATCAGCTTCCTCCACTGTCTTGTTTGCTGTTTATGTTGATGATATAATTCTAACTAGTGATGATCTTGTTGAGATAGCTGCCCTCAAACAATTCCTGGATGACCAGTTTAAGATCAAGGATTTAGGTTTGCTCAATTATTTTCTGGGTATTGAAATATTGTATGATGAGTTTGGGGTTCTTCTTCACCAAAAGAAGTTTACTTCTGATTTAATCTCTGAGTTTGGTTGTATTGATGCTTCAGCAGTAGTATCCCCTCTTGAGTTGTGTGTCAAGTTGACATCTGATCAGGGTGAGGTATTTTCTAATCCACAGTCTTATAGAAGCCTCATTGAAAAATTGAATTTTCTCACCCACACTAGACCAGACTTGTGTTTTCCTATCCAATATTTAAGTCAGTTTCTCAAGTCTCCTCACATTCCTCATCATATGGCTGTTGCAATGCATATCTTGAGGTATTTGAATGGTACACCTGATGTAGGGATTTTTCTTAATGCTTCATCATATTTTTCACTTTAAGCCTTTTGTGATAGTGATTGGGCAGCCTGCCCTCAGTCCCGCATGTCAGTTTCTGGTTTTCACATATCATTGGAAGGAAGCCTTGTTAGCTGAAAATCGAAGATGCAGGCTATTGCTTCTTTATCATCAGCAGAAACTGAATATCGAGCCATGAGTAAAGTTGTGGATGAACTTGTTTGGTTAGTTCGTTTGCTTGTTGATTTAGACTTTCCTCTTTCTGCCCCAATTCCTTATTTCTGTGATAACTTGGCAGCACTTCATATAGCTAAAAAATCACTTTTTCACGAGCGTACAAAGCAATTGAGGTCGACTGTCATTTCATCTGGACCAAGTTAGTTGATGGTCTCATTTCTTTGCATCATGTTGTTACTTCTTCTCAATTGGCTAACATTTTTATAAAGTATTTAACAGGTGGACATCATCACTTACTACTTGGCAAGTTGGGTGTGGTATCACCCTCCAACTTATGGGAGGGTGTTGGCGTTATATGATCATGGATACAACCCATTTATTAGTTAGTTTTAGTCTAGTTTTTTGCCCAAGTGTATTTATAATTTTCCTGGTATACAACCCATGTAAAGATTGTAGTGTGTTTATAGTTTTGCCCCCAAGTATAAGTATGGCTTTCTAGAAGTCTCTGTACATATTTTGACAAATAATGAAAATATCAATTTTTTCTCTCACAATTCTCTTCCTCCCTTTGTCCGAAACCCTAATCAAATTCATATACATTGTAGTTGATTTGTTAATCTTCACATACTTTTCATAATTACACAAATAATAAACTTGGTAATATTTATAAGGCTTTTAAAACCTTTCATTTTCTTTTCCGTATATCCAAAAGGAGATATCAATTTTATGATCATAATAAATATTTTTTTAATTCAGATTGTACGTAACTGATTGTATGAGATCATTTTCTTCCCAAAAAGTACATACAATATATATATATATATATATTATTTTTCTTTTTAATACTCAAGTTTTACATATTATTATAAATTTATTCATATTTAGTTTCATTGCGAAAAAGATTCGACATATTGGAATATATATATATATATATATATATATATATATACACACGAGATGGAACTTAACGTATGAAAATATTGGAATATATATTATGCTAAAGGCATAACAGAAAGTAATAAATTGGTTAAGACTAGTTATCTTCGAAAAGTTACATAGACCATTTTGCACAAATGAAAGCACTTGCTAGTTGCATTTCAAGAATATCCTTTTTTTTTTTTTCTTTTTTGTGTGTATGATTCTTTTCAATGAAGAACGAAAATATTCCTTTGAAGCAAGAACTTGGCAACAATGGTATATACAGAATTTAATATAAGAAATTAAATCAAGAAGCTCTTGAACAGAGTGGGCATTGTTTATTGATCCTCTCCGGTCTCCACTTGCAAACCATAAATGACAAGCCTTCTTTAAGACAAATATCTCTTTTACATATTGGTTGATAGTTTGATGCTTACACTTCTTTTTTCAGAAAGTTTCGAGTTATTTTTCTTTTCTTAGGGTGACAGAATGTTAGATATGGAACTATTAATTGGGAGAAAATGAATTCGAAATTTTAAAGTCTAGTCAATTCATAAAGAAAAAGTAATACGACCAATTATGTATATATTTTTAGTAAAAAAAAATTGGACCATCAGTGAGGCACCACATAACTTGACTTAGCGATTATGACACTATAAAATACCTCTAGTCTTCATCTGTATATTTGTAAGGACGTCGAAAAGGGAAGCAAAGTAAATTTCATCCTTTATTTACTCTTTTTAAAGAAATTCAATTCTATAGCTTAGAAAAACTATGTTTATAATTTAATTGCGTAAATTTTCAAATATCTTTTGTTCTGATGACAAATGAAAAGAAAGCTAGCTAGTTTGTTTCAATATTGAATCTAAACATATTTCTTTTGTATTTTAATCTTAAAGTACTATTCAGATTTCGACATTCTAAATAGTTTTTGATTATTTCAAAACTAAGAAAGAATCTGACAGCATAACGTTGGCTTTTTAGTAGAAAAGGCACCATGCAAAATGTGAGATCAAGTTAATGTCTTAATTTTTAAGAATAAAGCAGTTTTGGTTGGTCTAATTTTGGAGTTATTCCAATAATTTGATGGAGGTTTTCATATTGGGCTACAAAATTTACCAGTCAATGTGTAACCATCTTGGTTTCATCAGTATTTGTTTCTCTTGCATTTTTGGAAAAGAGGGGATGGGAAATTTTATTTTTAATTTTCAACCAATCATGCTAGTAAGTTGATGCAAAATTATTTATTAATCCTATTACTATTATGTTGTAATTCATTTTAAAAAAACATTTCTTATGTCCTGCTGATGACACTGGTCTAATTTATAATGACTGATTTTTTTTTTAAATTGACCCTATATATATACTGATTAGTGGACTTCTTCGGGAAATAACAAAGAGAGCATACGTGCTCATTAGAATGATAAATTGATTAATTAAAATGGAATAGAAGTAACATCTCAAAGGTAATAATTTCTAATGTCCAATTCCAAATGACAGGGAGCAAAGTAAAATGACTCATAAAACTGAAGGGCCAAAAAAAGGTAAATTGTAAGTTTAACTTTTACATAGACTTTTGAAGGACCATTTGGCCGAGGTCTTAAAGTACTATGAACATCTAGAAAGAGATTTTAGTGTAAAAGGAAGTGGAAAATTATTTCTGAGTTGTGTTTTATCCCGATGAGAGTGACTGAGTGAGTTACTATAATTAGGCCATTCACAGCCATTGGTACGTCGAAATTCATGTCTAATCATTTTATGTAAATGAAAGATCAAGGAATATAGGGTTTGTGAGGGACGGGGTAAGGGTTTTGCCATTTTGGGATACTACCAACAATAACAACAACAACCCAATATAATCCCACTAGTGAGGTCTGGAGAGGGTAATGTGTACGCAGACCTTACCCCTACCCTGGGGTAGAGAGGCTGTTTCCGATAGACCCTCGGCTCCCTCCCTCCAAGAACTCCCCACCTTGCTCTTGGGGTGACTCAAACTCACAACCTCCCGGTTCGAAGTGGAGGGTGCTCACCACTAGAGCAACCCACTCTTGTCCTACTAACAACTATTGATTAATGAGTTTAAATTTTATAAACTAACGATAAGAAAAAAATTTAAAAATTAAGTTACTTATAAGATATTTGTTGGAAAATCTTTCTGTTGGGTGCTCAAACAAAGTCCCACATTAGTAGCTGAAAAGATTGGGAGCCTATAAATAAGGCGTATGGATCTCTTAATGGTGTGAGACCTTTTGGAGAAAACCGTGCGAGCTTGGTCCAAAGCGGACAATATCACACCATGTTAAGAGTATATGCAGGTCGTTTTAGCCCAACAACTAGTATCAGAGGCCTGATTTAGCGGAACGAGTATGACGATAGCAGAGTGATGGTGCGAGACTCGGTTTGGAGACACGCACATAAAAAAACGTTAGTTGCGGGCTTCAGTAGCCATAAATACTCTAACAATGTGGGTGGCTGATGGTAGGCTATAATCCCGTATTTTAGTCGCTTATTGCACTCTAATTCACTGCACTTTATTTATGTTGAGCTTTAAATAGTAGTATTTTGCACTTATTGTGTGTTTTATGCCGTGTAGGAATGATTCCGAGTTATTTAGATGTTGCGGAGCAAATTCAAGCTATTTGGAGCTTTGAAGTCTGAGTAGAAACCTAAGGGATTAAACTGAGATTGCGTTCGGGGGTCGAGGACCAAGTCCGAATGTCAAAAATTGGAGAAACGAACTACTCTAAGACAAATGCACAGCCGCGCCACATGGGGCGGCGCGACAGTGCAAAATATGCCCAGAGTTCATTTTGTAAACCGTTCTGGAATTGTCCACAAGAGTGTCGCATGCCGCGGCGCGGCATGCGGCACGATTGTACAAATTTCTTAGAGTATCGTCCCATTTCCGCTAAAAAGGGTATTTTTGTTTCGGGGATTATTGAGGGGCGGCTTAAATACACCAAAATATCATTTTAGAGGGATTTTTGGACAGATTTCGACCTAAGGAGGCTAAGGACGAGTTTGAAGAACACAAGCACAAGGATTTCATCATTTTTTCCTCACTCAAGATCTGGGTTTGGATTGAATTTATGTTTTCCTATATTTTTTTATATTTGTGATGAACTTCTCTATGTCTTTGGAGTAGATCCTTTTGGGTTTTGATAGATTTGGTGTATTTTGTCGATTATAACTCTATTTTTATGTATTTGAATCGTTTTTGGAAGATTTAATTGTTGCATCTATATTCACTTGTTCTTGTAATCGAAAGAGGCATAACTTGTGATATCTTTACACTATATTGTTGGTTGAGTTCATAGATTCTTCTAAGTAATCAAAAGAGGCTAGTAGAATCATTGATTAAACCTAGTTAGGAGAATAATCGAAAGAGGTTTTTCTAAAGACCGATCCACTACGCATTCTTGCATATCTATACAGAGCTTAAATTGGTTCATATTGTGAGGTTGAAACTTAATCGAGAGAGGAGTTTCTATTAAACATTTGTACTGATAATTAAGTGAATTCGAGAGACTCACTTGAACATTAGAAGTGAATTATCTAGAGTTAAATCCCAAACAATTATCTTGCACTTATTCCGTCAAAACCCTATTTTCTCCCATTGATAACTTCCTTGCTTACTTTTGTTACGATTGTCATTAGTCAATAGCTATAGATTTTAGATTATTAATTATATAAATCTCAACTGTTGATCCTTTTGGATAGCAATCAAGCTACAAAACTATGATATACTGTTTAAATCCAATCCTCGTGGAGACGATATCATACTATACTATATTTTACTAGCAAGCACATTTTAAGTGTGTATTTTGTGCTCGTCAAATTTTGGCGTCGTTGCCGAGGATTGGCAATTAATAGTGTTGGAAATAGTTTGTAGTGCTAATTCAGGAATTTATTTTTAATTTTACTTTTATTTTTGTTCTTCATGGGTTTCTCCTTCGTGCGCAGGCAACATGTTAAGTCTGTGGTGTATGACACGATCTTCTTGTAGAGAAGTAATACCTTACAAATCAGAATTGGAAAAACACTTGCGGCAACTGAGGAAGGAGAAAGAGTTCACCGTAATGTTCTTGGGACAACCTTCAACCCAAGAACACATAGCTAATAATGATGACAATGAGGTAGAGCATTGGGTGACTATGCCAGACCAATCTACAATCAAGGATTGTCAAGTGTTAGACCACCTGCAATTGCAGCCAATAATTTCGAGTTGAAGCAAGGTTTGCTTCAAATCATTCAAAACAACTGCGTTTTCAGGGGGAAGATGAACGAAGATCAAAACACGCATCTGATGGACTTCGAGGAGATTATGAACACCTTTCAATATAATGGGGTGTCATAAGATGCAATGTATTTAACGGCATTCCCCTTTTCACTTAAAGATGATGCGAAGGAGTGGCTTCGAAGCTTGTCAAATGGGTCAATTAGAACATGGGAGGAAATTACCAGAACATTTCTTGATAAATATTTCTCCTCAGCTAAGACGGGCAAGTTTAGAAGAAAAATCCATAACTTCTGCCAGTAAGAGAATGAAACTGTCTTTGAAACATGAGAGAGGTTTAAAGAGATAGTTAGAAGGTGTCAACATAGCGGAATTGAACTCTGGATGCAACTCTAGGAATTTCGGGATTGATTGACACCGGCCTCACGTAGAACTTTGAGCAATGTAGTTGGAGGCCCTTTTATGAAGAACACTCCAGAGGAGATATTTACAACTGTTAATGAATTATCCAAAGATGATAATTAGTGGCCCTTTGAGAGTATGGAAAGAAGAAAATCAACTAGTGTTCACCAAGTTGATGCTACTATATCTGTGCAAGTACAACTTGATGCTATGGCTAAAGAAATACGTAAGCTAACTGTAGCTTCGATGCAAAATGTACACCACGAAGCTTGTGATATATGTGAAAGAGGACACCCCACCCATTAGTGTCAAGCCTCAATTGAGGAAGTGAATGCTGTAGGAAACTATAATGCAATGGGTCAGAGGCACCCCAGCTTTTCATGAGTTCACCTGGGGGTACTGCAAATGCATGGCAACAAAACAACCCTAGATTCCAGGAACAAGGAGCTATAAGTTTTCAAAATCAGCAGAGGCAACAGTATCAATCTCCGCAGTCGAATCAATCCAGCATGGAAGATTTTATGAAGACCTTAATTATCAACACAGATGAGAGGCTTGATGCCTATGATGCAGCTATTAAAGAATTGAGTACATCTTTTTGAAGACTGGAAAAACAGGTCGGGCACTTAGCTACTCTAATGTCGGAGAGAGCCCCAGAAACACTTCCCGCCGATACTGAGAAAAAATCCAAAGAAACAGTGAATGTTGTAACTCTGAGAAGTGGGCAAGTGTTGAAAGATCCAACCTCGATCCAAAATGATGTGAACTTTAAAAAAGAAAGTGGGAAGCAATTGAAGGGTGATGTAGATAAAAAGAATAAAGGCCCGATGAAAACTGAGAAACAGAAGGAAGAAAAATCAAGAAGGGAAGACCATGATGAGAGCAAGCATATGCCTGCACTGCCTTTTCCCCAAAAGCTGAGTCGAGAAAAACTGGACAAGCAGTTCGAGGAATTTCTAGATGTGCTGAAACAGGCTCATGTAAACCTACCATTCACAGAGGTGCTCTCACAAATGTTGGCTTATGCCATGTTCTTGAAGGAGATTCTGACAAAGAAAAGGAAAATAGAGGAAACCTCAGTGGTCAAGCTCAAAGAGCATTGCAGTGCAATATTGCAAAACAAACTCCCACAAAAGTGTGGAGATCCAGGGAGTTTTACCATACCTTGATCTTTAGGCACTACTAATTTTGATAAGTCTCTATGTTATTTTGGTGCCTCAATTAATTTAATGCCTCTATCTATTTACAGGAAACTGGAGAAGGAGATTGGAAAGATAAGGTCTGCACCAATATCTTTACAGCTGGCAGACCAAATGACTATAATACCCGAGGGAATAGTTGAAAATGTCTTAGTGCGGGTAGATAAGTTTGTATTTTCTGTGAATTTCATAGTGGTTAATATGGAAGAGAAAAAGGAGGTCCCCCTCATCCTAGGAAGACTATTACTAGCAACGTGTAGAGCAATATTAGATATACATGAGAGAAAACTCATGCTTAGAGTGGGCGATGAGACTGTGACTTTTGAGATGGATGTATAAACGAGGGAAAAAAGGGAAAAGGTAGCTACTAGTATTGTGTGGAAAGTGAAGGGCGAGAAATAGAAGACTGCGGGTGAGCGAAAAAGATAAGTGTGGGGTGTACCCAAAGAAGGCCGAGAAGAAGCTGTCTGCATGGATGAATGCACTAGTTCGGGCGCGAGGGATGGAACCCAACTTCGACTCAAACCCCGACTAGGTATTCAGGGAAGTTGTCCTTACCTCTTTCTTTTTATTTGTGTGTCATAGGGACATGACACAATTTAAAGTGTGGGGTGGAGATGTATATATGTATAGAATGTATAAATGTTTATGTGTGTTTTTGTAATTCATTTTATTGAAATTTTAAATTTTTTGATTTTTCCCGACGATGGATGTCATTTGACAGGTTTCTTGAGGGATTAAGTCAAAGAAAAAAAAAATTCTTTTCTTTAGGTAGTATAATAATTCCACCTTGGTTTTTCTTTGTGCCGCGGTTCTTTTTCAAGGGTTTTATTTGAATCGGGTATAGTTAGTTTTTTTTAGGAGTAGGAAACCTTGTTCTGTGATTTGAAATGAAAGCAATATCTCTTGACTATATTATGCCTTGAGAATAGTAAGTGCTTTAGTTGTGACGCTTAGGCTCAGTTTTTGACTCTTGTATAAGTACCTTAAATTGTATGATCTTAACTTTGCTTAACTGCTTTGACTAGAGTATCTTGATGAGTCTGATCCTGAGTGAGTTATATGCCATGTGTATGTGAGGTTTCGTATATTCTGTGCATTCCATTTGATGTCTAGAACTTATCCCGTATATTTGCAAAGCGAAGTAATAGTTTTATTCAGTCTTGGAAGTGATATAAGCATTTCATTGTTGAGCCAGTTATATGTTGTACCCACCTAATTATTATGTATCTTAGTTGACCCCTTTGAGCCTGCAATCCTATATCTTTGGCAACCACATTACAAGCCTTGTCCATTTTACCTCTCGCGAGTACTTGAAATTGTTATGAACTTTGTAAAAGTTAAAAGTGTGGGGTGTTGGCTGGCTTTTGAGTGGAACTAATGAAATAATGAGAAAAGTGCACTGTTTTGAAAAACAATAAGAGACACGTGAATTGAAAAAAACAAAATAGTTGCATTGTTGTGCAAATATTCATTGAGTGGTAACTTTTGATATATGTGTGCTTAAGGAAGTGGGGAGTTGACATATATTGATGTAAGGGTGGAGTTATGGCTTAACAAAAATGTAGGATTTTGAACGGCCAATTGCATGTATTAAAGTTCTTAGGGAGGTGTAGTCAATATATCCAATGTATCATATCCGTCCCGCAGCCTATATTACAACCAAATAAAATCCTACTTGATCCTTGACTAAATAAGCTCAATTAGTAGAGTAGAACACTACGGAAAAGCCTATAGTACATTCTTTGTGGCACATAAATATTACTTCTGAGAGTGAGTGAAGTTTTTCTATCTTGAGTTCCTAATTATTCTTAAACATTATTATTTTTGGAACTACTCTCTGTTGTTGTGTGAGGGCACTTGATTCACGAAAGAAAGGTAATGTCATTGACCTTTGTGTTAGAGTAAGTGAGCTAGTTTTGAATAAACGTGTGGTGCTTTTGAGTCAATTCGTGAGGCGAGGATGTTACGGTATTGTGCTTAATCTATTTCGATTATTCTTGGTGTGATGAAGTTAGGAGAGTTGCTTTAAAATGTCGTGTCTATGTGAAGTGTAGTTTAATTGTTCGAGGACTAGTATTGATTTAAGTGTGGGGTGTTGATAGTAGGCTATAATCCCATGTTTTAGTCACTTATTGAATTCTATTTCACTGCGCTTTATTTATGTTGAGCTTTAAATAGTAGTGTTTTTCACTTATTGTGTGTTTTATGCCATGTAGGAGTGATTCCGAGTTATTTAAATATTGCAGAGTAAATTTGAGCTATTTGGAGCTTTGAAGTCTGAGTAGAAGCCCAAGGTCGAGGATCAAGCCCGGATGTCAAAAATTAGAGAAACGAACTACTCTAAGAAAAATGCACAGCCACGCCGCATGGGGCGGCGCGTCAGTGCAAAATATGCCAGAACTCATTTTGCAAATCGTTCTGGAATTGTCCACAAGCGCGTCGTATGCCGCGGCACGGCATATGACATGGTAGTATAAATTTCTTAGACTATCGTCCTATTTTCGCTTAAAAGGGTATTTTCATCCGGAGATTATTGGGGGTGGCTTAAATATACCAAAACACCATTTTAGAGGGACTTTTGGACAGATTTCGACCTAAGGAGGCCAAGGAGACTAAGGAGAAGTTGGAAGAATACAAGCACAAGGATTTCATCATTCCTTCCTCACTCAAGATCCGGGTTTGGATTGAATTTATGCTTTCCTATATTTTTGTTATATTTGTGAAGAACTTCTCCATATCTGTAGAGTAGATCTTTTGGGTTTTGATGGATTTGGTGTATTGATGATTGTTTGTAGATTATAACTCTATTTTTATATAATTTAATTATTTTTGAAAGATTTAATTGTTGCATCTATATTCACTTGTTCTTGTAATCGAAAGAGGCATAACTTGTGATATCTTTGCGCTATATTATTGGTTGAGTTCATAGATTCTTCTAAGTAATCAAAAGAGGCTAGTTGAATCATTGATTAAACCTAGTTAGGAGAATAATCGAAAGCGCTTTTCCTAAAGACTAATCCACTACGTATTTTTGCACATCTTCACAGAGCTTAAATTGGTTTATATTGTGAGGTTGAAACTTAATCGAGAGAGGAGTTTCTGTTAAACATTTGTACTGATAATTAAGTGAATTCGAGAGACTCACTTGAGCATTAGAAGTTAATTATCTAGAGTTAAATTCCAAATAATTATCTTGCACTTATTCCGTCAAAACCCTATTTTCTCCCATTGATAACTTCCTTGCTTACTTTTGTTGCGATTATCATTAGTCAATAGTTGTAGATTTTAGATTATTAATTATATAAATCTCAACTGTTGATCCTCTTGAATAGCAATAAAGCTACAAAAATACGATAATATTGTTTAAATCCAATCCCCGTTGAGACAATATCGTACTATACTATCTTTAAATAGCGAGCACAATTTAAGTGTATGTTTTGCGCTCGTCAGTGGCACGCAGTGAATCTCAGAAATTGACCCGTGGATCGTGGTAATGGGCCACATGAAACTTAGTTCGAGGGGGAGACCCGTTGACCGTAGTATGTGGGCCACGTGCAACTTAGTTCGATGGTAGATTGTTGGGCGTGCGAACAAAGTACCACATTGATAGCTGAAAAGATTGGGAGTCTACTATAACATGTAGAGATCTCTTAATTGTGTGAGGCCTTCAGAGAAAAATCATCCGAGATTGGCCTAAAGCGAATAATATCACATCATGTTAAGAGTATTTGCGAACCGTTTTAGCCCAACACTTTATAATAAACATTATCAGTAATCTTATAACAAAATACAATATGGTATGATATGTTAAATTATATTGATCATATTATTATTTTTACTATCAGTACATCCACTAATTAAATCCGTAATATTTATTTCAAAGTGAATAGCTTTGGTTAGAAAGGTAGTTGTTAAGGGACAAATAAACGTTAAAAGCTTACACTAAAATTTCCTTTTCTTTCCCAAAAGAAAGCTACGGCTAAAGACAAAAGAAGAAGAGTAAAAAGGTAGCAAAGCCCCAAAACTTAATTTACTTACCTTTTTTCCTCATCTTTTCCTCTCTTTTCTCATCTTACCCCCACGTCCACAAAAGGAACAATCTCCTCACCTCTCCCCTCTGGCTACCCCCAACTTTAGCCCCTCAAAGTGTCATTCCCTCAGAGTGTCATTTTCTCACATATACTTCACACAAAAGAAACCACCATTCACTTCATATACCTTGTCATTTCTCCTCCACTCTCACTCTCTCTCTCTCTCTCTCATTCAATCTCAAATCCTCCTTATAATTCTTACCTTATTTTGATCATCAAACCCCATCTTAAGAAAACCTCAAATTTTCTCCTCTTCTTCTCTCTTCCTCTCTCCATCTCCTTTTAACCTGAAATTTTAGCTTTTCCATATTTTATCATCAATCTTTCTCAAACAAGGACCTTCTTGATATAGTCTTTTTCTTTAACCTACTTACAAACACAAGAACAAACTAAAAGACCTAGGGCCAACAAAGAGAAGAAATTAGCTAGAGGATAATACAAGGTGAAAAAGGGAGACACAAACTACTTGTGGCTATTTTTATAATTTTCCTTTGATCGAGAATATATGGAGCTATTCCCAGCACAGCCAGACTTATCTTTACAAATCAGCCCTCCAAACAGCAAACCATCATCAACTAATTGGAAGAGGAGTACAAATAATAGTACTACTGAAGGTGAAATTGATTTAATGTTCTGGAGAAGAGCTTTGGAATCTAGAAACTCCAATATCTCTTCACTCTCAAAACCTGATAATAATAATAATACCTCTCTATTTGAGCTTTCTTTATCCAATCCTAAACCTTCTCCTGAGTTTAACTCTGGCCCTTTTCATCACATCCAAAACACTCCCCACAATTTCATTCACTCTTTACAGCAAAATCATTTAATAAACCATCAGCAGAACCACCTACTTCAGCAGCAAAATCAAGGGCTTAACTCAGAACTTAGTTTCTTGAGACCTATAAGAGGAATTCCTGTATACCATCAAAACCCTCCTCCTACTCCTACTTCTCATTACCCAATATTTGGTGAGCAAACTTTTGACAATACTAGGACTGCAGCTACATTTCCTATACGTTCTTCTGGTTGTTGTATTAATAACACCAACAACAAAACAATGTCTACCTCATCCAATATTCCTTTTCGGTCCCAACATCATCATCATCATCATCAAGCTGGGGTAATGCGATCAAGATTTTTGTCAAGATTTCCAGCTAAACGTACTATGAGAGCTCCACGGATGCGGTGGACTAGCAGTCTTCATGCTAGATTTGTTCATGCTGTTGAGCTTTTGGGTGGCCATGAAAGTAAGGCTTCTCTTCTTCTTCTTCTTCTTCTTTTATACTTTGATTATTTGATTGCAGTGTCAGATTTAGTGTTGGTTAATGGGTTTAACTGAATATGAGATTTGCCTATGATAACATGAACTCAATTAATACTATTTTACCTTTTTTTGGGAATTTAGGAGCAACACCCAAGTCGGTTCTTGAGCTTATGGATGTGAAAGATCTCACTTTGGCACATGTTAAATCTCATTTACAGGTAAATTTCGTAGACCACTTAATTTTAGCTTATATCTCTAAGGTTGTTTGGTTTTTGAATTTCAATGTGCGTTTATAATAAAGAAGCTGTGGGGTGAAAATCTTTTGGAGTATTCGCAAAAGGCTATACTTTCATTAGACTTCCTACAAAGAAGCCTATATTAGAAGAAAATGTCTAAATCTACAGACATTTCAAATTCCAATGCCTTCTTTTTTTAATACTACAAATTTTTATTTCACTAAGTTCTTAGAACTTTTTTCAAACTAGTAGATCTGATGGTCCTGCAAGGCTATAATGCACAGCTTTTTTGCGTTGGGGAATGAACCATTAATCCATGTAGGTTGTAGCAGTACGAGTTGTAGCAGAAGAACAGTAAAGAAAGCAAAAGCCTCGGGTTCAATAACAGAGGGGAGAGAAAGAGAAAGTTTTATTCATAATGATTCAGCAATAATAATATCACGAGCTAAGGAAAAACAAGACAGACAAACTAAAACCCCAAAGATATGACGTGGGGGTGGTGGTGGAAGGGGGGGGGGGTTTGCAGCTTAGAGCAGACAAGTTTAGACACTCTCATTGCTAATCCTGCTACTAGTATTTTGAACCACCAATAAATTAGTGTTATTTTTCTATCTGCAATAAGGAAGTACAAACGCTATCATGTCTCAATGATATTCCATCTTTATGGAATTTACACATTGCACTCTTCAATAACCATGTTTATATATGGGGATACATGTGTGTAACTATATTTTTCTATGCACGTGCTTAGAAGTGTGTATAATCCTGAGGTAATGTGGCGGAATAGTTAATTAAAATCCCTTTTATCTGTAATTAGATATTTATGTTATTCTTGATTTTTTTTTATATATTCAATAGAGAGCATTTTATCCAATTTAGTAACTCTAGCGTGAATCTAAATTAGTCCGGCAGTGAGTTTCGACTACAAGAAATATAAAGTGTGTGCAAGTTTGTGGATGTACATGCAAATGTTTATCCATCAAAATGTGGTGCATGCACATGCATATTTACATACATGTATGCTGACTACATGGGGCACAAGCAAAAAGGTTGTCATCATTTAGCTGTAGGTACAACTTTTCTAAGAATTGTATCAATCAAGCTACCGTGTCTACTGTACTAGGAAAGGCCTATTCCATTATCTCACTCTTTGCACTTCGCTTTTTCTATGTACACAGTAGTTTACTCGTATACTCTACTAGTATGTATTTTTGTGCAGCAGAGCTTGAGTATATACATAAATTATACTTATTGGTATCACAATTCGCTGCATATGAACATATCGTTCTATGTTGACTTGCAAAAAGAATAAGAATTCTTCTTTTTTTTTTTTAAATCTACTGTATGTCAACTACTGTTGTATAATGGTCATGGTTTACATTTTAATGCTACATTGCATCATTTTTTTATATCTTTGCAGATGTATCGGACGGTTAAGACTACTGATAGAGTAGCAGTTCCAGCTTCTTCAGGTTTATATATTCATTATAATACGATTAATTAATTTTTTTGTTCCAGGGTCTTTTATAGAAAATAACTTAAGTAGTAAGTTTTTTCATTTTATATTTATTGAAGCATATTGAAATTGTAGTCTTACCTTCTTCTTTTTTTTCTCTGAATGTGTTAGGCCAATCGGAGGTATTCGATAATGGGTCTTCTGGAGATACTTCAGAGGATTTAATGCCTGACATTGAAAATTCAAGGAAGTCTGATTTATCAGATCAACAAGCCAGAAACAATATGCATCTTCAAGATAAAGATTACCATGGTCTTTGGAGCAACTCTTCAAGGTGAACATTTTATATGCTGCTCATAAAGATTTTATGCTCTTTTTTTCGTTTATGATAAAATGATTGACGGGCTTATATACACGGATAATGTAAATAATCTTCATATTATATTTATAGTGTAACTTAAAGAAAATTCTTGGATTTTGATACTAATGCTGATAGGGAAAACTTAAAAAGGAAAAGAATGAATAGAAAACTGAGAACCCCACGTATCACGTGAAAACTCTTTGTACTCCTCCAAAGGTAATTCAAATCGGACAAAAGTAGTGTCCACTAGGCCATAAAACTCGTTTATTAGGCTGGACTTGAAGGAATGTAATATGAAACAAGAAAAGGTCAGGGGAACCAAATTAAGAGGAAGAAGCAGTTACAATATGAAGTCTGAAACAAGATAAAAATTACGGACCACGCAATTGAAAACTTTGTCTTCAATTCTTAAAAAAGATTTAGAACTTTAGTAGAATATCATAGCCAAGACTCAGAGATGAGATTCTCCTTCTAAGCCTAAGCCAGAGCATCTCAAAAAGTTGTATTTGTATAAAAGATCAGAAAAAGAGGAGTAAGGAATAACAATATAGCTATGTTCCATCTGTTGTGAACCTCTTTTGGAAGAAAATACGTGCGGTAAAGAAGAAAATGCGAAAAAAAATTCAAAGATTTTTTGAAAATCTTAGAATAGGATTATATACCAAATGACAAAATCATTCTAGGAATGAGCATCTCTCTTTCTTTTAGATTTCGTGGGCTCAGATAACTAAGGCTATTTGAAAAAGGACCTACCTCTATACTTAGTGTCAAAGTTAAATTCTAGCTAGTAAGAAAATGGCCCCCATATGCTGAAAGCTTTGGTGCCAAATTAAAGGCAAATTAAAGGTCTAAGGCTATTTTGAAACTTCTTTGAAGGTTGGTTTTGATTCTAGTAGTTAATGTGCCTTTCACATGTGTGGAGTGTGGTGGCAAACTTTTATGAACTATAGGCAAAAAAGGCATATCGTAAGTGAAGAAAGCAAGAAAAAAGAAAAAGATAAGAAGCTTTAAATAAGACTGTAAAAAGATGGCTTTAATTTCATATTCCTCAGCTTGCTTTTTCTTCTTCTGCATGCATGGCTTCCACCGATGGAAAATATTCTCTTCAATTGCTATGTTTTTTTGTAGCAGAGAAAGTTGGCAGTTGCATGGCAAACTTGGAGACTACCCAGGGAACATGCCATCTCTTGAGGTACTATATGCAATATCTCTGAAAATTTAGTTGCTTATAAAAGAATTTTTACGCTATCATATAGCTGTCTATAATAAGGTGAACTATTTATTTAGAAATAGTAACTGGTTGAATGATACATAGACTTATGTTTTCATCAAGGATTATAACATAAAGTAGTCAAATTTGAATGAGATAGAAAGGATTTCAAGCTTTTTACAAAAGATAAGGCAGCTCATTTTCAAAAGACATAGTAAACTAAAGTCGAGAAATCCTTCCTAAAAGATGTCTCTTTATTAATTTCCCTATAATGACTTAGACTAGCTAATTAAGTAAGAATCGCCATAATCAAGATGCAGTGCTGTAATTATATTAGCAGTTGTTATATTCCCCTGGTCAATTTTTTCTTCCTTTATTCACAGGCATTTAGTACATTGTGTGTATGCTTGTTCTTCTTCTTTACTGATTCATTCTTTTGACCAAAAAAAGAAATTGCAGAAAAACCAACATAAAGACATGGAAGCAAAATGCTTAAGCTATGATAGAATATCAGCAGAAGTGAGCTCATCAAGCATAACAGAGACAAGTCCAAAAAAGAAGCCTAATCTGGAGTTTACTTTGGGAAGACCTTCACAGTAAAAAAGAAATCTCTGCTGGAGCAGCATATATATAAGTTAGTACTACTCATTTTGAAATCATTATAATCTCTGACAAGGTTATCTAGCTGGTTTAAAGAAAAAGTAAAGAGAATCAGGTATCCACAAAAACCAGAGAAAAGCAAAGGAAAAAAGAAAAAGGAAGAGGAAAAGAAAGCAAAGAAAAAGAGAGCTAAAGAAAGACAAGGAGACAAGAAAGACAGGAAGAAGGAAAAGGAGAAGGGTGTGACCTCTGAATCAAACAATATGATATTTTATTCCCTTTCTTGAGATAGAGAAGAATATGAAATCTGATTGATTTTGTGTATTATTAGAGTAGTCATTACTCATTAGAGGGAGAATGAGAGAAGAGGCTTTTTCCCTCTCTTTTTGTAACTAGTTTCTAGGAAGTGATCTTTTACCCTGGTAATATTATGACGCACTTAAAGAAATATATAAATATTTGGGACGACTCCCCCATATATTTTGACAAAAATACTCATGATATTAACTATTTGCACCATAATATATTAATTTACCATGATTAGTACCGTCTCGGTGTGGCGGAGCTTGAATTTCGTGTCAAACTTGTTAATTTTGATCGTGAACTCGGACATAAAATTTTTAAATATTTTGAAACAAAATTTATATATTTGAAAACTACATGATATAATTAATAGTTTAAAATATTTAAAAGACATAAAAAAATGCAGTCAAAGAAAAATTCGTTTGACTCTCGAAATCCGAATATCGCCATATAAATTAGGATAAAGAAAATAGTAAATTGAGGTTATAATTTGTATTAATTATTTATGATTAAGTGATAACAATTTATGAAAGACTTATGTCATTATTGAGTTAGTGTAACCACAAGTGTGGAATAGATTTTTGGCCAAACACATATACAGCCCATTCAACTTGACTCCGTTTTTCATTTTGGCACTCTATCTCAACCTTATTCTATTTTGTCCCTCCAGCTCTATTTGTTATATTTTATTTTAACACAAAAGCTGAAACCAGTGCAAAAAAATATAGCGCGTGTGTATACACAAATTCGAGGTGTAATAAATATCCAATTAAATGTTGCTCATCCTTATCAAATGGGTCAATACTAAAATACCCGACCCGGATTTCTCGGTGTCCATGATACTTTCGGTTCAACTTGAAATCCACAAGAATAAATATCCATTCCATTATGAAAAAATAATTTTCTTTGAGACATAGATTCAGTTCAAACTTCAAGCTTATATGAAATAAACGACGAAAAAATCAGGTGGTAACATTTAATTGGATATTTATTACACCTCAGATTTGTGTATACATACGCACTATATTTTTTTATACTGGTTTCAGCTTTTGTGTTAAAATGAAATATAAGAAATGGAGTTGAAGGACCAAAATAGAACAAAATTAAAATAGAGTGCCAAAATAAAAAATAGAATCAAATTGAATGGACTGTATATGTATTTGGCCTAGATTTTTCCATTTATTCCTAACCAATGTCACATGGTTTACACTATCACAACAAAGGAAAAAGTAGGAAAAGGGAAGGAAAAGATAACAGGAATTTACTGGTAAAGGGGCTGAAAAATGTATGACTTAAGAAATGAAAAATAACAAAAAGAAAAGGACAAGATGAAAAGAAGAAAAGGATGTTACCATATTCCCTTTTTATGCTCATTATATGAATAACTTTTCCTTTTATCACTATCTTGCAACTATAGGTACTTCATTCAAAATTCTTTTCTAGTCCCAATATTCTCCTCGCCTTCCTATCAGCGGCCCCCATCCAAAAGATAAAAAAGAACAAAGGAACTGACAGTACCTATGGTAAAGAATATATGAGTTTGCTTTTGGAGATAACTTAATTGATTCTAAAGGGGGGAAATTATAGAAAACTATAGGTTAAAATTAAAACTCTAACTTCCCATTAACTGATTTAAATTGATTTTCAGAATTGTAGAATTGTAGAGGATTACGTTGAAATGCATGAGTTGTTAGACAAAATACACTTTTAATTACTCAATTATATTTTCAATACGCCTTTTTACGTGCGGGCTTGATTTTCTTACGAGTTAAGCACGTGAATTTTTTTTAATAATGAGTGCTGGTGAAACTCAATTGTAGGCAGTGTCGAAAATACATTTTCTCAAGAGTGTTCAAACTTAAAAAAAGTAAAAAAAGTTCCTGACAAAGGGTACTTGATATATTTTATGTACCTCTAAAACTTGATCTTTTACCTATATACGTAGTGTAATTTTCCGACAAATAGTGATCAATTAACCACCCTTACAAAAGTGCAGCTTCACCCTTATTGTAAGACATATGCTTGTTCTAATATTATATTAAAATATGTGACATTTCATTTTAAACTTATGCGGTTAGAAAGAGCATATTTTTAAATTCTTAATTATATCATCAATAGATCGGATGCTAAAAATTTCAACTTGAAGGGAGTTCCTAACATATATAATTTCTTAGAAGCAACACTCAAGTAGTGAATTAAAACCTTTACCCCATTATTCTTTCACGAGTGATTGACAAACTAGTTCACCAAAATCATACTGGCTAGGTCTCCTAGTACAACATATACTAATTGCAACAGTTCAAACCAAGAGTTGATGGAAAAGCTGCATTTGCATTCATTTCTGGAAGTGATAGGTTCTCGAACTTGTCTTTCTTTAGGTCAACATTGTTTAGGCAAAAACGTTAACTTGTGGAAATATGATATTGGACCGCCTGCTGTCAAGAGTTACCCATTAATTGATAGACAAGCTGTAAATTTTCCTTGATTTATTTAATCTAGTAATAGACAAAAGATAAAGTTGGCAGAAATTGATGTGGGGTTTTACATAGAGAATTGTTTTTGTTACCGATGGGTCCCTGGTCACTATCATTGTGAGTTTGAAAATAGCAGCTAGCCATTTTTTGATTGTAATTAGAAAATAGCTATTATCTATAAAGTTATTGAAAATAACTACTATTTTATGCGGAGATAAAATATGGACAAAAATATCCTAGTTGAAATACGGAAAATTTCAGCATAATATGTTGGATTATGAAGCTCCTGTGTATAAACTTCTGGCATATTATGTTGAAAACCCAACACATTATGAAATTCTAGCATATTAATTATGTTAGAATCTCATATGTAAAAAATTCGAACTCCAATATATTATGCTGGATTTATTTTCGAATTTTAAGGATATTTTTGTTCATATATTATTTTTACATGAAAAAGAGACTAAATTTTTATTACTTTTGAAATTGTGTTTAATTTTTAATTAGCACTTACAAATCAGGCTGTTTCTGATTTTTCCCCATTGTGAGTCTATAGAAGTCTAAGTACAAAAATATAAAGAATAATAAAAAATATCAGCAACAACAACATAATTAAGATGATTAACTATTTACTCTACACATATATACGTACTTAATAAGGGTTTATTACCATATTTAGAAGCAGTTAAACACATTAACGAAAGTGACGACCTATGTTAAAAGTGACGATCATATTTAGTTGCTTATACTTGACACGAAAGTCTAAAAATTATGATAGTCCTATTTATTGGAGTATGATCCAAGTTTTATTGTAAACTTGTTAATTGTTGATTCGGTCAAATAAAAACCTTTGTATGATTTTCCAAAAAAAAAAAGAAGAAATTGTCACTTTGATATTCCATGCGCCGATTTATTGCTATTGACCTTAATTAGAAGACAATAAAAGATGGTAGAAAATATAACACATTGTATAAATAACTCCCAAGACGTTTGTGTCGTATTGGTCTCTTATTATAATCCGTCTTGCGCTACGTGTGTTTCTCGTCTCAATCAATATCAAAATTTTATATTATAATAAAATTTATATTTGAGTAAAATTTAAAAAGTGCAATAAAGTTCTTGAAATGATTAATTGTTTATTTTATTTAGTTATACAATAATGGAAGAAACTCTCTCTCCCATAAAAATACTTAATGAACTCAATCAATATGTAAGTTAAAATTGATTCTAATTTATAATTCAATTACTTAAGTTTCACAAGTTTTTTCTTTTTTAAGTTTCAGTAAAAACAGATAATTTGGAAGACTAAGTTTTTAAAGTAAAGCTCTTTTAAGAACTTTGATTCCGCAAAAGATTTAATATATGAATCAAGAACTACATTATATATACCTCTCTAATATTTCTTCGGCAATAACTTTGAATTGTGCATGAACTCAAAGCAGCAAAATTATTAACCATATAGCTATTTGAATAAGCAAATGATTCTTTTCACATTCCATTACAACCCAGAGTACCTATAGAATTCACATTTTATTATTCTATTAGATTTGATTGATGAGGTTTTTACCAACAAAATTGCATGTATTTTTTCAGTCCAAGTAAAGAAAGAAATCATATAACGCAAATCGAAGGGCGGTGGGCGTGTACCTTGCATTAATGAGAACTAGTATTAGTACCCGCACTATATTACATCTAAGTTTTAATGATGACAATAGTGCAAATCTAATCGTATCTATTTGATTACAGGAAATCAGGAAGTAGCACTACTTCAAGAGAAGTCCTTCTGGTAAGGACATCAGAAAGGAAACGAGATCAAAGGCAACATGAACAATGCCAAATTAAAGGAAGTCAAAGCCATCAAAAAGGAAACAAAATCTGTCCAGACGCTTCAGTCTCACAAACTTTGCTTAACAGCTAGTGAAGAAAAGATCATGGGATCAAACACAGTCGTTGGAGCGCTATTTCAAGAAGGAACCTCTCACGTACGATCTCCATATTTCAACGGGCAATACTTTTCTTACTGGAAAGTACGTATGAAAACATACACTATATCATATGATATTAAAGTTTGGCGCGTGATCAAAAAGGAAAATCTTCCAACTCCACCAAAGAAAGATGAAAATGGTCAAGTCATAGTATCAACTGATCCACTTGACTTAGATGACTACACTGATGAACAATCAGTCGTCATACCAGTGAATGCCAAAGCAAAAAATCTACTGTATAATGCTATCAATGGAGAAGAATATGAAAAGATATCAAGCTGTGAAACTGCTAAGGAAATGTGGGATAAATTAGAGGTCAGGTATGAAGGAATCAACAAAATAAAAGAAACAAGGATCAATCTTCTAGTTCGGGACTATGAATTATTTCAAATAAAGGATGGTGAATCAGTAGAGGAAATGTTCTCCAGGTTTAGCAAAATCCTTGGAGATTTAAAGTCATTTGGTAGACCAATAAAAAGCGAAAAACAAGTCAGAAAAATTCTAAGAAGTCTTCCCACGATTTGGCAACTCAAAGTTATTGCTCTGGATTGTCAGGATCTTGACAAAATATCCTATGATGAACTTAGAGGTGATCTAATTGCCTTTGAGAAAACTCACTTGGACAAGCAAATTTAACAAGAAAAGAAGAAAACAGTTGCATTCAAAGCAACTGTGGCTGAACCAGAAAATGAAGAGGAAGAGGAAGGAGGAGAACATGATGAAAACATAGCCATGCTCTCTCAAGTTGTAACAAGCATGATGAGGAAAAACAGAAATAGCAGGAGAGGTAAATCAAACTTCAGAAAAGGAAGGACGAATAATGATAATGATAAAAATGATGGAAAATACTATAAATATGGAAAACATGGACACATTCAAGTTGAATGCCCCGAACTGAAGAAGAAACTCGGCGGGAACTTTCAAAAGAAGAAGTCCTTTGGAGCCTGAAGTGATGAAGAAGAATCTGACCATGAAGAAATTGTGAATATGTGTTTCATGACCATAAAAGAAGACAACAATGAGGACTCAGGTGAACTTGGGCTCATAGCAGACGAAGGAATAGATGAGGAAGAGGACTCAGGTGAACTTGGTCTTATGGCAGACGAAGGAACTAGTGAGGTACGTCTTCCTACATGTCCTAATTATTATGAACTCCAAGAATTTGTTGATATTGCTCTTGAAGATATTGAGAAATTTCTAAATGAACTCAGAAAAATCAAAAGAGAAAAGAAAGACTGGGCCTTGAAGTTGGAAGTCTGTGGAATTGAGTGTGATATGCTGCAAAATGAAGTTAATAAACTTCAACTTCAACTGAATGGATTGCGAAAATCCACCAGTCATAGCTCAGTCAAATCAAATCAGATTGCTCATCATACATCTTTGATTAGAACTATAAATCCTACTGCATGCTTTTATTGTGGCAAAAATGGTCACAACACTAACCAATGAAGGAATAGAATCAGAGCAGAAAGAGGCTCTGAAAATCCCAATAATCATTCTTGCTTTTATTGCGGAAAACTTGGCCACACTTCTAACTATTGCAGGTTCAAGGATAACAGGAGATGAGTCCGGCGACCTAAATCCTCTAGTCAAGCTAATACTCAGAAATCTAACCATTCAGGACCCAAGCAGGCTTGGGTACCTAAAAACAAGTAATATTTTTTTGCAGGAACACCGCAAGAAGAATCGAAAAGAAAAATAGTATCTTGACAACGTGTGTTCCAGACAATGACTGGTGACAAATAATTATTCAAAAGGGGGTTATCAAACTAGATGGAGGAACAGTTACCTTTGGAGATAAATCAAAAGAAAACATAATTGGAGTTGGAAAGGTTCCTCTCAGCTCAACATGTGATGTAGATGAAGTATACCTGGTTGATGAACTTGGTTACAATCTTCTCAGTATTAGTCAACTATGTGACAATGACTATGAGGTTCGTTTTAAGAAACATGGTTGGTTTATAGAAGACGAATCAGGTAAAGTTATTCTTTCTGGTAATAGAGACAAGAATGTCTATACTATCAATAATGTATATAGTCTTGGTAATCAAATTTGTCTAGCATTTATGATTGATGATCCCTGGGTATGGCATAGAAAGCTTGGCCATGCTAGCATACATACTATTCAAAAACTTTCCAAACACGATCATGTCATTGGTCTTCCAAAGCTAGATTTTTCAAAAGATCATATTTGTGATGCATGTCAATTAGGAAACAAACTCGTTCATCTTTCAAAATCAAAAACATTGTCTCTACTACTAAACCTCTTCAACTCTTACATATGGACTTGTTTGATCCAACTAGAACTGCTAGTATTGGTAGTAGGAAATATACTTTTGTTATTGTAGATGATTTTTCTCGTTTCTCTTGGGTTATTTTTCTGAGTCATAAAAATGAAGCTCTAAGGAATTTTGAAGTTTTCTGTAAGAAGGTTCAACATGAAAAATGATACTACATTTCCACTATCAGAAGTGACCATGAAGGAGAGTTTGAAAGCAGAGCATTCAAAAACTTCTGCAATGATCAAGGAATCTCTCACAACTTCTCTTCGCCAAGATCGCCTCAATAGAATTGAGTGGTAGAATGTAAAAATAGAACTTTGTAGGACATGGCAAGAACCATGATTGTGGAAAATTTTCTACCCCACCACTTCTGAGTAGAAGCTATGAGCACAACATGTCATATTATTAACAGATGTTTGATTCGACCCATTCTTAAAAAGACTCCATATGAGCTATGGAATGATAAGAAACCCAACATCAGTTACTTCCACCTATTTGGATGAAAATGCTTCATCCACAATAATGGAAAGGATAATATGGGTAAGTTTGATCCAAAAAGGGACGAAGGTATATTTGTTGGATATTCTCCCTCAAGTAGAGCATATAGAGTTTACAATAAAAGAATTTTATGCATTGAAGAATCAATTCATGTTATTTTTGTGGATACTAACTCTTGCTCAAGGAACGAGAAACTTCCTGAAGATGATGAAATTTCTATTGTCCCAAAGTCTGTTGTTGTAGGAAAAGACAGTCAAGATGAGTCGACCAGTCAGCAGAATCAGTCAACTGAGGAGCAAATTGAAATTCAGGAATCTTCTTCTGTAGAACAATCAACCTCCGGGGAAAAGGAGCCAATCACAAATGTTCCAAATGAATGGAAAAATGAACCTGGATATCCTCACAAATTCATCATTGGTAATCCAAAAGAGGGTATCACTACGAGAAGATCTCAGAAGTTTAGCTCTTACATGGCTTTAATATCAGAACTTGAGCTAAAGAAGGTGGATAAAGCCCTTAAAGATGACTATTGGATCAAAGCAATGAAAGATGAACTTGATCAATTTGAAAGAAATAAAGTGTGGGAATTGGTTCCAAAACCATCAAATGCTTCTATTGTAGGAACTAAATGGGTCTTTAGAAATAAGTTGAATAAATCCGATCAAGTGGTTCGAAATAAAGCCTGGCTAGTTTCTCAAGATTACTCTCAGCAAGAGGGAATCGACTATGATGAAACATTTGCACCCGTAGCAAGATTGGAAGCTATTCGAATAATACTTGAGTTTGATACTCATAAAAGATTCAAACTATTTCAAATGGATGTAAAAAGTGTCTTTCTATACGGATACATCTCTGAAGAAGTATACGTGAAGCAGCCTCATGGCTTTGTAAGTGACAGCTTCCCAAATCATGTATTCAAGCTATCTAAAGCTCTATACGGACTCAAGCAAGTTCCCCGAGCATGGTATGAAAGATTAAGCTCATTCCTTCTAAATCAAGATTTCAACCTTGTTTATTAAGCACTCAAATTCAGGTAATCTTATTACTCAAATTTATTTTGACGATATTATTTTTGGAAGTCCTAATTCTGTACTATGTGAAGAATTCGCTCACGCTATGAAAGGAGAATTCGAAATGAGCATGATGGGAGAGCTAACTTTCTTTCTTGGATTGCAAATCAAACAGTCTCCCAAAGGGATCTTTATCAGTCAAACCAAGTACACCAAGGAACTTATAAAGAAGTTTGGCATGGAAGTTGCTGTACATAAGTTGCTGTACACAAGTTCTTTGGATCATGCATCAATATCTCGATTATGATTTTTCTCTTACCTCTACTCCTATATTTTGTGATAATACTAGTACTATATGTTTGTCAAAAAATTATGTGCATCACTCTAGGGCAAAGCATATAGAAATCAAGCATCATTTTATCCGTGATCATATTGCAAAATGTGATATTGTATTAGAATTCATTAGTACTGAGTCTCAACTTGATGATATTTTTACAAAACTTCTTTTAGAAGAAAGATTTTATTTACTACGTAAAAAGATTGGCATTATGCCTATTTTGTAAAAATAATCTTTCGTATCTATATAAAATATTTTACTTACTTAAGTTTGCATAATTGATGAAGTGTATTAATTTTGATGTGAGTGTAATTATTACACTTCCATCGGTGCCGCCGAAGCAACTCCTCGGAAGTGTCACTTCCTTCTGAACCTGGCTTTTCCCTTAACCAATGCAACTCTTCAACCTTCCAAATGCCTAGATTAGTATCCTCTTCTCCTTATCATTCTTCATCTCTTCTCACAAAATTCCCCTACCATGGCAAAAAGAAACCTCTCATCTTTCACTACCACCAGACGAAGCAGACAATATCAGAAAATCCACAACCCCAAAGAAACCGTAGACCTGGAATCAGCCCTCGACTCAGACTTCCTCAAAACCGAAAATGAAAGCAGTGAATCATCGGAGAATCTACCTATTAGCTAGAAAAAGGCAGGAAAGAGGCCTATGGAGTAAACCCCCCATAAAGCCTGCATGCAAGCAATGGAAAGTGAAAAGCACAGATTTTGGGACAGAGGACAAACTAAACTTTTATGGACCAAGTGAGAAATGAAGGTTTAATTCCTATAAGTCAAAATCTATGGCTTATGGGTGCTCTGTAAGTCTTTCTCTTATGAAAAATCTGTACCGTGATGTGATTGCTATTTTTGACTTTCAACGTCTTTCTTCTCTATTTGATACTATTGAAAATTTTGTGTATGAAGAGCCTGTGAGAATGTTCTATGCCAATCTGTTTGTTAATGAAAAAGATGACTTGGAGTCCATGGTTTTAGGCACTCGAATTGTTCTTGATTCTTATCAATTTGAGAAGATATTTTCTGCTAACTTTCACGGGTATGATATTTTTGTGCAAAACTCCTGGCCAAAAGATTTTGAAGTTTCCTTAGAAGAGGCAATAGCCTTTCTGTCTGATAATTATCCCGACATTGGTCCTAAAAATCTCAAGTTTAAACACCGAGTTTTAGCCCACATGATAGCTACCACCTTACTTCCTAGAACTGGGTCCCTCAGCACTTTGTCTACTAAAGATATTTTTGTTCTTTATTGTCTTGTGAACAATAAAAAACTTGATTGGTTTGTGTGGATTCGTCAGTATATGCTTGAAAGTATCATGGATATATCCTCTTCTGGTGCTTGTCTACTCTATGGTTTGCTCATCTCACATATTCTTAAAGTTATAAAGGTTGATTTGGCACCTTTCTCACCCAAGCACATTACCAGTACCTATGACAAGACAACCTTTTCTATGATGGATTGTACCTTAAGTGATGATGGATGAGTCAGGCATGCCAAAGTTTAAAGTGCTCCAGTACAAGTTGAATCACCCACTGAACCAACAGAGACTCAGTCAACTACCACTAACAACCTTTAGCAGATTCAACAAAATCTAGATGGGGTAAAATTCCTGCTCATTGCAATGAAAGAACAAGTGGACAAAATCATGGAAGTGACCAAGGAAACAAGTATAGATGTAGCCAAACTCAGGATGGACATGGGAGCCACGAGGAGGCAAGGGATTAGGGCATTTAACTCCATAACAGAAAAGATGGACAAAATCAACAAAGAAGTTGAAACCTCCTATGACTCTTTCTGTACCAAAGTGATCAATACCCTAAAGTACTTTCTGGGGAGAAACTAAGGCAGTGTGTGTGTGTTAAAAATAATCTTTTGCTTGCTTTTCTTTTGTGACTTATTTTTGCGTTGGTCTGTAAGAACCACCACTCTATGCTTCTGCTGAAGGCATAACCTCTGCTACCCTAACTAGTCTGTCCATTATCTGTCTATTATCTACTCTATTTTGTATGTTCTGTCTGCATTTTTTTCTTTTTGATTGATGTCAAAGGAAGAGAAACATCTAAAGAGTAAACCAAAGCAACAACTCATGGGAAGAAGTGATGAGTAAATCTAAGTAACAACTCAGGGGGAGCATGCATCTCAAGCTATGAAAGGGAAGTATACTCTGTTTACTCTCTCTTGATTGTCATCATCAAAAAGGGAGAGATTGTTACATCTAAGTTTCAATGATGACAATAGTGCAAATCTAGTCGTATCTATTTAATTGCAGGAAATCAGGAAGTAGCACTACTTCAAGGGAAGTCTTTCTGGTAAGGACATCAGAAAGGAAACGAGATCAAAGGCAACATGAACAATGCCAAATCAAAGGAAGTCAAAACCATCAAAAAGGAAACAAAATCTATCCAGACGCTTCAGTCTCATTCAAAGGACATCGAGGCTCTCTAAAAAAGGAAGCATATCAAGTGCAGCTGCTAGAGAATATCAGTCCATACCTCAAGGACTAAATTAGAATCAGAAGATTGATCAACTACTCGAAGCCACAAATCACTCCCTGAAATTTGGATATGAAAGGGGAAGGACGTAAACGAATCCAGCCCATCTCATGTGCAGGATTCGGAGGCACCTCTTGGGTCAAATCTTTTAGAGGATTCTGTGCCTCAATCAAAGATCAATCTGCAACGGCTATTCAAACTCTCCTATAAAACGACTGGCAATCTCAAGAAGATGACTTACGCAACTATACAAACTGTTTTCTAAGCCTTTCTAGTTCTTAGTACAAACACTGTATTCTTGAGTCTACAAGTGTCACAAAAGATAGGAAGAGTTAGCACATAAAAAGAGAGTTGTGTCAACTTTACAAAAACCACTGTTACTGTATATCGTTGATGATGAATGTACTAAAATCATCACTACTGTAATCATTTATCAAAGATTTAATAGAACCCTTATGACCCAAGGGAGCTGGACGTAGGTATCACACTGGTACTGAACCAGTATAAAAACTGTTGTGCCTTCTTTACCTTTCCGTTTGTTTAGTTCATTCCTACTAAAATTGTTCACTGTGCAAAACCTGGTCGACTAAACTTACACTTAGTCAACCAAGATTTTTATTGGCTACAATTCACCCCCCTCTTGTACTTTCACACTATGTGCGGATAATTATTAAAAATATTAATCGTAGCAAATTATGATTTTACTTGTTTAAGCACATGAGATTAAATTGTTTTAACAAAATTAAACTATCTTCTTAATTTATTTCAATATACCCAATAGATAAACTCTATGATGTCATACTATATTCAAAACGTAGTATTGAACTATTTTAAAAACATAAATATTAGAAGTTCTTGATAGTAAAAGATCTTTTAATTCGAATTAATAAATACTTACACTTAATTCAAAAATTAGTTTATACCCAATTTTGTTAACTTTTTAATAGCTTATCACTTGACTTAATATCTTTATCGACTATTCTCCTCTTATAATAGTTCTTAAAGATTGGTTATGCTTTAACACATATCTAAATGTTTGGTAGTCTATTTATGATTTATCTGATTTATATTTTTCGCAATGTCTTTTTCGTTAATTTGGTGTGATTAACAGTAAAGGACTTGTTCTTGGCAATTCATTTTCATTTGTAGATTATCGAAGAAGCATCTATTTATGAGTAAAAAATAGTTTTCTCGATATAGCATTGTGGAAATTTATGTTGCCAGAAAAAAATTGATTTCCTCTATGCAACCTTTACACTATTTTATTCACAAAATTTTGAAATTAATCTCATTTTATGATTCATTTCTTGCTACTGAAAAAAAAGTGCTCGACATTCTTGAGAACTAAATTTTAAATAACCATGTCAAGCAAAAACAAAACCAAAAAACAATTCATCTGTACCTCGTCTTTTTTCTTAATACCTATTAGCAAAATCTATATAAAATTAAGGTAAATGAATCATATAATTATTGATCAAACCTTGTCAAAAAACTTAAGGTCAAAGGGAATTATTATTAGGATTTTCTCCTGATTTTCTTTTTATATTTGAATTTTACCTATTACTTGGAGAAAGGATAAAATATTAACCAAAATAATTATATAATAATTGAATAAGTTTATATTCATTATTTTTATATTATATTATGCACTCTTATTATTAAATTAAATTGTCAATGACTTCTTATTACCTTGTCACTTGGATTAACATTCTTGTTCATTGCCCTCCTTTTAATATAATATAGATACATATTTTTCTTACTCCTAAATTACTTATTATTTTTAAATTTTATTTAATATTCACAATTCTATAATTTTTTGTCTATATTCAAATCATAAATATCCACATATTATTTCTATTCAAACCACATATTATTTCTTTCTCGATTTACGTGCGCAGTCTGTGTCCTTTTTCAGAAAGGGTTTTATGAGAAAATTGACGAAAATGTGAAATCGTGCCTTAAAACTCATTTGAGTTGACTACGGTTGTAACGACCCAGCCGGTCGTTTTGTGAGTTGTAGCCTCGTTCCTCATTTACTGCTTATTTTGTAGTTTATAGCTGCTATGTAACTTGCCAGGGTAGTTGGTTCGGGTCCGGAAAGATTTCGGAATGGGTTGAGACACTTAGTCTTAAGGTTGGAAGCTTAACATGAAAAAGTTGATCGGATGTTGACTTATGTGTGAACGACTCCAGAATGGGGTTTTGATGGTTCCGTTAGCTCCGTTGGGTACTTTTGGATTTAGGAGCGTGTCCGAATTATGATTTGGAGGTCTATAGTTGAATTATGCTTGAATGAAAGTTGGAAATTTAGAAGTTCGAACGAGAGTGGACTTTGTAGTTACTAGGCTCGGATTGGGGTTCTGGGAATTGGAGTACGCCCACGGTGTCACATGTGACTTATGTGCAAAATTTGAGGTCAATCGGATGTGATTTGATATGCTTCGGCGTCGTTTGTAGAAGTTGAAATTCCTTAGTTTTTATTAGGTTTGAATTGGGGTGCGATTCGTGTTGTTGATATTATTTGATGTGATTTGAGGGCTCGACTAAGTTCGTATCGTATTTTAGGACTTGTTGGTATGTTTGGTTGTGGTCCGGGGGCCTTGGGTTGATTTCAGATGGTTAACGGATCGAAAACGAGACTTAGTGCATTGCTGAAGTTGGAAGTCTGCTGATGTAATCGCACCTGCGAAGCTTTGATTGCAGGTGCGAGCTTGCGCGTGCGAGCTGGGAAGCGGAGTTCGGATTGGGTGTGGAGCGCGGATGCGGAAGCATTTCTGCAGGTACGGACTCGCACCTGCACGTGGTGGATCGCAGAAGCGGAGAGGAGCTTGGAGTCACTGGTCTGCAGATGTGTGCCGTAGGAGCGGGATTTGTAATCGCAGAAGCGGTTGGTCGGCATTAAGTGGCTTCCGCAGATGCGGATGGCTGACCGCAAAAGCGGTACTGCATGAGCGAAATGTTGGGCCGCAGAAGTAAGAAGGCCTGTGCAGATTATTAAAAACGAGGGTTCCAAGATTTTCACCATTTTAAACATTTTAAGCTCGGGATTTTGGCGTGTTTTGAGAGGATTTTCGGGGGATTGCTTAAGGTAAGTCACTTGTGGTTTAAGTTGCTCAATAATTTTATTTCCCCATTGATTTTGCCACCTAGATTGTGTGGTTTTAAGGTGTAATTCGGGGGTTTGATGCTAGGGATTTGGAGAGTTTAATTTGGAGATTTGAGTGGCGATTTGATGTCAGATTTTAGTAAATTTGGTATGGTTAGACACTTGGTTGAATGAGTGTTCAGATTTTTTGACTTTTATTGGATTTCGAGATGTGGGCCCGGAGGTCAGCTTTTGAGTCGACTTTTTGATTTTTGATTAGTAGCTTAGTATTTACTTATGGAATTGACTCCTTTATCCCCTGTTGATTGAATCGAACTGTTTGTGGATAGATTTGAGGCATTTGGAGGCCGATTCGCGAGGGAAGGGCGTGTTAGAGTAGAGATCTGCACGGTTTGAGGTAAGTAACACTTCTAACTTGATTCTGAGGGTAAAAATCCCTGAATTACATATATTATGAATTGTTTGGAGGTGACACACATGCTAGGTGACAGGCGTGTGGGCGTGCACCATAGAAATTATGACTTAATTGATTCTGTGGAGTTGCATAATCAAATTATCATGTCATTATCCATATATCCTCCACATGTTAGAGGAATTGAGCTGAGACTCATGTTAAAGATTATGTTTAGGCTACGTGCCGATATTTTGGGACCCACAGAGGTCTTATTGCTATTGAATTACTTGTTTGAATTTACCAGTTTGTACTCAGTCATATCTGTCATTTGCATATCATATCTCAGTCTCTGTTGCCATTCATTGATACATCATATCATCAAGTCGGGTTGATTTTCATGCACCGCATCATATTTTTATTTATTTATGCATGAATCTTGCTTATGATAGCGCTTGGGCTGAAGGAGCCCCTCCGGAGTCTGCACCCCCACAGTGAGCGCAGTGGATATTATATTTGGGATGAAATTCCTTGTTATGGAGTTGCCCTATATATATTCACATTTGGGATGGAGTTCCATGGGCATGGAGTTGCCTACACATTATATTTGGGATAGAGTTCCCTGGGCTGAACCTACCCCATACTGTATTGAGTGATTGAGTCCCCTGAGAGTGTGAGTGATTTCTATTGTGGTATACCACATATAGTATGCACTGTGTCATATAGGTATAGAAATGTCATATCCCTCATATCGTTCAGAGCTGATCTATTTTACTTGTAATTAGTTTTTATCTGATGAACTTGAAAACATGCCTACATTTCTGCACTGTTATTTTTATATTGAACTGTACCCGCTGAGTACGTCACTACCTTCAGTCCAAAGGTTATATTTGTTACTTATTGAGTTTGTTTTACTCACGCTGCACCCTGCACCTCGTGGGCAGATTGAGGTGCTTGCGGTCACAGCGGTTGCTGAGTTGCAGAGTCCGGACATTCGGAGATCATCAAGGTAGCTGCTGGGCGTTCGCAGACCTTGACTCTCCTCCCTTATCTTTCATGCTGTTTATTTCAATTTTATTTTCTAGATGACGCACCAGACTATATCTTTATGTAGATGCTCATGTACTCGGTGACACCCTGATTTTGGGAGAGATTATGTATTGAGTTATGACTTCCTATTTTGCTTTTAAAAGATTTTCCTTTAGTTAAGCTGTTTTCATATCTTACAAAGTTTTAAAGTATTGGAAATGTCTGAGTAATCGGCTTGCCTAGTACTATGATAGGCACCATCACGATGAGTTTATTTGGGTCGTGACAACGGCCAATATTTTGTGTAAACGGACCCGGATCAGTATTTTAATGGTCCCGGTGGATCCGTATTGTGATTTGGAGCTTGGGCATATGCCCAGAATCCAATTAGTAAGTCCCTAACTTAAATTAACGTAATTTGTTGAAAACTTGCAATTTAAAGCTTTAAAAGATTCATAAGTTTGACCATAGGTTGACTTTATTGTTATCGGATTCGGATTTCAATTTCCGAACTTGGTATAAGTACATTACAGTATTTATGACATGTTTGCAAAATTTGGTGCAAAACAGAATTGATTTGACATGATTCGGATGTCCTGTTGAGAAATTGCATGTTCTTAAGTTTTATTGAGAATTTTATTTGTTTTGGTGTTTGATTAGTAATTCTAGGTGTTATTTTCTTGTTTTGATCATGCGAGCTAGTTCGTATGATGTTATTACACTTGTGTGCATGTTTAGTTTGGAGCTCGAGGGGTTCGGGTGAGTTTCGGATTGGCTACGGACCATTGGAACTTAGAAATATTTGTTGGTTTTTGGGAGTCTGTTGTACCTAGTGTGTTCTTCTTCGCGATCGCGATGATACTCCCACGATCGCGAAGAGTAAACTGGGCTGGGGAAGGTTTTTCTCTATGCGAACGCGAGGTTGTATATGCGAACGCAAAGCTGAGGTGGGATCACCCTTCACGAACACGACCAGCACTACGCGAACGCGAACGCCAAGAGTAAGGGCCCTGGAAGGTGATCTCTGGTTTGCTATACGCGAATGCGAGACAAGGCTCGTGAACGCGATGGCCAGGGGGACAGACCATTGAAAATGTGTGCATCCCCTCGCGAACGCGTAGGCCTTTGGCCACTGCTACTTTGCGATCACGTCAGGTGTCTCGCGAACGCGATGAACACCCAACGCCCAGACTTTAAAATATTTCAAACACGGGATTTCACCCATTTTTTCATTAGAGCTCGGCCTAGAGACGATTTGGATGAGAAATTTCATCACCCTTTCATAGGTTAGTGTACTTTAACTTATTTTCTTCTATTTTTATCATCATCCACTGATTTCTAACCTTAATCTATGTTCTTTCATGGTAGAAAATTAGGGATTTGGAAAGAATTTGGGGTTTTTGTAAAATTGAGATTTAAACCTCAAATTGAAATCGAATTTCGAAACTAATTACATAATTGGGCTCGGGGGTGAATGGGTAGTAGGGTTTTGGTCCGAAGCTGGCTCGGGGTTAACTTTAGTTGACTTTTTGAAAAGAGTGTAAAGATCTTAACTTTATGTATTGTAATTGATTTCCCTAGCATTGTTTGATGTTACTGAGTCGATTTTGGTTAGATTCGATTGGTTTGGAGGCGGATTTTAGAGGAAAGGCCCCGGTAGAGCTTTGATTTGCTTGCGGAGTAAGGTAAGTGTTGGGTCTAACCTTGATTTTATAGAATTAGGAACCCTTGAGCTATGTGCTATGTGAATTACTTGTGTAGCGGCGTATATGCGAGGTGACGAGTGTATACACGTCGTCATAAATACTTGTTTCCATGCTTTCCCACATTTCATTAATTATTTTATTTCATGTCTCAACTGTTACATGCTTTAATTGCATCTTATGCCTTAATTTGCTACTTGTCATTTATTATTCTAGTATTAAAAATGTTAGTTTCTCCATGCTTCCATGATTAACTACAACTTGCCTTAATTGACTTACTTGTACCCTTTAGTTGTCATTTATTTGACTTGTCTTGCTGCTTAGTATAAATTATAGCAAATTCTTAATTTGGTACGAGATTTCCATTATGGTTCTGCTTTCATATCCGTTAATCGTAGAGATTCTTGTGATTCAAGTTGTTGAATTGATTTTATTTATTAATTTGTATTTATGGATCGGGTTGCACGCCGCAACAGATGGACTAAAGGAGGATTGATATTGATATGGTGGGATCGGGTTGTATGCGGCAATAGGTGGAATAAGGGAGGAATGATATGGTAAAATAAGGGAGGATTATCATATTGATTCTGATTATATGGTGGGATCAAACAGATTTTACTTGTTACTATTTCTATTGATATGGTGAAATAATGGAGGATCGTGTTTGTACGGTGTGATCGGGTTGTGCGCCGCAACTGTTTGTGTATTTTGTATTCCTTACTGTATTGTGTTGGCTTCGGTGTTTTCGTATGAGATTTTGAGGATTGGTATTCCTGGTTTTACTGGTTTCTTTCGAGGATTGCGTTTATTGTTATGAGTTAACTGCTTTATTCTCCTGTATTTCTTTTCCTATCATTACTATAATACTGCGTTCAGGTTATTGTAAGTGGCCTGCCATAGCCTCATCACTACTTCGTCGAGGTTAGACTCGACACTTATAGAGTACATAGGGTCGGTTGTACTCATACTACACTCGGCACGTCTTGTGTAGACTTTGGAGTCGGTCCCAGTGTCGGTCAGTAGATTGCTCGGATCAGTCATCTGACGGAGACTTAAGGTACAACTACTCGGCTTCGCAGCCCTGAAGTCCCCTTCTACTTTATCCTAGATATTTATTTCTTTTTAGACAGTTTTACTCTCATTCAAACCATTATCTTTATTATTCTAGTCGCTCGTGCACTTGTGACACCAGTTCTCTATTTCAGTTATTACAATTTGGTGACAAGTTAGTATCAGAGAACTAGGTTGCTTAGGTCTCATGAGTCACGAGCAAGCTTAATAGAGTCTGGAGGATAGGTATGGAGACGTCTGTACTTATCTTCCAGATGCTGTGGAGTTTAGGAACAATTTCACTTTTATCCCTCTCTATCGTGCGATTTTATTCTATTCTTGATGATTGAACCATTTTATTCTTGTTCTATCACAGATTTTAAGAACACGCATAACATCTGTAGCCGGACAGGAGACGGAGCCCCCAGTGGCAGCTCTTATCAAGGGCAGAGGTCGAGGTCGAGGTCACGCCAGAGGCCGAGATAGAGGCAGAGGTAGAGCTCAGCCGCTCGAGCAGCAGCACCCACAGTGGAGCCTCATGTAGATATTGAGGCGGAGGTTCCAGCTCAGACTGTACCCGTCAGACTAGCTCAGGTCCTGAAGGGGTTCATAGCCACTCTAGTACATCAAGACACTCTAGTCCATTTGGTGGGCCTTATGGAGAGTGTGGCCCGGACCGGTACATTCCTGGTGGCACCAGGCATCGCTCAGGCTGGGAGAGGAGCGCAGACTCCCGCTACTCACACATTTCAGAGCAGGCAGCTCCCTAGTATCAGACTCCAGCAGCCCCGCCAGTTAGGGTGGTTGAGCCGGTTGTTGCGGCACAGGCCTGTGATAGGCCCGCTATGTCTTCTAAGGCTTTGTTGAGGTTGGATAAGTTTACCAAGCTCTTTCCTGTTCATTTCAGTGGTGCACCTTCTGAGGACCCACAGGATTACTTGGACCGTTGACACAAGGTGTTGCGTAACATGAGTATAGTTGAGACCAATAGGGTCGATTTGCAACATTTCAGATGACTGGTTCCTCCAAGAGATGGTGGAGGGATTATCTATTGACTAGACCAGCTGGTTCTCTTGCACTTACCTGGGATCTGTTTTCATAGCTATTTCTAGAGAAGTTCATCCCTATCACTCTGAGAGAGGATTACTGCAGGCTGTTTGAGCGTCTTCAGCAGGGTAGTATGACTATTACCCAGTACAAACTTGATTTGTGGACCTAGCTCGCCATGCCATTATCTTGCTCCCTACTGAGAGGGAGAGAGTGATGAGATTCATTGATGTGTTCATTTTCACTATCAGGCTACAAATAGACAAGGAGACTGGAGATGATATTACCTTTTAGAGGGTCGTAGATATTGCCACACGGATCGGGATGGTTCGTTCTTAGGAGAGGGGGTCGATGTCTGATAAGAGGCCTCATCAATTTGGTGGTTTTAGTGGTGCCTCATGTGGAGGCAGGGGTACTTTTGGTAGAGGCCATCCTGCCAGGCCATTTCAGTCAGCGCTTCAGGCATCTCACAATGCTTCAAGGAGTCGTGGTCCTTATGTATCTCATTTTGGGAAACCAACCTACAGTGCATTATTAGCTCCTATCAGTGCACCTCTGATCCAGAGTTATCACCGTGGTTATTCAGCACGTTTGGGTCAGATTCAGTATCCACAACAGCATGATTGGTGTTTTGAGTGTGGGGCTACCGATCATATCGGGAGGTTCTGTCTGAGATTGTTGAGCGGCATGCCACAACAGAATTCTCGTGTCATAGTTCCAGCACCGGTTGCTCCATTGCCCGCTCAGCCAGCTAGAGGTAGGGGTCAGGCTGCCAAGGTGGAGGTCAGGCCATTAGAGGTGGATGCCATCCAACTAGAGGCCGTCCCAGAGACGTAGGTTAGAGTGGTAGGGCCCAGCCCCAATTTTATGCTTTCCCAACTAGGCCTGAGGCCGAGTCATGTGACGTGGTTATCACAAGTGTTGTTTCAGTTTGGCATAGATATGCTTCAGTTCTATTTTATCCGGGATCTACTTATTCCTACATGTCATCCTATTTTGCTTCGTATTTGGTTGTGTCTCGTGATTCTTTAAGTGGTCCTGTGTATGTGTCCACGCCTGTGGGAGATTCTATTATTGTAGATTGTGTCTATCACTCGTGTGTGATTACTATTAGGAGTCTTGATACTAGCATAGATCTTCTACTTCTTGATATGGTAGATTTTGATATTATCTTGGGTATGGATTGGCTGTCACCTTATCGTGCTATATTGGATTGTCACGCCAAGATGGTGACTTTAGCCATACCGGGGTTGCCTCTATTAGAGTGGAGAGGGACTCTTGTCCATTCTACCAGTAAGTGTATTTCTTATGTGAAGGCTTGACGGATGATCGAGAAGGGATGTCTAGCTTATTTCGCCTATTTCTTTTTAAAGTATGAATTTCTCAATCTTGTATTCTACGTTAACGGATCAGAAAATGTCAAGTGCCAAATATCAAATGAATAAGGAATACCATATAAAATGTCGGGCATCAGCGGAAAGATAATCTCGTGAATGTTCGGACTGCCAGCAATATAACGCACGATTATGCTGAGGTTGTTCGGCCTGATACAGAATAATGTGTATACTGCCGAGGGTCGAGTAGCACGAACCATAGATGTATCTATTATACTGTCGAGGCGTTCGGCCCGCTCCACAAGAAAGGAAGGAAATCATCGAATTACGAGACACGTTCTTGCAATGCAATACATGGGTACGAAGCGAATTTAACCTTTGCCGTTTCTCAAATAACTTGCCAACAACTCAAGGTAATAAAGCTCGACCTAATATATATGTATATATTTTTAAATCAATTCAATTATAATTTCAATTAATTAACTCATAAGAATGGATTCAAGTATTTCAAATATTACATTGTAAAGTCCTAAGTCTACCCGGACATAAACATGATTTAGCTACGTACGGACTCTCAATACCTCGTGCATACGTAGTACCCACAACTAGTTGCACATAACAATAATTATCACTTAGGGGGTAGTTTTCCCCTCACAAGGTTAGACAGGAGATTACCTCTCTCCGAAGTTCCAAAACCGGCTCCAACGCCTCTCTAACTCTTCAATTCAAAGCCAAACGATCTGAAACTAGTCAAACAATGTGCAATTCAATCAAAATATACTCCAATGCTTATAATTAATCAATTTATAATAATTTTTAACTCCGCTCTAAAAGTCAATAAAGTCAACCCTCGGGCCCACGTGCCCGGATTCTGAAAATGTTTGAAGATAAACTTTATCCATAGCACTACGAACTCAAATATATGATTTATTCCAAATTCCTTGTCCAATTTTGTGGTAAAAATCCAAAAATACCAAATTTTAGGTTTTCTTCAAAATCCCAAAATTTTCCAAAAATTTTCATGTTAAATCCTTATAGAATCCGTGTAATTAACTTACAATTCATGAGAATTACTTACCTTGCAATAGGTGATGAAAATCTTCCCTCCAAGAGCTCCAAGAATCGCCTAAGCAAATGAAAAAGTGAGAGAAATGGGCTAAGTCCTGAAATAAAAAGTCACTGCCCAAGTCCTTCCTCTTTGCTATCGCGGGATAACCCTTGTGATCGCGAAGGCCAAACAGCCTTGCACCCAAAATCACTTCTTCGCGGATGCGATGCCCAGAACGCCATCGCGTTTCCCAGCCACTTCCTCTTTCACGATCGCGATCCCCACTACGCGATCGCATAGAACAACTCTTCCCAAATAGGCCAGCCCCATTAACTCAGCGTGTTTGCAATAGCTCCCATGCGAACGGGAAGAACCTCCAGCTCGTCCTCCGCGAATTCGACCCCATTTACGCGATCGCGTAGAACACCAGTCCACTTAACCCTTCGCGATCGCGGCCCTCTTCTCGCGATCGCAGAAGAGGAAACCAGATGCCCAGAAACCAGCAATTCCACAAAGTCAAATATTAGTCTGAACTCGATCCGAGGCATACCCGAGGCCTTCGGGACCCCTTCCAATCACACCAACAAGTCCCAAAATATAACACGAACTTATTCGAAGCCTCCAATTACGCCAAACAATATCAAAACTACGAATCGACGATCAAAACGTTTCTTTAAACTTCTGAACATTCAAACTTTGACGAATGCGTCCGAATCATACCTAAGCATTTCAGAAAGACACCAAACTTGACGAACAAGTCACAAATCATGATACGAACCTATTTTAAGACTCGGAACTCCAAACAGACATCGATAACACCAAAGTCCACCTCAAACCAAAATTAGAAAATTCTAAAAGTTTTAAAATGCCAACTTTCCAGAATATGCGCCGAAATGCTCCCGGGCGACCCGATACTCAACCCGAACATATACCCAAGTCTAGAATCATCATACAAACCTATTGGAACCTTCGAATCCCGATTTTGAGTTCGATTACTCATAAGTCAAACCTTGTCAATTCTTCCAACTTGAAACTTCCGAAATTAGAATTTTCTTTCCAAGTCAACTTCAAACTTCCCGAAATTCAATTTCGACCACACGTATAAGTCATAATACCTAAAACAAAGCTACTCAAGGCATCAAACCACTGAACGCTGTGCTAGAGCTCAAAACAACCGATCGGGTCGTTATATGGGCCGCCTTAGCCTCGTCACTACTTCGTCGAGGTTAGGCTCGATATTTACAGAGTATATGGGGTCGGTTGTACTCATACTACATTCGGCACTTCTTGTGCAGACGTTTCAGTTGATCCCAGCGGCGGTCAATAGATTTCTCAGATCGGATATCTGACGGATTGAGATGTAGCTGCTCGGCGTTCGCAGTCCTGTAGTCCCCTTCTACTTTATCCTAGACGTTTATTTCTTTTCAGATAGTATTACTTTCATTTAGATAATTATCTGTATTATTCTAGTCGCTCGTGCACTTGTGATACCAGTTCTAGGATTGTATCTAGATTTTAGCGGTTATTATGGTTTTCATACTTTATTTTAGTTCTATTTCAGTTTTTACAGTTTAATTGGCATCAGTTAATTTGATTGGTTAAAAATGGCTTAAAACTATTCTAATGTTGGCTTGCCTAGCAAGTAAAAGTTATGCCCTATTACGGTTCCGAGGGTGGAAATTTCGGGTCATGACTTTTTTCTACATGATATTTTAATTGTTTTTTCCTATTTAATAATCTACCTTTAATCAAATTAATGTCATATTTAAAGCTAAGATTTGATTTTTACTTCGTTCAAAGTATAAACATCAATGTCATATTGATTATTTTTGTGTGTTTTTGTTAACATATGCAAAACATCTAGAGCAATTAGTAACAAAGTCGCATGGTTGACCCAAAAACAAAAGTTAAAATATTCACAAATTTGTCACGACCCCATAATTTGCGGAATAACTGAATAATAATATGAACTCAAATCTCAACACATGATATATAAATAGAAACTGCGATTTAAATAATTTTAACTCCCAAAACCCGGTAGAAATAAGTCACAAACTTCTAAGAGAAAATACTAAGTGTCTTTATATATCAAGTCCAAAGAGAATAAGGGAAATAACATAATAAGGGTAAAAGGAGACTCTGAGATCTGCGGACGCTAGCAAATATACCTTGAAGTCTCCACGTACGGTCCAACTCACAGGTATCTGGTCTGGTGGGAATAACCTGGACCTACACAAAAAGATGTGCAAAAGTGTAGTATGAGTACAATACAATGGTACCCAATAAGTTCCAAGCCTAACCTCGGTAGAGTAGTGACGAGGTCAGGTCAGGGCTCTAATGGTTTATAAGATAAGCAAGGCAGAAGATATAATAATATTTTAAAATGACTGAGAATTTAAACAACGAGAAGTTTCAGAAAATATCAGCACAACAAATAGAGGTAAACAATAGGGGCACTCCCGAGGTATCGCCTCGTAGTCCCAAAAGTAAAAATGCACGACAAGGGATCTTCCGATGTATCGTCTTGTAGTCCCAAAGTAAATATGCAAGATAGGGGGATCTCACGAGGAACCGCTTCATAGTCCCAAAGTAAATATAAAATATATAACCGAAGGTACAACGAATTTACAGTAAGAAATCTTACAGTTAAAGATTTAATTCAAATCAAGGGAAGCAGTTAATTCAACAAAGCATGTTGCACAAATTTCAAGTAAGAGTTAAGGCACGTAGACATGTGATACTAGGCTAAACATGATAATTACATATGTTAAGGCAACTCAGTTAAGGAATTTAAAAGAAGACAACTCGGCAAGAACCATAATTTCCACATTTAGCCCATGTACGCACTTGTCACCTCGCGTACACGGCACTCACATATCACATATTGTTACAACAGTACCAAATCCTAAGGGGATTTCCCCCACACAAAGTTAGACAAGTCACTTACCTCAAATCTCGCTCAATCAATCGGTAATAATGCCTTTTCCTCGACTTTCCAACTCCTATCGGCTCGAATCTAGCCATAACAATTTCATACTATAAATATAACTACAAGAAACTAATTTAAATAGTGAAACTTTGACTTAAGCAAAGAATTAAAAATTCGGCCCAAAATGTCGACCCGGGCCCACATCTCGGAATCGGGTAAAGTCACAAATTATGAACACCCATTCGACCACGAGTCCAACCATACCACTTTTACCAAAATCTGACACCAAATCGCCACTCAAAACCTCAAATTAAACTCTCCAAATCCATAGCCTCAAACTCCCAATTTCCACCTTAAATACACACTAACAAGGTGGGAAAATCAATACGGAAACAAGGTTATTGATAAAAAATAAGTACAAGAGACTTACCTCAAGAAATCCCTCGAAAATGGTCTCAAATATCGCCAAACTCGAGCTCAAAATGTCCAATAATAATAAAAATCCCGAACCCTTGAATTAATAGAGTTTGCCCAGTGTTTTGCTTCTGCGGATCACTTGACCGCATTTGCGGTCCCGCTTTTGCAGAAATAACACCGCTTCTGCGGTTTTGCCCAGGCTGTGATCTCCGATCCGCTTCTGTGGACTCGCTTCTATGGCTCCAACGCACCTACGACCTCCTTGTCCGCATCTGCGGTCTCGCAGATGCGGAAATTTTTCTCGCATCTGCGACCTTTGCCCACACTGCTTCAGCTCGCTTATTCGATCAACGTACAGCTTCTGCAGGCTTGCACCTGCGGTCAATCTTGCGCAGGTGCAATTACACCAAAGCCGGTGCCTTCAGCCATTCTCACAAGTCCAAATTTGCTCTGTTAACTATCCAGAATCCACTCGAGGCCCCCGGCACCTCAACCAAACTTACCAACAAGTCCTAAAATATCATACGGACTTAGTAGAGCCTTTAGATCACATCAAACAACGCTAAAAACACGAATTGCACATCGATTCAAGCCTAATGAACTTTAAAACTTCAAACGTCTACCTCCAACGCCGAAACCTATCAAATCAAGTCCGATTGACCTCAAATTTTGCACACTTTCATAATTGACATTACGTACCTACTCCAACTTCCAAAATCGAAATCCGACCCCGATATCAAAAAGTCCACTCTCGGTCAAACTTCCCAAAAATCATTCAATTTTCCAACTTTTGCCAATTGACGTTAAAATGACCCACGAACCTCCAATTCAATATCCGAACATGCTCCTAAGACCAAAATCACCCTACAGGGCTATAGGAACCGTTGAAACTCCATTCTGAAGTCGTCTTCACATGATTTAAACTATGGTCGATTCCTACGACTTAAACTTTCATATTAGGGACTATGTGTCCCATTTCACTCCGAAACCAAAGACAAAACCTCCCAGCAAGTCACAAAACCCTAAAACGAAATAGAGGGAGCAATAATTAGGTGTTCGTGGCTAATACTCTCAAAACGACCGGTCGGGTCGTTACATCCTCCCCCTCTTAAAACAAATGTTCGCCCTCGAACAAGTATAGAGACATACCTGGAGTGGTGAAAAGATGAGAATAAAGGTTGTGCATTTCATGATCGGTCACCCAAGTCGCCTTTTGACCGGATGACCCCTCCACTGAACCTTCACAAAAGCGATATTCTTTGACCTCAACTTTCAAACCTGCCTGTCCAAAATGGCCATCGGCTCTTCAACATAGGATAGATCCTTGTCCAACTGGACTAAGCTGAAGTCTAACACATGCGACGGATTGCCTTGATACTTCCGGAGCATGGAAACACGGAATACTGGATGAACTGCAGAAAGACTAGGTGGTAGTGAAAGTCTGTAAGCCACCTCTCCAACCCTCTCAAGAATCTCATAAGGCCCGATATACCTAGGGCTCAACTCGCCCTTCTTTCTGAACCTCATAACACCCTTCATGAGTGAAACCCGGAGCAAGACCCGCTCCCCAACCATGAAGGCAACATCGCGAACCTTTCGATCCGCATAATTTTTCTTCCTGGACTAGGCTGTACGAAGTCGATCCTGAATCAATTTAACTTTCTCCAAGGCATCCTTAACCAAGTATGTACCCAATAGCCTGACCTCGCCCGGCTTGAACCAACCCACTAGAGACCGGAACCGTCTACCATACAAAGCCTCATACGGTGCCATCTAAATACTCAAATGATAACGATTATTGTAGGCAAACTCTTCAAGTGGCAAGAACTGATCCCAAGAACCCCCAAAATCAATCACACACGTATGAAGCATATCCTCCAACATCTGAATAGTGTGCTCGGATTGTCCGTCTGTTTGAGGGTAAAATGTTGTACTCAACTCACACGAGTACCCAACTCACGTTGTATGGCTCTCCAAAATCGTGATGTAAACTGCGTACCCCGGTCAGAGATGATGGATACTGGTACGCCAAGAAGCTTGACAATCTCGCGGATGTAAACCTGAGCCAGCTGCCCCGAAGAGTAAGTAGTTACCATAGGAATGAAATGAGCTGACTTGTTCAATCTATCCACAATCACCCAAACTGTATAGAACCTCCTCTGAGTCCGTGGGAGCCCAACAACGAAATCCATAGTGATCCGCTCCCATTTCTACTCTGGAATCTCTAACTTCTGAAGCAATCCACCCAGTCGATGATACTCATACTTCACATGCTGACAATTTCGGAAATGAGCTACATATTCCACTATGTCCTTTTTCATCCGCCTCCACCAATAGTGCTGCCTCAAATCCGGATACATCTTTGCGGCCTATGGATGAATGGAGTACCGCGAACTGTGGGCCTCCTGAAGAATCAACTCACGCAAACCATCTACAATAGGCACACATAGCCTGCCCTGCATCTGTAATACACTGTCATCTCCAATAGTGACCTCCTTGGTATCACCGTGCTGAACTGTGTCCTTAAGGACAAGCAGATGGGGGTCATCATACTGATGCTCTCTGATACGATCATAAAGAGAAGACTGGGAAACTACACAAGCCAAAACTCTGCTCGGCTCGGAAACATCCAATCTGACAAATTGGATGGCCAATGCCTGAACATCCAAAGCTAAAGGCCTCTCTGCTACTAGTAGGTATGCTAAACTGCAAAAACTCAAAAACTCTCCGCCTTGCGACTCAAGGCATCGGCCACCATATTGGCCTTCCAGGGATGATAAAGAATGGTGATGTCATAATCCTTAAGCAACTCCAACCATCTTCTCTGCCGCAAGTTAAGATCCTTCTGTTTAAACAGATGTTGTAGACACCGGTGATCAGTGAAAACCTCTCAAGGGACACCATACAAATAGTTCCTCCAGATCTTCAAGGCATGAACAATAGCTGCTAACTCAAGATCGTGGACATGATAATTCTTCTCATGCACCTTCAGCTATCTAGACGCATAGGCAATCACCCTACCATCCTGCATTACCACCGTGCCGAGACTAATGCGCGACGCATCACAATACACCATATAGGACCCCGATCCAGTAGGCAACACTAACACTAGGGATGTAGTCAAGACAGTCTTGAGCTTTTGAAAGCTCTCCTCACAATCCTAGGTCCACCTGAATGGAGCACCCTTCTGGGTCAATCTGGTCATAGGTGATGCAATAGACGAGAAATCCTCTACAAATCAACGGTAATACCCCGCCTAGAAATAAAACTCTGGATCTCCGTAGCTGAGGATGGTCTGGGCTAGCTCTGCACTGCTTCAATCTTCTTCGGGTCTACCTTGATCCCCTCATTCGATACTACATGACCCAAAAATGCCACTAAATATAGCCAGAATTTACACTTCGAAACGTTTGCATATATCTTCTTCTTTCTCAAGGTCTGAAGCACAGTCCTCAGGTGCTGCTCATGATCCTCCTGACTCCGGGAGTACACCAAAATGTTGTCAATAAACACAATGACAAAAGAGTCAAGATAGGGTTGAAATACATTATTCATTAAGTTTATGAATGTTGCTGGGGCGTTGGTCAGCCCAAAGGACATCACAAGGAACTCGTAATGACCATACCGAGTCCTAAAAGCAGTCTCCGGGATATCTGGCTCCCGTATCTTTAACTGATGATAGACTGAATGCAAGTCAATCTTAGAGAACACTCTGGCACCCTGAAGCTGATCAAATAGGTCATCAATATATGTAAATGGATACCTGTTATTCACTGTAACCTTGTTCAACTGGCGATAATCGATACACATTCAAATAGAACCATCATTCTTCTTTACAAACAAGACAGGAGCACCCCAAGGCGACAAACTGGGCCGAATGAAGCCCTTATCAAGCAACTCTTGCAACTGTTCCTTTAATTCTTTCAACTCTGTTGTGGCCATCCGATAAGGTGGAATAGAAATGGGCTGAGTGCCCGGTAACAAATCAATGCCAAAATCAATATCCATATCGGGCGATATGCTAGGAAGGTCTGCCGGGAATATATCTGAATAGTCCTTAACTACAGGAACAGATTCAGCGGTAGGAGTATCAATACTAACATCCCTCACACAGGCCAGATACGTATCACCATCCCTTCTCAAGTATTCGTTGAGCTTAAGAAATGAGATAACCCTGCTAGGAAAACGATCAAAGGTACCTCTCCACTCTAGCCGTGGTAGACCTGGCATAGCCAACGTCACCGTCTTGGAATGTCAATCAAGGATAGCATGATAGGGCGACAACCAGTCCATGCCCAAAATAACATCGAAACCCACCATACTGAGCAATAATAAATTTGCTCTGGTCTCAAAACCACTAACAACAATCAAACATGATCGATACACATGGTCAACAATAATAGAATCACCCACGGGTTTAGATACATAAACAAGTGAACTCAGAAAATTGCGGGATACACTCAAATGCGGGGCAAAATAAGATGACACATAGGAATAAGTAGAGCCTGGATCAAATAAGATTGATGCATCTATATGACAGACCGGAACAATACATGTGATAACAAAATCTGATGTAACTGCCTTTGTCCTAGCAGGTAGGGCATAATATCTGGCCTGGCCTCCCCCTATAGGGCGACCTCTACATGTCCGAGCTCCACCTCTAGCTGGTTGTGCAGGTGGGGTGGTAGCTGGTGTTGTGACCATAGCCTGAGGACCTGGTGGAGCACGCAGTGCCTGAGAAATTTGTGGAGGTGTACCCCTCCTAAATCTGGGGCATTCCCTCACCACATGGTGAGTGTCACCACACTCAAAATAATGTCTCAGAGGACGTGGCTACTGCGACTGGCTCGGGCCTGATCGACTAGACAGATCACTGAAAGCACCTCGTACATGAGGCACACTAGACATTGGCGGTTCATAATAAGGATCCTGGGGCCTAGTAGTGGCTGGAAATGCTGAATGAACAGGGCGACCCATATAACCCCTGCCCTGATGAACTGCCGCTGGGGCACGAGTACCACTGTAAGTGCCAGACTCTCGAGACATCTTGGCCTCTCTCTCCTCTCTATCTCGAGTCAGCATGCCCTCTAACCTCGGGTCATGCTCAATCTGATACTGGGGTTGAGCCCCTCAATAAATCGACGAACCCGCTCTCGAACAGTAGCAACCAAGGTTGGAGCATGCCTGGCCAAATCACTGAATCGGACCGCATACTCTAACACGGTCATAGAACCCTGGCGCAACTACTCAAACTCTGCACGCCATGCATCTCTGAGACTCTAGGGAACATACTCCCTCAAGAACATGTCTGAGAACTGAGTCCAAGTGAGTGAAGCTACCTCGGTTGGACTACCCAACTCATATGTGCACCACCACTGATAGGCCGCTCCTCTACGCTGGAATGTAGTGAAATAAACCCCACTAGTCTCCGCAACACCCATAGTATGGAGGCTATGGTGGCACTCCTCAAGAAAACCCTGGGCATCCTCTGACGCCAAGCCACTGAAAGTAGGAGGGTGGTACTTCTTGTATCTCTCAAGCCTGAGCTTCTACGCCTCGAAAACTGATGCCCTAACCTCGGGCTGAACTGGAGCTACCGGTTGCATCGGCATGCTGCCTTAACCTCGGAAACTGTGTGTTTCTGTTAACACATGCAAAACATCTAGAGCAATTAGTAACAAAGTCGCATGGTTGACCCCATTTTCCCTCCGTAGGATATTGTGATGGCTAATACTAGGTGAGCCTAATAATTTACGGAATAACTGAATAATAATATGAACTCAAATCTCAACACATGATTTATAAATAGAAACTGCGATTTAAATAATTTCAACTCCCAAATCCCGGTTGAAATAAGTCGCAGGCTTCTAAGAGAAAATACTAAGTGTCTCTATACATCAAGTCTAAAGAGAATAAGGGAAACAACATAATAAGGGTAGAGGGGGACTCTGAGATCTGCGGACGCTGGCAGATATACCTTGAAGTATCTATGTGCGGTCCAATTCACTAGTATATGTTCTGGTGGGAAGAACCTGGATCTGCACAAAAATATGTGCAGAAGTATAGTATGAGTACACCACAACGGTACCCAGTAAGTGCCAAGCCTAACCTCGATAGAGTAGTGATGAGGTTAGGTCAGGTCAGGGCCCTACTGGTTTAAAAGATAAGCAAGACAGAAGATATAATAATATTTTGAAATGACTGAGAATTTAAACAACTAGAAGTTTTAGAAAATAACAGCACAATAAATAGAGGTAAACAACAGAGGCACTCCCGAGGTATCGCCTCGTAACCTAAAAGTAAATGCTCAACAGGGGAATATCCCGAGGTACCGCCTCGTAGTCCTAAAAGTAAATATGCACAACAGGGGATCTCCCGAGGTACCGCCTCATAGTCCCAAAGTAAATATGCAAGACAGGGGGATCTCCCGAGGTATCGCCTCGTAGTCCCAAAGTGAATATGCAAGACATGGGGATCTTCTAAGGAACCACATCGTAGTCCCAAAGTAAATATGCAACAGATAACCGAAGGCACAACGAATTTACAACAAGAAATCTTATAGTTAAAGATTTAATTCAAATCAAAGGAAGCAGGTAATTCAACAAAGCATGTTGCACAAATTTTAAGTAAGAGTTAAGGCACGTAGACATGCGATACTAGGCTAAACATGATCACTACATATGCTAAGGAAACTAAGTTAAGGAATTTAAAAGAAGACAACTCGGCAAGAACCGAAATTTTCATATTTAGCCCGTGTACGCACTCGTTACCTCGCGTACACGGCGCTCACATATCGCATATTGTTACAACAGTACCAAATCCTAAGGAGATTTCCCCCACACAAAGTTAGACAAGTCACTTACCTCAAATCTCGCTCAATTAATCTGTAGTAATGCCTTTCCCTAGACTTTACAACTCCGATCGGCTCGAATCGAGCCAAAATAATTTCATACTATAAATATAACTACAAGAAAATAATTTAAATAATGAAACTACAACTTAAGCAAAGAATTGAAAATTCGGCCCAAAAAGTCGACCCGGGCCCACGTCTCAGAATCGGGTAAAAGTCACAAATTACGAATACCCATTCGACATCGAGTCCAACCATACTAGTTTTACCAAAATCCGACACCAAATCACCACTCAAAACCTCAAATTAAACTCTCCAAATCCCTAGCCTCAAACTCCCAATTTTCACCTTAAATACATACTAACTAGGTGGAAACATCAATGAGGAAACAAGGTTATTGATCAAAAATAAGTACAAGAAACTTACCTCAAGAAATCCCTCGAAAATGCTCTGAAAAATCGCCGAATCCGAGCTCAAAATATCCAATAATGATAAAAATCCCTAACTCTTGAATTAATAGAGTATGGCCAGTATTTTCGCTTCTCCGGATCACTTGACCGCATTTGAGGTTCGCTCTTGCAGAAAAAGCACCGCTTCTGCGGTTTTGCCCAGGCTGCCTTGCCTCCGCTTCTGCGAGAAGCAGTCCGTTTCTGCGGCTCCAGCGCACCTGCGACCTCCTTGTCAGCATCTGCGGTCTCCCAGATACGGAAATTTTCCTCGCACCTCTGCCCACACGGCTCCAGCCCGCTTCTGCGGGCTCGCACCTACGGTCAATCTTGCGCAGGTGCGATTACACCAGAGCTGGTGCCTTCAGCCATTCTCACAAGTCCAAATTTGCTTTGTTAACCATCCGGAATCTACCCGAGGCCACCGGGACCTCAACCAAACTTACCAACAAGTCTTAAAACGTCATACAGACTTAGTCGAGCCTTTAGATCACATCAAACAACGCTAAAAATACGAATTGCACATCGATTCAAGCCTAATGAACTTTAAAACTTTAAACTTCTACCTCCGACGCCGAAACCTATCAAATCAAATCCGATTGACCTCAAATTTTGCACACAAGTCATAATTGACATTACGGACCTACTTCAGCTTCCGGAATCGGAATCCAACCCTGATATCAAAAAGTCCACTCCCAGTCAAACTTTCCAAAAATCATCCAATTTTTCAACTTTCGCCAATTGACGCTAAAATGACCTACGGACCTTAAATTCAACATCCGAATACGCTCCTAAGACCAAAATTATCCTATGGGGCTATAGGAACCGTCGAAACTCCATTCCGGAGTCGTCTTCACACGATTCAAACTACGCCCGATTCCTACGACTTAAACTTTCATTTTAGGGACTATGTGTCATAAAACCCAAAAATAAAATAGAGGGAGCAATAATTAGGGGTTCGGGGCTAATACTCTCAAAACGACCGACCGGGTCATTACATAATTGATTACATTTCTTCTTTAACTTAATTTTGAAATTAGTAACTATTACTCTAAATTTATTGATTCTTTTCTTTTCATGTTTTATTAACATGAGAAAAACATTTAGAAGAATTAGTAACAAAATCTTACTTTACATTTAACGTTAGATTACATGCGATGTCATGATTTATTGTTGATTGATAAAATGCACCATTTGTGGGTATGGAATATAGGTATCAATTCAAAATTTTTATTGATATTCTTATTAGATTTTGTTCAAAATCTATTTAGATTATATTTTAAAAGTGCCAGGTGACATTTTCTCAATACATCACTTGGCTTAACTACATGCTTCACTTCCCTTCTTTTAATATAATTAGTATTAGTACCAGCGCGAAATGCAATAAATATTAAAGAATATTAATTATTTTAAATTATGATTTGCATTTTTAGTTTACTATATCATATTTAGTTAATAGAATTCCAACTGCATCTTAATTCTTAATACAATATTTCATTCATTAAATCCATATTGAATTAAAGCAAAATAAATCATATAGTCATCTTATAACTTTGTATTTTTTATTTTTTATTACAATATCTATCATTTAGTATTATTATATTATTAATATAATATTGTATTAACACGTCACTTAGCTTAAAATTATTATCCACTACTCCTTTTAATATAGCATAAATATTTCTTACTTCTTAAAAATTACTATTAAAATTTTATTCTACTGTTCACGATTCTTTAATTTTCTTAAAATATTTCAATAATATCTTGTATATTATTTTCTCAATTAATTTTATTTTTAAAATTAATTTAACATGTAAATATTCTGATGTTATCTCTATTCCCATCATGGTACATGTTTCTCTATTCTAATATTATAATTAGCCTTTTTCATTTTGAATTTTACTTATAATCAAAATACTTTCATTTTTAAAACTAAATTGTAATTATAATTTTTTTCCTAAATATAAAAAGATATGTCACTTCATTACTTTATCATAAAACTTCTGGTATCCTTAATAGTTGTTATTTTTATACTACTCTGCCATAAGCAGATGAAACTTTTATTTTGTTTCTCCCAAAATATAAGCAGATACGTTTGTTTACTATTTTATCATAAAATTACTAATATTGTCAATTCAATTAGTGCCACTAACTGGGAAAGTTTCTTTCCAAGATTCCTTGTTCCTAAACATCTGAAAAATAAAACTCAAATTAAATTTATTCATAAAATACCTATCTTAGATCAGATGGTCACCTTCATTTATGTAATTTTGCTCAAATTCATTAAGAAATCTCATTGATTAGTTTTTTTTTTGAAAAAAAAAATTATTTTATCTTTCCATTATTAATTCAAAATTTTTATATAGATTTCATTAGATTTGTCCTAATTCTTATTAGGTTTTTGATCTAAAAGTACCAAATGATTTTTTTCTAAAAGCACCACTTGACTTAATCACAATAGTGACTATCCTCCTTTCAACATAATATAAATATAAATGTTAAAACCCGCGCAAGCATGATCAGTATTCAAGAATATTAATTATTTTAAATTATGATTTATCTTTTAATATATTAATATCACATTAATATAGTTACAACTGTCATCCTACTTCTTAATACATTATTTTAGTAATTAAACCTATATGAAATTAAAGAAAAATAAATAGTTGTAACGACCCGACCGGTCGTTTTACTTCTAGATCTGCGTTCCCCTAAATAAGACTCCCCTTATGTGCTTTTACTGTCTTATAACTCGCGGGGATGGTTAGTTCGGGATTTAAAAGGGTTCGGGTTGAAATCGGAACACTTAGTTTCTTAGTTTGGCTTTTAAAAGGCTAAGTTTGACTTTGGTCAACATTTTGACTAAACGACCTCGGAACCGGGATTTGACGACTTGGGCGTACATTCGGATCGATTTTTGGATGACCCGAGAGCGTTTCGGCGCTTAATGTTGGAAGTTGGCTAATTGAAGGTTTAAAAATTCTTTGAATTTGGTTTGGAATAGGTTTTAGTGTTATCAAGATCCGTTTATAATTCCGAGCCTGGGAATAGTTCCGTATGGTGGTTTAAGACTTGCACGCAAAATTTGGTATCTTTTCGAGTAGTTTAAGTATGAATCGGCGCGTTCGGAGTAAGTTCGAAGAATTTAAAGTTCATAAGTTGATCCTATTGGTTTTGAGTTGCGATTCTTAGTTTTAATGTTATTTTTCACGTTCCGAGGGTGCGAGCGAGTCCATTTTATATTTACAAACTTATTGGTATGTTTGGACGAGGCCTCGGGGACCTCGGGTGCAATCCGGACGATGCACGGATTGAATTAGGACACAAAAGGGCTGCTGGTGCACCGGTTCTGGTGTGCCCGCACCTGCAAGCTTTTGGCCGTAGGTGCGAGCCCACAAATGCATGATTTAGGACACAGAAGTGGGTTTGGGGCAACTGGCCAGCGATCCGCAGAAGAGGAGAAGCACGTGCAGAAGCGGTCTCACTTCTGCGATGGATCGCCCGTAAGTGCGAAGGGGGCCGCGAATGCGCTTCGCCATCCGTAGAAGCGGGGTCCTGTCCGCAGAAGTGGCCAGCGCTGGGCCTGTGGAATTCCGCAGAAGTGAACTAAGTTTCGCAGAAGCGGTACTGTAGATGCGGCCCATGGACCGCAAATGCGAAAATCCTGCTGGGCAGAACCTTCATTTAAGTCAGGACTCAAACATTTTGGGTTCATTTATTGCATTACATGGGCGATTTTTGGAGCTCTTTGAGAGGGGTTTTCACTAGCTATTTGAGATAAGTAATTTCGGTCCAATGTATGTTAAATACAGAGATTATGGGTAGATTTTAACATGTAAATTTATGAAAATTATGGGTTTAGATGAATAACCCTAGGTTTTGATAAAAATGGGATTTACCCACGAAAATGGTTATGGGATTAAGTGAAAATTATATATTTGAGTTTGTGAGGTTATGGGTAACAACTTTCTTCAAAAAAATTTGAAATCCGGGCACGTGGGGCCGGGGGTTAATTTTAAGAATCTTCCAATTGGGTTGGGTAATTACTCTAATAGCTAAATCATTAACTTTTGAGCATATATTGATTAATTTATACAACATATGATTAGTTTCGGATTGTTTGGCACCGAGTTGAGGCTTTATGGTGAATTTGAGGCCGGAAAGCGAGCTTTGAGACGAGGTAAGTCTCTTTCCTAACCTTGTAAGAGGGAAATCATCCCCATAGATGATTTAAATTGCTATTTGCTTCTAATTGTGGGGGATACGTACGCACAAAGTGACGAGAGTCCGTGCATAGCTACTAACTATGCTTATGTCCGGGGATGATTTCCCTCTTACAAGGTTAGGCAAGAGACTTACCTCATTCTCAAGCTCACTTCCGATCCAAAAATATGCTTTAAATCCTCAACTCGGTGCCAAATGACCCAAAACTAGTCAAATATTATATAAACTAATCAACATGTGTTCAAAAATTCATAATTTAACTATTAGAGTAATTACCCAACCCAAACTAGAAGATTCCTAAAATTCATCTCCGAGCCTACGTGCCCGAATTCCGAAAATTTTCAAAGATAATCGTTACCCATAACCTTACGAACTCAAATATATAATTTTCCTCTCATTCCATAATCATTTTCGTGGTTAAATTTTATTTTTATCAAAATCCAGGTTGGTTCACATCTACCCATAATCTATGTATTTAACTTACATTGGATAGAAATTACTTAACTCCAATAGCTAGGTGAAAATCCCTCTCTAAAAAGCTCCAAAATCGCCCAAGAAGTGAGAGAAATGGGTCAAATATGGCTTAAGTCCCGTTTTAATAGAACCTTTTTGCCTCTAGAACTTTCGCATTTGTGGTCAATGGGCCACATCTGCGGCACCGCTTCTGCAAACTAAGGGCTCGCTTTTGTGAAAAGCTTCAGGCCCAGCACTGGCCGCTTCTGCGGAGAGGAGACTGCATCAGCGAGCCCGCTTCTGCGGGTCCAGGCCTGGACGTCCCCTTCACACCTGCGGCCCTTCCCTCGCAGAAGGGAGGCTGCTTCTGCGGAACCCTCGCCACTTCTGCGGGCCACAACCAGCTTGCCTAAACCGCTTCTGTGGCCAAGAGCTCGCACCTGCGGGCTCGCATCTGCGGCCAGATGCTCGCAGGTATGGGTACATTAGAACTGGTGCACCAATATCCCTTTTCAAGTTCTAACTCAATCCGTGCATCGTCCGAATTGCATCCGAGGCCACGTCCAAACATACCAACAAGTTTAAAATCATAAGACGGCCTTGATCGAACCTTCGGAACGCGGAAAACAATAACAAAACTAAGAATCACACCCCAAACCAAATTGAATCAATTATGAACTTCAAGTTCTTCCAACTTACTCCGGGTGCCGAATCATACTTAAACTACTCGGAATGACACCAAATTTTGCGTGCAAGTTTTAAATCACCATATGGAACTATTCCCGGGCTCGGAATCCCAAACGGACCTCGATAACACCAAAACCTACTTCAACCCAAATTTAAAGAACTTTAAAACCTTCAATGCCCCAACATACGCTCAAGTCCAAAATCATCATACGAACCTATTGGGACTGTCAAATCTCGGTTCCGGGATCGTTTACTAGGAATGTTGACCTAAGTCAAACTTAGCCCTTTGAAGCCAATACTAAGGAACTAAGTGTTCCGATTTCAACCCGAACCCTTCCAAATCCCGAACTAACCATCCCTGCAAGTCATAAAACAGTAAAAGCACATACGATGAGTCTTATTTAGGGGAACGGAGATCTATAAAGCAAAATGACTGGTCGGGTCATTACATTCTCCACCTCTTAAATAAATGTTTGTCCTCGAACGGGGTTAGGATCATACTTGGAGTGTTGAATAGGTGTGGATATCTCCTCCGCATGTCCTCCTCGGCCTAGCAAGTCGCCTCCTCGACTGGTTGTCCCCTCTACTGAACTTTTATCACAGAAATCTTCTTGGTCCTCATGATCCCCTTCATCGGCGAGACTTTTAAGAGAACCTTCTCACCCACCATAATTGATAAATCACGCACCTTCTGATCCGCGTAACTCTTCTGTCTGGACTGTTTTGTGCGAAGTTACTCCTGAATCAACTTTACCTTTTCCAAGGCATCCTTCACTAAATCAGTACCATATAACTTACCCTCACCGGGCTCAAACCATCCGATGGGTAAACGACATCGCCGACCATATAATGCATTAAATGGAGCCATCTCGATACTGGACTAATAACTGTTGTTGTAAGGAAACTCGACTAAGGGCAATAATCAATCCCACTACCCTTCGAAGTCAATCACACATGCTCTGGGCATATCTTTCAAGATCTGAACCGTCCGCTCCAACTGTCCGTCAGTCTGTGGATGAAAGGCTGTGTTGAGCTCTACCCGGGGCCCCAACTCACTCTGTATTGCACTCCAGAAATGCGAAGTAAACCGAGGACCTCTATCTGATATAATGGAGACAGGCACACTGTGCTACCGAACAATCTCCTGAATGTAAATCTGAGCCAACCTCTCTGAAGAATACGTGGTCACCACCGGAATGAAGTGTGTTGACTTGGTCAACCTGTCAATAGTGACTCAAACTGCATCAAACTTCCATAAGGTCCACAACAACCCAAGTACAAAATTTATAGTAATGCGCTCCCATTTTCACTCAGGTATAACCATATGCTGGAGTAGGCCACCTGGCCTCTGGTGCTCGTACTTAACCTACTGGTAATTACGGCACCTCGCTACATGCTCAACTATGTCCTTCTTCATCCGCCGCCACCAATAATGCTGCCTCAGGTCGCGATACATCTTCGTAGCACCTGGATGAATAGAATACCGAGAACTGTTTGCTTCCTCTAGAATCGTTTCCCTCAATCTATCAACATTAGGGACACTTAGGCGACCCTGGAGTCGCAGAACACCATCCTCGCTGATAGTAACCTCCTTGGCACCACCCTGTAGTACCGTCTCTCTGGGAACCAACAAGTGTGGATCACTGTACTGGCGAGCCTTGATCTGCTCGAATAGTAAAGACTGGGCAACGACGCATGCAAAAACTCGGATGGGCTCTGAAATATCCAACCTCACAAGTCTATTAGCTAAGGACTGAATGTCTAAAGCTAGTGGCCTCTCATATGCTTAAATGAATGCCAAACTACCCATACTCTCCGCCTTTCTGCTCAAGGCATCCACAACTACATTCGCCTTGCCCAGATGATAAAGGATGGTAATATCATAATCTTTTAGTAACTCAACCCACATGCGCTGCCTCAAATTGAGATCCCTCTGCTTAAACAAATGCTGCAAGCTGCGATGATCGGTGTAAACCTCACAGGACACCCCATAAAGATAATGCCTCCAGATTTTGAGAGCATGAACAATCACGGCCAACTCCAAATCGTGTACCGGGTAATTCTTCTTGTGGGGCTTTAGCTGACATGAAGCATATGCAATAACTCACCCCTCCTGCAATAATATACAACCCAAACCAATGCATGAAGCGTCACAATACAAAGCATACATCCCTGAACCGGAAGGCAACACTAACACTGGTGTTGAAGTCATTGCGGTCTTGAGCTTCTGAAAGTTCACCTCTCTAACATCGGACCATCAGAACGGGTCACCCTTCTTGGTAAATCTAGTAAACGGTGTTGCAATAGATGAGAAACCCTCCACAAACCGCGAGTAATAACCTACTAACCCTAAGAAGCTCTTGATCTCAGTCACCGTGGTAGGACGAGGCTAACTCTGAACTGCCTCGATCTTCTTGGGATCTACCCTAATACCCTCTCCTGATACAACATGTCCCAAGAATGCCACTGAATCTAACCAGAACTCACACTTGGAGAACTTAGCATATAGCTTCTGTTCCCGCAAGGTCTAAAACACCACTCTAAAATGCTGCCCGTGCTCCTCCATGCTACGTGAGTAGATCAAAATGTTGTCAATGAAGACAATGACAAACTAATCAATATATGGCCTGAACACCCAGTTCATCAAATCCATAAACGTCGTCGCGGTATTAGTCAAACCGAATAACATCACTAGAAATTCATAATGGCTGTATCTAGTCAGAAAAGTAGTCTTCGGAACATCCGAATCCCGAATCTTTAACTGATGGTACCTCGATTTCAAGACGATCTTAGACAACACCCTAGCACCCTGTAACTGGTCAAACAAATCATCAATATGCGGCAACAGGTACTTGTTCTTAATGGTAACTTTCTTCAACTGGCAGTAATCAATGCACATCCGTATAGTCCCATCTTTCTTCTTCACGAATAACAGTGGTGCACCCCAAGGCGACACACTCGGTCTAACGAACCCCTTTGCTAGCAACTCCTCAAGTTGTTCCTTCAACTCTTTCAGAGTCGTGCGGTACGGTGGAATAGATATAGGCTGGGTACCTGGAGCCAAATCAATACAGAAATCAATATCATGATCTATTGGAAAACTTAGAAGATCAGAAGGAAACACATCAGAGAACTCCCGGACCACGGGCACTAAATCAATCGACGGAGTCTCTGCAGTAGTATCCTGAACATAAGATAGATAAGCCAAACAACCCTTCTCGACCATGTGTCGAGCCTTCAAAAAAGAGATAACCCGACTAGATGTACTGACAGACGAACCCTTCCACTCCAATCTAGGCAACTCTGGCTTCGCCAAGGTAACAGTCTTATCATGTCAATCAAGGATGGCGTGATATGGAGATAACCAATCCATGCCCAGGATGACCTGAAAGTCGGTCATATCGAGTAACAGAAGATCTGCTCGGGTTTCATAACCACAGAAAGTAACAATGCAGGACCGATAGATCTGATCCACAACAATAGAATCGCCCACTGGTGAGGACACATAAACAAGAGTACCCAAGGACTCACGAGTAATACCCAGTAAATGAGCAAACAGAGATGAAACATACGAACATGTAGACCCTGGATCAAATAGTACCTAAGCATCCCTACCGCAGACAAAAATAATACATGTCACCACGGCATTTGAGGCCACTGCATCTGGTCTGGTCGTAAAAGAATAGAATCTAGCTGGAACGCCACCTAACTGCCTTTCACCTGTCTGACCTCCACCTATAGGACGTCCCCTACCCACATGCCCTCCGCCTATGGGCAACCGGACGGCTGGTGCGGAAGCTGGTGCTGTAATCATAGGCTGATGACCCTGCTGTATTACCTTGACCCGAAGTCAAGGATAAAACCTCTTCATGTGGCCAGGATCCCCGCACGGGTAACAAACCCTAGGAAAGGTAGACTGCTGACTTGAAGTCTGACCTTGATGGCGTGAATACCCACTGGAGGAACCCTGAATAATTGGTGGGCAGTAGGAACTCTCCGGCATCGCACTTATATAAGGTCGCACTGGAGCACCCCGAGAAGGTGGCGGTGCTGGATAGGTGGTCCTGCTAGACTAACCCCTCATGAACTGACCCATGCCCCTAGCTGGGGCACCACTAAACTCTCTAGAATATCGAAATCACTTATCCCTCGTCGCCTGCTCTCGGATCCGCTGACGAACACCCTTGATCCTCCGAGCTATCTCCATAACTAGCTCATAAGAAGTCCCCGTCTCAACCTCTCAGACCATAGTGGCCTGCCTACCAGAGTGCAAACCTGCTACAAACCTCCACACTCTCTCTGCATTGATCGGAAGTATCATAAGTGCATGGTCAGACAACTCAAAGAATCTCGCCTCATAGTCGGTCACCGACATCTGGCCCTGCTGGAGCTGCTCGAACTGAAATCGCAACTCTTCCCTCTGAGAGGGTGGGATATATCTGTCCAAAAAGAGGCGTGTGAACTGATACCTAAGTGATGGGAGAAGAACTTGATGGTCTGCGGAGAAGATATGACTGCCACCACCTACAGGCCCTGCCCTCCAGCTAGAAAGTGGTAAAATCCACCCCATGGGACTCCAATATCCTAATGTTGTGCAGTCTGTCCCTTCACCGATCAATAAAGTCCTAGGGGTCCTCATGTTACTCACCTCCAAAGACAGGAGGATGTAGCCTAGTCCATCTATCCAATAGCCTCTGCGAATCGCCGGCCACAACTGGTATGGGCTCAGGTATAGCTGCTGCAACTGGCTGAGCTCCGCCCACGGGTAGTGTGCCCGGGGTCTAATACACGGTAGTTGCATGCCCTGTAGCCTGAGCAGTAGGGGTCTGTGCTCCCCCTTCCACCTGAGATGTGGCTGGGTTTGTTGGAAATAAACCAGTCTGGGTCAAAGAATCCATGAACCGCAGCATACGGCCTATGACCTCCTAGAATCCTGGCGCCGACATGAAATCCGTTGGGGCTGGCTCCGTTGCAGGCGGCTCGCCCTGCTCCTAAATAATAGGATCCTCTACAGGATCCACTGGTGGCATAGCTGGGCAACTCTAGGATGCCCATATCCTCTACCATGAGTTGGAGCCCTCCCTCGGCCTCTGCCTCTAGCAACAGGGGGAGCAGCCCCTCCATGATCGGGTGCATCTTCCGCGCACGTTCTCACCATCTGTGTGGGAATAAGAGAAAGATACTTAGCACAACATCAACTGCACGGTAGGAGATAAAGAAATAGTAGTTTCCTAACACCATATAGCCTCTCGAAGATAAGTACGGACGTCTCCGCATCGATCCGCAAGACTTTATTAGGCATGCGCATAACTTGTGAGACCTACGTGAACCAAGTGCTCTGATACCATGTTGTCACGACCCAATTTCCCTATAGGTCGTGATGGCACCCAACATTGCCGCTAGGCAAGCCAACGGTGAACTAGCCATGTATCTATTCTTTTAACATTTTAGAAATAGTTGATTCTTAATTAGTAAATAAGTAAGAGGTGAGAAATTTAATAAAAATAAAGTGTAAACAATTATAAGAACAAGCGTGGTGAAATAATTACTCAAAATCATCAAGTGTCTACTAGCAAAATTTCCAAAACCTGATGTCACAAGTGTATGCGCTACTAGTAGAATATACAAAACACTAAACTATTGTCTGAATGGAGTAGACAGAAAATAAAAGCAAAAGAGAGGCTCCAGATGCTGCAGGATGGACTCGCAAAGAAGCTCACCACGAAGTCTCGAAGTATCAGGGGTGTGCGCCGAGATAACTACCTGCACCTGCCTCACAACCTGCACGATTAGTGCAGAAGTGTAGCGTGAGTACATAAACAACATGTACCAAGTAAGTATCTAGTCTAACCTCTAAGAAGTAGTGACGAGGGGTCGATAACACTTACTATGGGCTAAAAATAAAATACAGGAATTCTAAATAAACATGGATTATGTAAATAATAAATTCAACTCAGTAACAAGCGGTGAATAATACTTCTTTCACCAATAATAAATTCTAAGTCAATTTATGTCATTTGAATAATTCTAACCGCTCAAGCAATAAAATAATACCAAGTATAATTAGACTCCGAGTATTATCGCGCATGATTTATGCTGAGGTCGTACGGCCCGATCCAAAATAATATTGTGTGCACTGCCGAAGGTCGAACGGCATGAACCATAGATGCATCTATTAACCTGCCGAGGCGAACGGCTCGCTCCTGTGAGAGTAGAGGAATTTTACCTCGCTCACAGAAATACTTGCGACGCGAGTGAACATGGATCTATTAGATTTATTATAAAAAATTTCAATTCTTCCCAACATAAGAAATCCAAACTGGAATCTTTAAATCTTAAAAATCTTTAATCTTAACTTTATTTAAGACAATTAATATGCATAACCTAACATTACAAACAAAGCATGATGTAAATCTAAGACTACCCAGACATCACATGAAATTTAGCTATGCACAGACTCTCGTCACCTAGTGCGTACGTAGCTCCCCATACAAGTAATTCAACAACAAATACACCTAAGGGGATGAGTTCCCTCTTACAAGGTTAGGCAAGAGACTTATCTCGTTCTCAAGCTCACTTTCGGTCCACAAATATGCTTTAAATCCTCAACTCGGTGCCAAAACGATCCAAAACTAGTCAAATGTTATATAAATTAATCAATATGTGTTCAAAAGTTCATAATTGAACTATTAGAGTAATTACCCAACCCAAATTAGAAGATTCCTAAAATTCATCTCTGAGCCCACGTGCACGAATTTCGAAAGTTTTTTAGGATAATCTTTACCCAAAACCTTACGAACTCAAATATATAATTTTTCTCCCATTCCATAGCATCATTTTCGAGGTTAAATTCTATTTTTATCAAAACCTAGGTTTGTTCATCTAAAATCATATTTTCACAAATTTACATGCTAGAATCTACCCATAATCTATATTTTTAACTTATATTGGATAGAAATTACTTACCTCCAATAGCTAGGTGAAACCCCCTCTATAAAAAGCTCCAAAATCGCCCAAGAAGTGAGAGAAATGGGTCAAATATGGCTTAAGTCCCATTTTAATGGAACCTTTTTGCCTCCAGAACTTTCGCATTTGCGGTCATTGGGCCGCATCTGCGGCACCGCTTCTGTGGACCAAGGGCTCGCTTCTACGAAAAGCTTTAGGCCCAACACTGACCATTTCTGCTGAGAGTAGACCGCATCTACAAGCCCGCTTCTACGGCTCATCTCTCGTTTCTGCGGCTCCAGGACTGGACGGTCTCTTCGCACCTGCGACCCTTCCCTCGCAGAAGCAAGGTCACTTCTGCAGAACCCTCACCGCTTCTGCAGGCCACAACCAGCTTGCCTAAACCGCTTCTGCGGCCAAGAGCTCGCATCTGCGTCCAGAAGCTCGCAGGTGCTGGCACACCAGAACTGGTGCACCAGCATCCCCTTTCAAGTTCTAACCCAACCCGTACATCATCCGTATTGCACCCGAGGCCCCCGAGGCCTCGTCCAAATATACCAACAAGTTTAAAATCATGAGACAGACTTGCTCGAACCTTCGAAATATGGGAAACCACACCAACACTAAGAATCACACCCCAAACCAAATTGAATCAGTTATTAACTTCAAGTTCTTCCAACTTACTCCGAGCGCCGAATCATACTTAAAATACTCGGAATGACACCAAATTTTGCGTGCAAGTCTTAAATCACCATACGGAACTATTCCCAGGCTGGGAATCTCAAACGGACCTCGATAACACCAAAACTTACTTCAAACTAAATTTAATGAACTTTAAAACTTTCAATGCGCCAACTTTCAACTTTATGCGCCGAAACGCTCACGGGTCATCCAAAACCCGATCCGAGCATATACCCAAGTTTAAAATTATCATGCGAACCTATTGGGACTGTCAAATTCCGGTTTCGGGGTCGTTTACTAGGAATGTTTATCCAAGTCAAACTTAGCCCTTTGAAACCAATACCAAGGAACTAAGTATTCCGATTTCCACCTGAACCATTCCAAATCCCGAACTAACCATTCCTGCAAGTCATAAAATAGTAAAAGCATATACGAGGAGTCTTATTTAGGAGAACGGGGATCTAAAAAGTAAAACAACCGATCGGGTCGCCACATTTTTACTTCGAGCGTTCCGCTTTTATAATAGTAAGATAATAGATGTAATAGATTGTATAATAAAGTAACAAATAGGTGTATTATAAAATCAAATAATATAAAATAATAAAAGATGTATTATAAAATCAAATAATATAAAATAATAAAAGATGTATAATTAGAAAATTTTCATTGATGATCATCCAAATAAAGATTTATAACATAAAAATCACTAATCATTGATGATCATCCAAATAAAGATTTATAACATAAAAAACACTATTCTTTTTTAACTGAAATATATACTTGACCAGGAAATACATATTTTGGTTGGAAAAGTTTCTTTGTACTAAAGTGAATCAATCAAGATTTGTGGCAACAAAATCTCATAAATTCTTGGTAAGCAAGCCATACAATTAAGAATATTATGAAATTGACAAAGTAATACTCTCTATAAAAGATACTTGGTAAAAATTTTGAAATCTTGAAGAGGAAGAGCACTGTGAAAGTCTTTTGAAGATAAGGAAAATGATACAGATTGAAGTTTTGCCAAAATAAAAAATAATATTTTAAAAGAGTTTTAATTGATTTTAAGGTCCTAAATATCAGGACATAGTTCGAATAAGAAAATATTTAGTAAGTAAAATTTTAGATTTTTAGTTGATTTCAAAGTGATAAATATTAGGAAGATAATTAAATGACTATTCAAAAATATAAAAAATAATAATTAAATGACTATTTTGTACTCCAAGACCTCTATTAGCTCCATTTGATGATTATCGATTTGTGTGTGCAGTCCGAGTACTTTTCCAGAAAGTTTTTATGTAAAAATTTAAAGAAAATACTGGCTTTAAAAATAACTTGAGTTAACTACGATCTATATATTATGTAAATGACCACAAATCGATATTTTGATAATCTCGGTGGGTCCGTATCATGATTTTGACTTGTTTTGCCGAAAGCTAGTAATTTGATGGTTTGGAAACTTCCTATGCTTGATCGTAGGTTGAATTTATAGCTATCGGGTTCGGATTTAGATTTCGGAACTTAGTATAGGTCCATTTTGTTACTTGAAACTTGTATGCAAAATTTGGTGCAAATTGGAGTTGGTTTGATAGGATTCGGACGCTTGGTTGTGATTTTAGAGGTTCTTGAGTTTTCTTTAAAATTTCATGCATTTTGATATTCGATTCTTAGTTAGAGATATTATTTGGGTGTTTTGATCGCGCGAGTCAGTTCATATGATGTTATTACACTTATGTGCATATTTAGTTTGGAGTGAGTTTCGGATAGGCTACAAACCATTTTGGACTTAAAAATTTGCTGGTTTTTGTCACGACCCGGAATCTTAACCTCGGGATCGTGATGGAGCCTTACATTCACTTGCTATGCAAGCCGACGTGAGATAGTGAAATAGCCAAATTTTATCAGTTTAAACAAATGATGATAAATAACGAGAGATAGGAATTCGGTCTGCTACAACACCAGCATAAGTCATGTAATAATATTTACTCCCAAAGATCCAGAGTCACGAGTACACGAGCAACTAAAAGTTCTACAAACAGAGTCTGAAATAAATACAACTCTTTCGAAGGAAATGAACAGTAAAAGAGGGAAGACGAAGGGGACTCCAAGGTCTGCGGACGCCAACAGATCTACCTCAAGTCTCCGTATGCAATGATCCGATCTGATGTACCTCACATACCGCTCGGACCAATACCAAAATTTGCGTAAAAAGTGCAGAAGTGTAGTATGAGTACAACAGACCCAATGTACTCCGTAAGTGTCGAGCCTAATCTCAACGAGGTAGTGACGAGTCTATGACAGGACACCTACGTAAATAGACATGTGCAAGTATATATACACAAAGCAGTAACCAAACACAAAGATTAACAATGTACAAATTGGGTGGGGACATGCGAAAGGGGAAGAATGCGATAACTACAGCAAGAGTAACGTCACGTAATAGCCAAATAAATCACCAACAATGAAGACAGATAAACCGATGATATGAAAAATGGCACAGCATCACCCTTCGTGCTTTTACTCTCATGCTTACCATGAAATAATGACATAAGTAACATAAAATGGTACGGTATCACCCATCATGCTTTTACTCTCTTCCTTGCCACAATATAATGAATAAATTATATAAATGGCATGACATCACCCTTCGTGCTTTAACTCTCTTCCTCACTATGTATAATAAATGATATAAATGGCACGAAAATCACCTTTCGTGCTTTAACTCTCTTCCTCACTATGTACAAATCCATAAATGAGATAAATACAATGGTAAGACATCACCCTTCGTGCTTTAATACTCTTCCTTTCCATGGTCAAAATCCGAGATTCGGATCATAACCCGATTACCCATTCACCCTCGAGGCCGGTTATGTGATTAGTTTCAAAATCTGACCTCAATTTGAGGTTTAAATCTCAATTTTACAAAACACTCAATTCTTCCCAAATCCCTAATTTTCTACCATGAAATAACATAGATTAAGGTTAGCAATTTATGGGTGTTTATGGAAATGGAAGAAAACAAGTTAAAGTATACTAACCAATGAAATGGTGATGTAATTTCTCCTCCAAATCGCCTCTAGGCCGAGCTCTAATGAAAAGATGGTAAAAATGGGTGAAATCCCGATTTTTGGAAGTTTATATGATAGGGCGTCAGGTGTTCATCGCGTTTGCGAGACACCTGACGCATTCGCGAATGGCACTGTCTAGTTGGCTTACGCGAGAACGACAAACTCTACGCATTCGCGTAGGCTTAGCCCACCTTGCCTTTGCGTTCGCGAGCCTGGGCTCGATTTCGCGTAGAGTTAGAGTTTCCTTCCCAGTCCCGCCTCCTAACACTACGCGTTCGCGATGGAGAGGCCGCGTTCGCGAAAGGTAGACCCCCAACTACTCCGCGTTCGCGTCCAAATCCCCGTATTTTTGATGAGTAAATCCACCCCAATCCCAAACTACTCTTTGCGATCGCAGGAGTATTTTCGCAATCGCGAAGAAGCATTCACCAGAAACCAGCAGAAACTAAAACGAGCATTTTCCTAAGTTCAAAATCATCCGTAGCCTATACGAAATTACTCGAGCCCCTCGGGCTCCAAACCAAACATGAAAATAAGTGTAATAACCTCATACGAACTCGCTCGTGCGATCAAAATATAAAAATAATATCTAGAACTACGAATCCGACACCAAAACGAATCAAATTTTCAATAAAACTTAAGAACATGCAATTTCTCAACCGGACGTCCGAATCACGTCAAATCAATTAAGCTTTACACTAAATTTTGCAGCCAAGTTATAAATACTGTAATGGACTTATACCAAGTTCCCGAACCGAAATCCAAACCTGGTAGCAATAAAGTCAATTCATGGTCAAACTTATTAATTCTTTATACATTTAAATTTCTAGATTTCAACAAATTACGTTAAATCAAGTTATGGACTTCCGAATTTAATTTTGGGCATATGCCCAAGTCCCCAATCACGATACGGACCCATCGGGATCGTCAAAATACTAATCCGGATCCGTTTACACAAATTGTTAACCATAGTCAACTCAAATGAGTTTTAAGGCACCATTTCAAATTTTCATCAAATTTTCTCATGAATATTTTCCGGAACGATGACACGGACTGTGCACACAAATCTAGGAAGGATAAACGGAGCTATTTGAGGTCTCGAAACATAGAAATGAAACGTAAAACTATAAATGACCTATCGGGTCATCATAGTTTTTAACTGTTGCTGGTGTCTGGTACTTTGTGCTTTACAATCGTGAAGCTACTCTCGTGATCAAGAAGGGGGAGTTGGGCTGGGGCGAAATTTCTTCTTCGCGAACACGGGGCCTTGGTCACAAATGCGAAGTAGTGGGGGATTTACCCTTCGCGAACGCGACCGTCCTCTCGCGAACGCGATGGGCTGTAGGATGTGGGGTAGGCATGGTCATCCTTTGACGTGAATGAGATACACTGGTCGCGAACGCGGAGGTCAGGCTGGGGATCTCTTCGCGAACGCATGAAGGAGTTCGGGATCCCGATGGCCATTTTGCTAGAATTTTTCTCGAACGCGTCAGGTGCTTCATGATCGTGAAGGGCACCTGTTATGCCTCGCAGTATTACATCGATGTTCTCCACAGTATTATATTACGATGATGTTACGCCCCGCAGTATTATATTATGACAATGTAACACCCTGTAGTATTGTATGTTGAATTTGTCATAAGATAATTGATATCAGTTCAAGGACAAGATTATTTGAAGATTCTAAGTATTATGCTATTTCAAACAAGTGATAAGTAAATTCGTGAAGGTGAAAGGGTAAACGAATCAAAGAAAATGCGTTTCATTGAAGGTTGTCAATTTGGGATATAATACGATCCGAGCTATAATACCCGGTATTTATTGATTTGTGCTATACAAGGTACCACATGACCATGATAGTATGATATATAAAGTGTGTTAAAAAATGAGTAGTATTTTTAGTAATTTGAGATAATTTTTAATTATATGGAAAATTGATTAATTATTGGTTTAATAGGAGATTAATCATGTAATTAAGGATTTGTTGATAATTAGTAGGTGGGAAAAAAGCCTCCCCCCTCCCCTCCCCCCCCCCCATGTGGCAGCAAGTGGAGAAAGATCTAATAGTGACTCTTGACTTTAGGCAATTAAGTTACGAAGACACATGGACAATATTCTTAGTCATTCCTTGCAAACACGTAGAAAGGGAAGTTTATATGAGTCATCCTTACACTTTATCTTCAATTGAATCAAGAATTTATTTGGGGGGAGTTATAGAAAGGGAAAAGCAAAGGACGAAAAGGTGAGGGATTTTGAAATTCATACGAGACTCCATATTGTAATAGCAATGGGAGTTCTTGGATTAGCAAAGGAATTCATACGAAATTATACTGCGTAATAGCAACGGGATTTTAGGATTCGAAGAGAGTACGGTGCAATCTTTCTCAAGAATATCATACGGATTTTCCCCTACTTCGATCTGCCGTTACGTGTTATCGCAATTAACGGGTGTTAAAGGGATTGTCAAGAGAATCGGTTCAGGTATGTTAAGGCTATCCTTTCTTCTTTTTTTGGCATGATCCATACGAAAAAAACAAAACGAGTAAACGCACAATTTTCATAAACGACTCTATTCATAGAAGTACTAGAGGTGTCTATATTCTTGATTACCCATGTGAATTATTATTATATCTTCTGTTCATGGGTTTAAGAAAAATACGTATTTGATAAAGTTTATCCGAAAGGTATATTGATCTTATAACGTTCCGAGAAATCTTATTAACGTATTTCTTATGCATTGCATTCATTTAAACATGTACATTGACCCATGATCAGATGGCGTTATATGTGTGTATATATATATATATATATATATATATATATATATATATATATATATATATATATATATATATATATATATATATATATATATATATATGGGACATGGGAAAGGGTTACGGCGTTATATACGCACCACCACCTCATCAGTTGGTATACGTTGATGATTTGACCACAGTGGCCAAGAAGATATGATGGGATGCCCTTAGAGGTTTGATGATGTTATGTACGCATATACCTATGCATGGTATGACATTTATATGCATATACATGGTATTGTAAATATTAATGATTCACAGAGTTATTTAGACTTACATGTTGAGTCTTTTACTCCATGTTTCTCTCATGTCTATTATTTACGGATTTTAATTCCTTACATACTCGGTACATTATTTGTACTGACGTCCCTGTTGCCTGGGGATGGTGCGTTTCATGCTCGCAGGTCCCGATAGCCAGGTCGAGAGTCCTCCAAGTAGGTTATCAGCTCAGCGGAAGGTGTTGGTGCGCTCCAATTGCTCCGTAGTTTCTATTTGGTCAATATGATTAAGATATGTATTGATTGGTATGGCGGGGCTCTGTCCCGACCTTTATGACAATTATGTATTCTTAGAGGCTTGTAAACAGATATCATGTATATGAAAGATTGTATGGCCTTGTCGGCCTATGTTCAGTGTACGAGTGCTCATTGTGGCCTTATAAGCCTGTATGTCAAATGTATAAGTTTTTATATCAGATTGGGTCGTCTTATATTGAGTATTCTCTTATGTTTATTCTGGTTAGCCCATGACGGCCTGTTTGGCCCATTTGCCAATGATAGTACGATAAGAAGGATACGTTACGTTGGTACTCGGTTGAGTACGGTACCGGGTGCCCATTGCGGCCCATAGGTTTGGGTCATTACAAAAGTGGTATTAGAGCAGTTCTGTCCTGGGGAGTCTATAAGCCGTGTTTAGTAGAGTCTTATTTATGGGTGTGTTGTGCACCACATTTCTCAGTAGGAGGCCACAGGGCATTTAGGACTGTCACTCTTTCTTCTTACTCTAGATCGTGTGGTAGAGCTCAGTTGTAAGAACACAATTTCCTAAACTCTATCTTATTCATAATACGACGATGCATGCATCCATAAAGACAGTTGATAAGAAATTAAATGAGGTCATAGAAGAGTTAAGTCAGAGGAACTCGATTTTGTATCATGCTTATGATGAGTAATGTAAGGTCTTCAGTAGAACATGAATGTGAGAAATTGAATGTAACTGTGGAAGAATTAAGTCAGAGGAACTCGATTTTGTCATGCTTATGATGAGTAAATGTAAGGTCTTCAATAGATCATGTGTGTACTAAGACGTGTAAGCCTCTTGATTAGGAACCTTAAGGCAAGAATATCTATCCACCCCTATGGTGAAAGGCAATGAGAGATTCAGAAGATAGATACAAGTTTGAACAAGTAAAAGAAGCAAGATGAAGAAGAGTACGAGGCGCCCGGTTAATGAAGACTATCAGTATTTACGATTCAGGCAGAGGAATATAAGCCTTTTGAGTTACCTTCAATAATAACAGAGATATGTACAATTGGCCACACTCATCTCATTTATGCCCTATGGAAGCTAACAGAAGTAGTATAAGAGAAGGCAGGATATCAGGATCTAGCTGGAGTTAGTGTAACCCAAAATAGTGGATGGATTGTTAGCGTTAGCTGACATTTCCAAAGGATATTGCAAATGTGCTAATATATCTCCTTGTGAGATGCCCAGATGGTGCACTCTAAAATAGTACAACTAGATATGAGTACTACAAAGATAGGCACTGGAATCCTGAAGGGATAAATATTATCTTAGTGTGACTCCCGTCCCTAGTAGAGAGAGAATATTAGGTAACCTGAAGAGCCAGTGGATGGAGCAAGGGGGCTAAAAGCAAAAGAATGTCTTGTTCGAGTTTTCAGAATAAAGTTATAGACATAAATGTTATCGAGAAATAAGAAGAGAGTTAATGAAGCATTATGAGTAAGATGTGATACATGTATGACAACGGTAGATCAAAAAGATGACAGTATTACAAAGTCTATAGTCAAATGAAGGAAAGGATGAGAGGTGACAGGCCTTGATACAACAAAAGAGTATAGGCCATAAAGTCATATCCTCATTTCGAGAAATAAGTTCGTGACTCCAACGCGACTACCAAAAGGAAAAGTTAGACCCTAGAGTAATAAGAAATCAGCATGGACTGATGAACAAGATAAACTAAACATGAACTAGGGACTAAGTAATAGTCGGCATCATGAGAATTTCAGAGATTGCATTCCATCTATAATAGAATGGACGACAGAAGAATACCCTTTAAAGGTCATTTAGGAAGACGCTTCCCTAAAGCAAGCAAGGCGAGCAAAGTTAAGCTTAAGGGACTGTATGTGCCAGTTTCACTAAGTGTCACCCTCGCGAGTAAGGAATTTCATTATCCTTGGTATAAAAGGATTACCGCGAAGCGAGTAAGGATCATCGATGATGTCGAAAGACGCCAAAGAGGAAGAGGTAAAAACATCTATACATAGATTATCGTAGCACTAAATCTTTGTACTCCCCTAAAGGGGGGAATATGGAGTGATGTGGCATTAAGTCAGAATTAAGTGGTTCTAGTAACTATGGAATAGTAAAGGAAGAATGCGATAAAAATAAGAAAGGAATGAGATTGCACTTATCCAAATTCTACAGATATGCTATGATTCTAGAACATTATGCAAACACGACGTCAAGGAGAGAAAGTAAGGGTTCCTGCCTGAGATGTTATTGATAAAGAAGGAGCATGTGCAAGACGTAAGTTAAGATAAAGGAGATAACCCAAGAAGATTACGCAGAATATTGATATGAGAATGGGCCAACGAGTAGTTAGTAGTTGATCCAGGAAGAGCCTAGTTATTGCTAAACAAGAGGACACAGACAAATCAACAGATTGTGTAAGATGAACATAGTGAACCCCAGCATGGGGAATTCAATCTCACAGATATGATATCGTGATCCTTGAGATATATTCAGATAGGAGTTGGAGTAGTTAAAGGTAAATAAAAAAGAATTCCACTGGGAAGACAATCAAAATATTATTTCAGAAGCAACTACGGATAATTATAGGCAGGAAAGAACATCAAAAATTTCGTCAAGTATGTGATGTGATAAGCTTGTAACTTTACAAGAGCCATAAGGTCTCCCTAAATACTACAATGAAAGACTAGCTGAGGAAATAAGGAAGAAGGTTTCAACCTAAGCACAGTGACCTAAAGAGGAAATGGTCTTGTAACAACAGTCTCAGAACAACATTGTATGTACTCCATAAGAAAGTGGTACCTAGAATGTCTAATGAGCGGGAAATGAAACCAAAAGTAATATTCGAGATCATATGAGTTGCACGAAAACTCCGGCATGCGTGGGAACTAAGATAAGCTAAATATGCATGCAACAAGGGGCAGGAAGACCAGGGCAGGAAGACCAGGAAAGGTAATAGCTTACGTACAAAAGGAGTTATTCGATCAATGATCCAGAGTTAGTTACGTTATGAACTCAATTAAGAGTCCGGAGTATTATTCATGCAACATATATATTGACATTCATACAGTCGTAGAAGACTCCGGTATAAGTTAAAAGAAAGAATTGAACCCAGGGCATAGACAAAGGATTGAATTGTTAGAAGATTGTATCATGGATATTCCACAGCGCCCATGAAAGGCTAAAGTAATACTCCCTCCGTTTTAATTTATGTGAACCCATTTGACTGAGCACGGAGTTTAAGAAAAGAGAGAAGACTTTTGAACTTGTGGTGTAAAATGAGGCACATATATTTTGTGTGGCTATAAATCATTGCATAAAGGTAAATTATTTCCAAATAAGGAAAGTGGTCATTCTTTTTGGCATGGACTAAAAAGGAAATAGGTTCACATAAATTGAAACGGAGGGAGTAACTAATACCAGGAGCCGCAAATCGGAAGATAGCTTAAGCCTACATAAAGGCTGATCAGAAGGAAGAGGAAACTAAAGAGTTTAATCAACTAAGTAAATTAAGAGTCTGATTATTGGACCCGAAAAATAACACGAATCATGATTGAGAACATAGCATAATCACTTTTAATATCAGAGGTACAAGAGAGATAGTATAACAACCATATTCTATAACCGCTCTACGATAAAGCCAGTTAGAAGAGTACCAGCCTCATAAGAAGTCAGTATGAAGCTTCCACCGGATCGTGTATGCACCAGAGGTGCCAGTATTATAATAGAGCTTCAAGTCGTAAATGTGAATTATACTTATGTGGAAGAGAGGTCATGAAATAAATATAAGATGTGATGCGAGATTTTAAGATAAGTAAGGTAAAGGTGAACAACGTACAAGATACTCAAGTGTAGAAGGTTGTGAATAGTCCATACTTCGGATAAAAAGCTAGAAGCGCGGGGATTCAGTATCCAGGAATGATAGCAATGTCGTCAGTGGCACAACTTCCAGCCTATGGTTTCTAGGTATCGAGAAGCCTAATTAAGAGGGTAAAGAAGAGTTAGAGACGATGTGATGTCTCACTTGATGTTCCAGGATGACATAAGGAAATCTATGATGCAAGCAAGTTGAAGAAGGTTCTAATAGTATAAATAGATATATGTAGGTCGCAAGATAAAGTATGGTAAAACGACAAGGTTTTAGGAAGAGAGGAGTAAGGAAAAAAAAAAGGGGCGAGTGAGAAGGTGACGAGAATGAATAAGTCCTCAGGATTAAGCCCATGAAAATAAGAGAGCTAATGGTTTCTCTAAGTTATCGAAAGCTCAGTATAGCTTTAATAAACTCAAGGGAGTCTAAGACTAATAGCATTTAGAAGAGATGGAATGTTGCCCTAGTAGTAGAATGAGGATGTAATTGTGAGAAATGAAGGATGACGTTTGGGCCTTCGTTTGAGTTATGATTTGAAGAAAAAAGGGGATTTCATGAGTTGTACGGGATTAGAATAACCCCCATAAGATGAATCATGTTGGGATGCTATGAAATATGATTATGGAAGCATGGTATCGCCCTAGCGGTAGTGTTACATAAGAGGTCAAGTTATCAGTGGTAGATTATAGATCAACATTAAGGTGAATCAACAATGGATGGATAAAAGTTACCAAGTATGAGATGAGATTAGGCCATCATTCTTAAGATGAAAAGTAATGAAGAAGCATTAAAGGGCTTAGATTTATACATATAGGATAAGCAACGAGAGTAACCTGGAGCTTGGTAGCAGACCTCAGTAACGATAAATCGAAGTAAGAGTTATGGTATAGTATTGTCACGCCCCGAACCTAGGAGCGAGACAAGCATTCGGTGCCTCACCTAACCTGGCGTACCAAATTGCGACTAAGGGACTCTGAACACATAATGTCATACTTTGGCCATGGGGCCACCTTGCAAGACAATTTATGAAGCAAAATATAAAACTGAATGGAAACTAGCGCTAACTAAACATCAATATAAAGCTAGGCTGAAAAGGCCGTCATAGCTACTACAGCTGACAAACCACCAAATTATACATACCAGGCCTACAAACCCAACATACTGCACTAACCAACAGGATATGTCTACAAGCCTCTACTGATAGATATATTGTGATCGGAACAGGGCCCCGACCTACCCATATTATATATATAAATACATACATAAGATGCACACAAAAACCTAGACCCGATAACTCCGAAGGTTGTGGAGCTTACCGATCAGGCTAAACTCTGAAAACACCTACTGAGGAGGTCTACTCGTCTGTCTATCTGAACCTGCATGCATGAAATGCAGCGTCCCCGGAAAAGGGACGTCAGTACGAAATAATGTACCGAGTATGTAAGGCAATAACATAACTGAAAATCGAAACTGAACTGATAATATAATAACTGGAAGTAACTGGGAGTCAAAGATGATCTGGAGATATACTTACCTGCTGATACTGACTCAACTCCTTCAATATAGTAAGTAAAATAATTGTACGGCCTTATAAGGCTCGGTATATATAACTGCTCTGCCATAGTAGGCTCGCTCATAGGCGCTCGGCCATACTAGGCTATGTATCTCGACCATGCTGGGCTCGCTCATAGGCGCTCGGCCACAGTAGGCTCGGTATATAACTTTCCATCTGATCAGAGGTTGCCCAATAGGGGCCTGCCCATCGATTATAGCTCGATGGTAATGAAAATACTGTAATACTGTATATATAGGCTTGCTTCTCTCTTGACTGGAAGAAGACAATACTAAAATTGAATATAAAGTCTCGATAAGGAATAATATTGTCACTTATGAGACTAGAATAGTGTGAATAAATTCATGAATATGAACTTCTCTTTTTGTCTCATTACTAACACATGTAGCTACGAGATCATGCCAAAATGAAGGAAGGCTTAGCCATAACATACCTTATCACAATCTTTCCAATCACCAAGTTGAACTCACCTCTTCGCACCTTAATCTTATTTGTTGGATAACTCAGCTCTTATCTTGGTTCTTCAAACTCTAGGTTTTACCTCCAATTGGAACTTGAAAGGGAGAGAAAATCAATTAGGGTTTGTGGGAAATTTTTGGGAGGATTCTTTGCAGAGCTTATGTCTGGTTATTATGCTCTATTTTAAGTCTAATATATGAAGAAAATAGGCCCTTAAAAGTCCTCTTTGGACGACCCGAAATGGCCCATTTTTTGGGCTCTCATTTAAGCAAGTAGGTGACACACCTACTTGTCACCTAGCAGCTTGCGCAGTATCGCACAAATGCCCATATCTTTCTACTCCAATGTCGTATTGACAAACGGTTTAATGCGTTGGAAAATAGACTCATAGATCTTTAATTTGATGAGTGGAACACCCCATAACTCTAAGTATATTGGGAGAAAATCTCAGTTACATTTGATCCAAAGTTTCAGTAAAACTTATGAATGTAACTTGTGATGACTTTCATCGACTTTTGTTCCACAACTCGCTTGACTTCAAAACATAACACACGGATGTCATACGACTAATATAAATCATAACATAATCTTCTTATCATGTTAAGCACCCTAGTCTCACCCCAAAGGTATATGTTATAACATTCCCAACTTGTCGACTTTCGACGAAATATTATTTTCTTCAATTGCTTTAGCTTCTGAACCGTCCAACCCTCTTTGTACTTGTTGTTCATGATCTTCAATATTTGTAACCTCAGAGGTAACATGATTAAATTACTTTATATACTTTTAAATATTATCTCATTTTTGGTCCTACATTAGTTTGCTTACGATGCATTTTTACGTACGAAAATATAGGGTGTAACAAGTATGACCTACCTAAATGCAGTAAAGTTATACGGATGGATAACCGGGTCTATGAAATAAGATATAGCAATATCCATAAGTCCAACAAAGTACCGAGCGAAGAACTTCAGTATACCCATAGATGCCCAGAGGGACACCTTATCAAGCTATGTATATGTTTACAAAGTGAGGCCTAGAGATTGGCTAAAAGCCTGAGGAAAAAGGAGAGAAGAATCGCATAGGCTTACAAGGTCAGAGTCGTACAGGCTGCATGACAGAAGGTAGCAACAGTTACGAGATTGGAAGAATTCCGACCACAAGTCATGGTGTGAGAAAGAGGCCTAAAGGGTGGAATGCCCTGGCCTTTGGATTTATTCACAGAACAGTTGCCTAGATGGCAAGGAGAGTACTAAAGTGTTCAAAAGACATAAGTTATGAAAATGATAAATGCATCAGTCAATATTTGAGGACGAATGTTCCAAAGGGGGGAATGATGTTACGCCCCGCAGTATTACGTCGATGTTACGCTCCGCAGTATTATATTACGATGATGTTATACCCTGTAGTATTGTACGTTGAATTTGTCGTAAGATAATTGATATCAGTTCAAGGACAAGAATATTTGGAGATTATAAGTATTATGATATTTCAAACAAGTGATATGTAAATTCGTGAAGGTGAAAGGGTAAACGAATCAAAGAAAATGAGTTTCGTTGAAGGTTGTCAATTTGGGATATAATTCGATCCGAGCGATAATACCCGGTATTTATGAACTTGTGCCATACAAGGTACCACATGACCATGATAGTATGAAGTATAAAGTGTGTTAAAAATGAGTAGTATTTTTTAGTAATTTGAGATAATTCTTAATTATATGGGAAATTAGTTAATTATTAGTTTAATGGGAGATTAACCATGTAATTAAGGACTTGTGAATAATTAGTAGGTGGGGACAAAGCCCCCCCCCCCCATGTGGCAGCAAGTGGAGAAAGATCTAATAGTGACTCTTGACTTTAGGCAATTAAGTTAAGGAAGACACATGGACAATATTCTTAGACATCCCTTGCAAACACGTAGAAAGGGAAGTTTATATGAGTCATCCTTACATTTTATCTTTAATTGATATCAAGAATTCATTTGGGAGGAGTTAAAGAAAGGGAAAAGCCAAGGATGAAAAGGTGAGGGATTTTGAAATTCCTACGAGACTACATATTGTAATAGCAACGGGAGTTCTTGGATTAGCAAAGGAATTCATACGAAATTATATTGCGTAATAGCAACGGGATTTTGCGATTCTAAGGGAGTACGGTGCAATCTTTCTCAAGAATATCATACAAATTTTTCCCTATTTCGATCTGCCATTACGTGTTGTCGCAATTAACGGGTGTTAAAGGGATTGCCAAGAGAATCGGTTCAGGTATGTTAAGGCTATCCCTTCTTTCTTTTTGGCATAGCCATACGATACAAACAAAACGGGTAAATGCACAATTTTCATAAATGACTCTATTCATAGAAGTAGTAGGGTGTCTATATTCTTGATTCCCCGTGTGAATTATTATTATATCTTCTGTTCATGGGTCTCAGAAAAATACGTATTTGATAAAGTTTATCCGAAAGGTATATTGATCTTATAACGTTTCGAGAAATCTTATTAATGTATTTCTTATGCATTGCATTCATTTATACATGTACATTGACCCATGACCAGATGACGTTATATACGCGTATATATATGTATATAGGACATGGGAAAAGGTTACAGCGTTATATACGTACCACCACATGATCAGCTCGTATACGTTGATGATTTACCCACAGTGGCCTAGAAGATATGATGGGATGCCCTCAGAGGCTTGATGATGTTATTTACGCATATACCTATGCATGGTATATCATTTATACGCATATACATGGCATTGTAAATACTAATGATTCACACAGTTATTCAGACTTACATGTTGAGTCTTTTACTCTACGTTTCTCTCATGTCTATTATTTACTGATTTTCATTCCTTACACACTCTATACATTATTTGTATTGACATCCCTTTTGCCTGGGGACACTGCATTTCATGCCTGCAGGTCCCGATAGCCAGGTCGAGAGTCCTCCAAGTAGGCTATCAGCTCAGCGGAAGGTGTTGGTGTGCTCCAATTTCTCCGGAGTTACTATTTGGTCTATATGATTAAGATATGTATTGATTGGTATGGCGGGGCTCTGTCCCGATCTTTATGACAATTATGTATTCTTAGAGGCTTGTAGACAGATGTCATGTATATGAAAGATTGTATGGCCTTGTCGGCCTATGTTCAGTGTACGAGTGCTCATTGTGGCCTTATAGAGCCGTATGTCAAATGTATAAGTTTTTATATCATATTGGGTCGTCTTATATTGAGTATCCCCTTATGTTTATTCTGATTAGCCCATGACGGATCGTTTGACCCATTTGCCAATGACAGTACGATAAGAATGACATGTAATATTGGTACTCGGTTGAGTAAGGCAGCGGGTGCCCGTCGCGGACCATCGGTTTGGGTCGTGACAACACCTAACACCGAGGTATTAAAACATTCCAAAAATCGAGATTTTTACCATTTTCAAGTTAGAGCTCGGCCTAGAGACGATTTTGAAGAGGTTTTTCATCCCAACTTCATTGGTTAGAAGATTTTAACTTATTTTATTATATTTTCATAAACACTTATTGATTTTAACCTTTATTCTAGAATTTATTTTGTGAAAATTAGGGATTTGGGTAAAAATAGAGGATTGTGTAAAATTGAGATTTAGACCTCAAATTGAGGTAGGATTTTGAAACTAATCGCATAATCAGGATCGGGGGTGAATGGGTAATTGGGTTTTGATCTGAACCTCGAATTTTGACCAAGCGAGCCCGGAGTTGACTTTTGTTGACTTTTCCAAAATCATTAAAGATTGAATCTTTTTCACTAGTAGGTAGTTTCTAAAGCCTATTTTGAATTATTTGAACTATATTTGGTTAGATTTGATTGGTTTGGAAGCTAATTCTAAAGAAAAAGTCGTGGTTGTGCCTTGATTTGGTTGTGGAGTGAGGTAAGTATCGTGGTTAACCTTGACTTGAGAGATTATGACTTGTTAGTCTATTTACTGCATGTATTATGTGTGGTTATGACGTATATATGAGGTGACGAGTATATATGCGTTGTTATTGGGTTAAAGCATGCGGGTGGAAATTATTTCTTTGTACTAGGTTGTCTCATTGACTATGTTTTCCATGATAAGATAGATTAATGCTTCCTTAATTATTTGTCTCATTTTTATTATTTATTTTGAAGATGTTGGAAATTTTGGAAGTTGAGTTTGTTATCATGGCACTATAATTGATGTGAGTTGCTTCGCGCCTTGCATTGTAATTTTGAATTGTATTGTTGCTTGGTGAGTAAGAGTGAAAAGCACGAAGGGTGTTGTCGTACCTTATTTTTATTCATTATCATTTATTGAGAGGTTGTGAGGATTAAAGAACGAAAGGTTATGTCGTGCATTTGATTACTTATCATCATTTATCATATTATGAGAGGTTGGGAGTAAAAGCACGAAGGGTGATGTCGTGCTATTTTATTTATGATATTACATGGTGAGGATGAGAGTAAAAGCACGAAGGTTTATGCCGTGCCATTTTTATTTCATTGCCTTATTTAAATTCAAGATTGGTGATTTACTTGGTTACATTGTTGCTTATTTCAAAAGATGTTATTTGGTGATTTCGTACTTGTCGTTCTTATGATATTTCCCCTTTCGTAAGTCCCCTCCCAATTAATATTTTAATTATTCTACTTGTTATTTGGTTGCTTTATGTATATATCTATTCATGATTTTATGTAGATGTCTTGTCATAGCCTTGACACTACCTCGTCGAGGTTAGGCTCGACACTACTTCTTGTGCATATATTGGTCTTGATCCCAACGGCGTCTAGTGGTGTTCTACTCAAATTCAGCTACATTCGGAGACTTGAAGTATAGTTGCACAACGTCCGCATGTCACGGCCCCAAATTTCCTCCGTAGGATATCGTGACAACACCTATTCTCTAAGACTAGGTAAGCCTAATAATATGCGGAATCATTAAATGAGAGATTAAAACTTGAATATCCCAATAATTTCATAAATAGAATCTACCAAAACTCAATACGTACAATCCCAAAACTTGGTGAGATATAAGTCACAAGCTGTAGATACAGTACCGAACAATCCTATACATCACTGTCTATAAAATATGTAAAGAAATAAGGAAGGACATGGTAAAAGGGGACTCTGAGGCCTGCAAACGCGGGCAGATGTACCTTGAAGTCTCCAAAAAAACAAGCAACTCAGCTCGCTAATACCGGGGCTGATAGGATATACCCGGATCTGCATAAAAATATGTGCAAAAGTGTAGTATGAGTACACCATAATGGTACCCAGTAAGTGTCAAGCCTAACCTTGGTAGAATAGTGACGAGGCCAGGTCAAGGCCCTACTAGAGATAATAAGAAATAGGACAGAAAACATAATGATATAATGATAAAGACAAAGAAAGTGAAACAATAAAGAATTTATGGAAAGTTAACAATACGGAATCAAGGCAGTTAATGCAACACGAAAGGAAGACAGGGATTTTACATGTTCAGGAAACAACAACCAAACAAATATAGTAAATAGAGAAAAGATCAACAGGGGCACTCCCGAGGTACCGCCTCGTAGTCCCAAATCATAAAAGTAACTCACAACCTTTCCTTGTATCACCGCGGGGGCCTTTACATTTAGTTTTAAAAATTATTTTTTCCGAAATAACACCTCGCGTTTTAGCCCACCTTATCATACCGCATGGCTTATAGTAGTTCCCCTACTAGCCACACGTATCAAGTCCACCTTATCTCACCACATCCATTTTAACACCCAGACTTTATACCACCGCATGTGTATCAATAATAACGACGGCATGATAGAAACTTCGTGTAAATAGCAACAACAGTACGGCAGAAACCTCGTGCAAACAACCAAACAATCACCTCAACAATAACACAAACGCCAAACATAATAACTAAGTAAAATGACATTTTACAATGTATACCTTCCCTCAGTAGAAACCACGGTATTTGCAACTTAACACCAAAATCAACAGCAAGTTATTTCAAGTAAAGAATTCTACAGTTAAAAAATAAATACGAAATTAAGAAAGCAAGTAATTCAACTAAACATGAAGTGCAAATTGCAAATAAGAGATAGGACAATTAGACATGTGAAGTTAGGTAAACATGATGACTATAACCTGCTAAAGTAACTCAAATAAGGCATGAAAAAGAAACTACGTAGCTATATCCGTAATTTTAACATTTAGCACATGTACGCACTCATCACCTTGCGTACACGGCCTCCACATATCATAATTATCACAACAATACCAAATCCTAAGAGGAATTTTTCCCACACAAGGTTAGACAAGTCACTTACCTCAAACCACACTAAATCAATCAACTAGAAGGTCTTTCCCTCAATTTTCCGACTCTGAATGGCTCGAATCTAGCCAATACAATTTCATACTATAAATATAATTATAGGAAACTAATTTAAATAATGAAATTATGATCTTAGCAAACAATTTTGACCTGGGCCTGTGCCTCGGAACCCGACCAAATTATAAAATTCGAACACCCATTCGATATCGAGTCCAACCATATAAGAATTATCCAAATCCGATCTCATTTCGCCTTTCAAAACCCAAACATTTAGCTTAAGGAGATTCTACCATTTTTCCCAAATTTTAAACTCCAAAACACTAATTAAAAGATGTAATTAACAGTAGATTCATTGGGATTAATCAAAAACTAGTCAAGAATCCTTACCCCAATAATTCTTCTGAAAATCCCGCTAAGGTTTGCCTCAAACCGAGCTCTCAAAATATCAAAATGAAAATGAATCAAAACCCTTGAAAAAAACCCTTTTTCTGCCCTGTAACGTCGCACCTGCGACCACACTGCCGCATCTGCGGCTACGCACCTGCGAAAAAATCATCCCAGGTGCGGACTTCACTTAATCACCAAGAATTTGCTTCTGCGGAAAAAGGCACGCACCTGCGCATGCGCACCTACGGCTCACGCGTCGCACCTGTGCTTATGGACGCACCCGCGATCCTTTCCATCGCAGAAGCGAAGCCGTTTCTGCGGAACCGTTTTCGCACCTGTGAGCCCAGGCCTGGGCAGCCTTCTCCTCTTCTACTCTCCCCCACATGCACACACGAGTCCGCACCTGCGGTCATTTTCTCCGCAGGTGCGATGACACCAGAAGCCGGGAATTTTCAGAAATTGCACAAGTCCAAAAATGATCTGATATCGATCCGAATCACACCCGGGGGCCCCGGGACCCTGTTCGAATATACCAAGCAGCTCCAAAACACCTAACGGACCTATTCAAGACCAAAAACCACATCTAACAACAAGAATTCAACAAATCGCAACCCAAATTCAAGCCTATGAACTATGAACTTCCAAATTTTGAAACCAACGCCGATTCATACCAAAACAACTCTGATTGATACCAAATTTTGCACACAAATCATAATTGACATTACTGACCTATTTCAACTTTCGGAATCGAAATCCGATCCCGATATCAAAAAGTCCACTCCCGGGCAAACTTTTCAAAATCTTCCAACTTTTGCCAATTTACGCTGAAATGACCTAAGTACCTCCAAACAAATATCTGAATAAGCTCCTAAGTCCAAAATTACCCTACGGAGCTATTGGAACCGTTAAAACTCCATTCCAGAGTCATCTTCACACAAGTCAAACTACGGTCAACTCCAACGACTTCAACTTCCAACTTAGGGACTCTATGTGTCTCATTTCTCTCTGAAACTCACCCGAAACCAAAATCAAATACTCCGGCGAGTCACGTAACCACAGTATAACATAGAGGAAGCATAACTTAGGGGATCGGGGCTAAAATACTCAAAACGACCGGATGGGACATTACATTGCATCCCTAAAGTCTGTTTCTTTATCTATCCTACTATTTATCTAGTTTTAAACATTTGTATTTGCTTCAAACCATATATGTAGTACTCTAGTTGCTCATGTATTTGTGATTCCGGATTCTGTGAGATATTTAGATATCGTCATATGTATTTTATTATTCCATTTCAGACTATTTCGATTATTTTTATTAATATTTTATTTTGAATTGTTAAAATTAGTTAAATAATTTAGCTAGTATTGGCTTGCCTAGCAAGTGAAATGATAGGCGCTATCACGGTCCCGGGGGTGAGTTTCCGGGTCATGATATTTTGTCCACTATAAACACTATTTTAAAGGATAAAAAAGGTGAACGTCATTTTAATAAGGGTTTTTGTGCTTTTAATATAGCATAGATATAAATATAGATAGATAATAGACCCTAGATATAGAGCCAGATTTACAAAGGGATTTAAAAATTTGAACTTGTGATCTAAAATAATTTTTGAACTTCTTTGCCATTATAAGCAGATTCAGAAATTAACAAACATATGAATTTTATTTACCTTATTTGCGCAATATTATTTTTCAACGAAAGGGATTGAATTGAACCCCTTGGCTGTAAATCCGCCACTTGATATAAGTTTACAAATAATCAATGACGGATCTAGATGTGTTGTTATTGGGTTCCCGATAACCTAGTAACTTTTGCATAAATGTTATATTTCTATTAAAAAATCCACTAAAAATTTATAAATATCTATTTGTGAATCTAGTTATTGTTGTATATTACATTTGAAATTATAGTAGGAACTCATAACTTCAAATCTTGAATCCGCCTTTGCAAATGACTTTGAATGGAGTTGATCTTAAACTTTTGACCTTTAGGGCAAGCCACCTGATCAATGGGAAAACTTCAAGAAGAATACCATATAATTTCAGTAACTATCTGTCGTGAGTAGGGATGGCAAACGGTGTGGTGCGATGCGGTTGCCATGCAAACCCGCATAAACCCGCAAAAATTTCAACCTGCCCAGCCCCACCCTGCATAGCATTTGCACCCGTATCCACCCGCCCCACACCCACACCCACGTCCACCTGCCCTGCATAATTTATTTTTATTTTTTTTCATTTTGCTAGTTTGTTTTAATTAATTTTGTTGCTGGATTTTCGATTTCATCAATCAACTGAATTGTTCAATTAGATTTGAGGATTTTGGAATTCATGATTGGATTACAATTCTGGTTGGCTGCTAGTATTTAGTTGTATGATTTTTTAAGTGACAAAAATTAAAATAGTATTTTTTGTGTAACAAACCTTCATTAGATGATTAAGTGATAAATGTTAATAATTTAATCATAAAAATATTTGCATAAACTACATTTTATATTCCCTTAAATGTCTAACTTTTTTATTTTATTCAAAATTTCTAACTTAATTAACATTTCACTAATTAAAAGGTGTACTTGAAAAAAAAAAGAAATTATAAATGATTTAGTTTGTTTTAACGAAGTATCAAATATTTAAACAAATATTCTGCTATTTAAGCTTTGTCGCAGACCTTGCTCATGAGTCATGTCTTAGTGGGTAATACAATAGGCCAAATCTAGTAAATTTGTGCAAACCCGTGAAAACCCGCAACCGACCCGCAACCGCATCGGCCTTTTAAAAAATTATTTCAACCCATCCCGTACTGCGTAGCTTTAAATCCGCTCAGCCCCGCCCCGCATAGCCTTAAACCCGCCCCGCACCGCCCCATTTGCCCTTCCTAGTCGTGAGCAATAATCTTGAACTCTATGCGATGCCTTGAAGTGGTGAGAATGCATATTATAAGTTCCATATTTGCAGTGGAGTGAACTGAGTAGGATCAATAATGCCCTTAAAGTTTGCGAAGAGGTGCGTAATTGCCATCGTCTGTTAAATGAATAATCTAATTAGGCGAATTAGTCACATAATGATTCTCAATTATTTACCGTTAAAATTAAGGATATTTTTGGACATTGTGACGGTAAGGGCGAGCCTAGTCCATAGTGATAACGAAAGGCAAATGCCTTAAATTTGCACACTTAAGGGGCAATTTTGGCACTTTACCATAAAGTAAAACAAAGAAGAAACAATAATAATTCGAAATTCTCTCTGTTTAATTTAAACTCAACTACCACAATATATAAATTAGTAGTAGATTTTTTGAAACCGTAGCTAAAGACAGGGACAGGAGAGGCCGTACAGCATAGGATGGTGCAGGCGCAACAGGAAGAGGGGTTAGAAGGGAACAAACCAAAGAATGTCAAATTATTTAACCATCATTACACTATCATTCATTCTCGATATACGAACTCTTACACACATATGTCCAAATCTTGCATGTTGGATTTTGATGTTCCGAAACAAGTTTATTTGTCAGATGTGTATAGAGACGTATGTGCGTAGATGTAGAGCTCTATTTTGTGGGATAGTGACTAGTGATTTAAGCTATGTAATTTTTTTTTTGACGCCTTGTTTTCACCTCCTTCTGCACCCCTACGTACTATCCTTGAAATGGGGGGATAGGGGGTTGGGGGATGTGTGGGCTTTGGCCTTTGAGACTTCTGTTCTTCTTACCTTTCTTGTTCATAAATATTTGCAGACGGGGGCTTTTTAGTAGCTCGAGACACTTTTTTGCATGAATAAAGTTGTTTGATTTTTGGGGACCCCTTTGTAAAAAGGCTGAATAATGCAACTTTGATAACAATGCTTCATCCTTTTTCGTCTTTCCCGTGGTCAAATTTTCTAAAAAAAATTCACACTTTTTTTCTAATTCTAGTTCTAGCTCAATAATTGTAGGGTGATGTTTAAACTTTCTTACGAATTGTTGAATTTGATAACCAACACAATGTTATATGCCATTAAAGACGAATCTTAGATTTGAAGGTTATGGTCTTTGTTCAAAAGTAATATTAGTTTTTATATATTATACAAAAATTTTAAGACAAATATAAAGTTTGAACCAAAACTGAGTTTTACATCATTTAACTCTGACATCCACATATCCGCTCCTGTATGCAACTAAGTACCATAGCAGCGTATTAAAAAATTATATATGTGTATGCATACATTAGATGAGTTTGAGAAACGAATTTACAATCTACACTAAGTATTTGCATAAAATATGACCTCAAATACCCAAATTCTGACCCTCTATTTTTATTGTGTATTCATTTTTGCCTTTTTCGATATCAAATTTCAAAGACTTACAAAAGTCAGATATTTTTTTTTCCAAAACGAATAGTGTTTAGAGTGTTAGGATATTGACGGTAAAAAGCTAGCATGATTATGAGCAGACAATTAGTTACTACTAGCTTACAAATGCACTACTTTAATTTCCCAAAGTAGATTTAGGTAATAGTAGTTGATCTTAGCAGTTTTGCTTTTTGAATCTAAGGTCCAAAATTATATTGGGGTTTTGCATGTCTTGTCACGTTAATTTTTGTTTGCTACCTTGTATTAGTGCAAATAATTTAAGTTGACAACTTGGAATCTTTACCCCTCTACTAATTAAGGTGATTATCAAACACATCTTTTGACTTTTACACCCATTCAATAAATGTTTCCTAACTTTTAATCTGGACATGTATCTTCAAATGCCAGAAAGCATATCGATTATTGAAATCTAATTAAATCCAATGGACCACTGATTTGTCTATATCAGAGTTTGCATGAATCTGGTTGAAAAATTGTCGCAATAAAAACTGCAAATGACAGTAATATCATTAATAACAATTGCAACACTTCTAACATTTACTGTCTGTAAGTTGGACATGGAGCAATTACGAACAACTTTTATAGTTGATTTGTTTGTTAAATAATACCAGTCCAAAAAAAATAATTCACTTCGTTAAAAGCCTCTTAAACTAAACAACTCAAAAATAATACTTTGAGGCTTATTCCTACTCTACATGCAGCTCAAATTTAATTTTCTGCTATAACGAAAAAGAGCATATATGTGATTTTTAATGATTATTTAGCAATTTACTCTCTATCTTATCACTTAGCTTAATAATCGATCGTGTTAAGTTAAAATGGAGTAATTTATTTTAAAATAGGAAGAGTAGAAAGAGACAATAAAAGGTGGGGTATAAGTGCAAACAGAAAGAAAACAAAACCACAATACAGTAGTGCTAGTATTTGTAGTATCTCTCTCTTACAAAGAAACGCATAATATAAGGCGTGATTTTCGCAGGTGAATCAATGCCAAGGATATCATTCTTTCATCAGATACATATATACAAATTCATAGGTATGTGGTGAGAGAGTGAGAGAAAGCAAAAGACATATGGACTAAAGATAAAATAAGAAGATATATTGAAAGAACAAGACACAGTTAGATGCAAGCGACTTGTCAATGGACAGAAATGTTAAAAATAGCGAATACTGTCCAACTGGGGTCGTCCATGTATAACACATAATCGATATATCTTTGAATTCATTGACGGAAAGAATTTACATTATTAGTGTCATTTATACTATAAGTTGTCATTTTTATGGGATTACCTATTAGTACCATAGAAAGGGAGCCTTCAAGCAACAAAAAGAATTTTTCGTTTGTCCTATAGGTCATGAATTCGAGCCAAGGAATTAGCCATTTATACTTGCATTAGGGTAGACTGTCTACGTCACACTCATTGAGGTGCGGCTCTTCCTCGGACCTGTGTGAATGCGGGATACCTTGTTGTAACGATCCGACCGATCGTTTTGAGCATTTATACTTCGCTTGATAGTTTTCGGGCATGAGTAGCTCCGTATGATGTATTATGACTTATGTGAATCGTCGATTTTGGTTTTCAGGTTATTCGGAATTGATTTGGAAGAAAGATTCCCAGCTAGAAGCTTTAAATTTGAAAGGGTTGACCAAGTTTGACTTTTTAATATTTGACCCCGGATTAGATTTTTGATGGTTCTGTTAGCTCCGTTGGGCGATTTTGGATTTAGGAGCGCGTCCGGATTGTAGTTTGTAGATCAATAGTAGAGTTTAGCTCGAGATGGCGAAAGTTAAAATTTGAAAAGTTTGACCGGGAGTTGACTTTTTGATATCGGGGTCGGATTCTGATTCCGAAAGTTGGATCAGGTCCGTAACGTCGAATGTGACTTGTGTGCAAAATTTGATGCCAATCGGACTTGATTTGATAGGTTTTGGCGTCGTTTGTGGAATTCGAAAATTTCTAAGTTCATTAGGCTTGAATCCGTGTGTAATTCATATTTTTGGTTTTGTTGAAGGTGATTTGAAAGTTCGACTAAGTTCATATGATGTTATGGGACGCGTTGGTATGTTTGGTTGAGGTTCCGAGGGTCTCGGGTGAGTTTCGGGTGGTTAACGGTTCATTTTTCGCCTTGGTGAGATAGCTTATCTCCTGTTGTATTTTGGTTCTGGTTTCCTCTTACGCGTTCGCGAGAGGGGCCTCGCGTTCGCGAAGAGTGTTTCTAAGATTATGAATTTTTGTTCTACGCGTTCGCGAAGGTGAGGACGCAAACGCGAAGGGTAGGGCAGTGTGTGCATCGCGAACGTGTGAGTGGCGTCGCGTTCACGAAGAGGAGTAAGGTTGTTGGGGACCCCAAGTCCTTAGTCTACGCGTTCGCGAGGTGAGGCTCACGTTCGCGAAGGTTTGAGCTGGTAAGGCATCACATTCGTGAAGCAGTTGTCGCGTTCGCGAAGAGTAAAGCGGAGAGGCAGTCTGAGTTGGTCTACGCGAACGCTAGAGGACGGCCGCATTCACGAAGAAGAAATCTGGGCAGGCACTGTTAAATTCAAAAATCGAGGGTTTGAGCTCATTTTTTATATTTTGAGCTAGAGATCACGGATTTTGGCGATTCTTGAAGGGATTTTAGCGGAGTTGATTGGGGTAAATATTTCTCACTTGGTTTTGGTTAAATTTCGTGATTATATCTTGATTTTTATCATCTAAATTGTGATTTGGGGTGAAAAATTGGGGAAAAAGTGGAAGAGTTCTTGAGATGGAATTTTGAGGTTTTGAAGAGGATTTTGTTGTCGGATCTTGGTAAATTTAGTATGAATAGACTCGTGAGTGAATGGGTTGTCGGATTTTGGGAGTTTTGTCGGGTTCCGTGGTGCGGGCCCGGGTGTGATTTTTGGCCGGATTTGGGATTTGATTTAGGATTCGATCTTTATCATTTGGAAATTATTTTCTTGGGCTTTATTTGATGTATTTGAGTTGCTTTTGGCTAGTTTTGAGCCGTTGGGAGGTCGCTACGCGCGTGATGGCATCCTTGGAACATCGCTTGGCTTGCTCGGTATTAGAATTGGCTTGTTCGAGGTAAGTAACTCTTCTAAACTTAGTGCTGAGGGTATGAAACCCCAAATTTCGTGTTGTGTGATTGGTATTGAGAAGACACACACGCTAGGTGACGGGCGTGTGGGCATGCACCCTGTGAATTGTGACTCTGTTGTTTCCATGGCACTGTATAGTGGCCCTATCTTGTTGATATCTGTGTTTTCACTATGTGATAAAGTAACTGAGCTGTCAATCATGCTAGATACCATGTTTAGGCTTTATGCTGATATTGTTAGGACCCATAGTGGTCGTTACTTGCTGTCATCTCACTGATTTCATTGATATTTCATACTCGGTCATATTCATGTATTCATATTATATCTCAATCTCAGTTGTTATTTATTGATACATCATATCATTGTTCCCGGTTAGCTTTCATGACATTGAGAGCCCGTGGGTGAGACTGGAGATATTGATGACTGAGTGAGGCCAAGAGCCTGATTATGAGTGACAGTTATGGGATTGGGCTGCACGCTGCAATGGTTATATTGATGATTATGATAGCGCTTGGGCCGTAAGAGCCCTTCCGGAGTGTGCACACCCCCAGTGGGCGCAGATGATATTATTGAGAGATGGATTTCCCTGGACATGGATTTGTCCGAAGTATTTGATACTTGGAGATGGATTTCTCCACAGGGCTGGATTGCACTTTTCCCTCGGTACTGGTTGACTTACAGTCAGTGTTGTATATGTTCCGGGATGGATTTTCCTGGGCCATATGGGCCATATACAGTACCGAGTGGTTGAGCGTGATGAGTGAAAAGTGTGAAACAGTGAGATTGAGTACTCTGAAAGTGTGAGTACATGATTCATCTCTGAGATACATGGCATTTGCATGCACACATGACATACATACACAGAGATGCATTTTTTCTCATGCAATATGGTATCACGTTATTCATGACTTATTATACATTGATATGTGGGCATAGAGAGGGATTTTATACTTGTTATTTGGGGAGAAAAATGAAATATTTTATTTATTGTGGAAAGGCTATTTGGAAAAAAAAAGATTACAGTTTTCATACTTGCTCGTATTTTTGCCATTTTTGGTAAAAGATTTGGATTTTCTCACTGAGATACTTGAAAGCATGACCATTTTTTGGAACTGTAAACGAGCTGAGCACTCTTACTACTTCAGAGATACCTTTTATTACTTGTATTATGTTGTTATGAACTGTTATAGAATACGGGTATTGGACCCGACTTTGTGATAGCTCGTCACTGCTTTCAACCTAAGGTTAGGTTTGTTACTTACTCAGTACATAGAGTCGGTTGTACTGATACTACACTTCCGCACATTGCGTGCAGATGTTGGCTGTTGTTATTGCTGTGCTCGATGGTTGCCGGATTTGAAGATGTACCTGCATCCCGGTTGTAGCTGCCTCTTATTCGTGGTAGCCTTAGATCTATAAAACTCTGTTTATGTACTTTTCAAACAGACTATGTATTTATTTCATTTCCGCTTTGTAAACTCTACTCTTATAAGCTCATGATTTGTACTACCAGTCCTTGGGGAATGTATATAATTTAGATAAATCGTTTACTTAATTGTCTTATTAATATTAGTGGAATTAGATGGTTATTAGTTGGCTTATCTAGCGGGTTGGGTTAGGTGCCATCACGACTGGTGGATTTTAGGTCGTGACACTTGTGCGCACGAGGCTGCCTTTTTTTTTTTTTTTTACCTATTAGTACTAGCTAGTAATTAATAAACAATTTATCGGTAACTACTTTAAAAATGACTTAGTTATTTAAATATTTCTTAATCGTCACTATAATTATATAAGTAGAACTTATAGAGGGGGTACGTACAAATAGATGTGTATTCAAACCATATTGCAGAAGCAGTCCAGTCTGCAACAACTGCTCCAAAGTCTGAAAACGAAAGAATGGGATTTTGATTTTACTGTAGTATATAGTATTATTACCTAAGTCTCTCTCTCTCAGCTCTCTCTTTCCTCATTGATTAAAGACAAACAGAGAAAGGGACCAAATATCATTCAATGATTTTCCAATCCATTGCTTTATGATTGACGCCTCGCTGACCTGACACACTGACCACTTTCCCCTTAACTTACCCACTCAACCCACCCCCAACCTCTTCACTGTTTCACTGACTCGTTAAGCCACTGTCCTCTGTAGTCGTTCTGTATCATGCACATTTATTCATTCTCATGTATAGAATATGCGTACAATATATTCATACGTGTATTTATTCCCTGTATGCATGAATTATCCCATACAGATACAGGCATTACTGTGGAGTATTTCACATCTGGCTAGGTAGAGAGGGCCCATGCATGGGCGGAGCTGCGGGCGGGAATTTATGTGTACCTATTTGATTGACACAGAGTTTTAAAAAAAAAACTTTTGCATTTGTGATGTAAATTAGACACATATATTTTGTGTGTTATAAATCAATGCATAAAGGTAAATAGTTTTTTTAATATGAAAAGGGACTGTTCTTTTTGGCATGCACGGATTAAAAAGGAAATAGATTCACATAAATTAAAATGAAAGGAGTATTAGATGTTAAATCCCCTTACTTTTTCTATTTTTAAATTTATTAGTGAAAATCATGCCTTCACCACTAAGAACCTCGTTAAGCTTTGAAGTACTACGTGTCTTGTAGCACCACTAGCAGTCAACAAAGCGGATCAAAATTTGGAATACGAGGGTTCAAATTCGACGGAAAATACTAGGTGATATATTAATTTCTATATGCTTAAGTGTTGATGGACAGGGTTACTGATATATACGTGTCGTATTAGGAGGTAACATATAGTATTCAATTAATATACGTAGTTGATATTATACGCACAAGCAAGCGGAGCAATAGGGATGTTATTTAAAAATAGGACAATGTTACTGTGTATGAGGAGCAGACAATGGATGGCAGTGGTGAGTGATAGAGACCATACTTCCTCTCATTACTGCATAGTCTGTGTCACCCCTTCCTAAAATCAGTGCTGTCTTTGTCTGCCCGGCATTCAAGGCGGGCTCTCTCTCTATCTTACCCCATACTATATGTTACTACCTACTTAGTAATTTATTACTATATCAATATGTACTTCTGTTTTTTCACTTTCTTCATTCGTCTTTCTGTTTGTCCTCATCTTCTCACACTGTACCCTTCTGCTTCCCCACCCACTGGAGCAAAGGTGAGCTCACAACCATAACAGAAAAAGGGGATAAAGAAAAATTTAGTGAAGGAACCATATTTTAAGTTGAATTATGCATTTGCATGTGTACAAGATTGTATACCTATAATAACTAAAAGTGCTGCAGCTCAGAGCTCCTCTTTTATAAGAAAAACAAAAAAAAGGTATTTAAATGTAGTTTGATGGTTATAACAGGTAATTAATTTATCATACTTTTTAGGTTACTAGTCCTTGCTTACTCCATCTGTAGATAGTTTTTTAAATAACTTTGACCTGCAAATAACACAGGGAATGGTTACATCAAGATGCAATTCTGTATTTGGCTTACTGGCAACTTGACTTCTACTAGCAATTGTGTTAGACATTCTGCTCCACTAATAGAGGACTGTATTGGCGGTAAGAGATGTGAATCCGCTTGTCTAATAGATTTTTTAAGTGCCCAAGTTTATTTATGGCATGAAACAATTCTCGGTATGAGTCTAGCTTATTGATACGTATAAAAAAAACTCTACTTGAATCCATTTAACTTTTTTATCGACAAACCCGTGCTCGAAAATCAAAATGTATTGGAGAATCAATGAACCTTGAATCTGAAATTTTGCCAGGAATCAGTCCACAAATGCATACAGCCCAATTTTGATGTTTGGTAACTGATGGGCAGCCCATGCCGAGGGAGAGACCATGGGCTTTTTGTCAATTTTCTGATTTCCTTAAACTGCAGGGGGAGAAATTCAAAAATAGCCAGATTTATAAGTGGTAATTGAAAAATAGTCATAATTTTTAAAGTAATCGAAATTTAGCCACTTTTCATGTAAAGATAAATCTGAACGAAAATACTGTTCAAAATCCGAAAAATATTCCAGCATAATATACTGGAGTTCCAGTATAATATATCGGTCCAGCATAATATGCTGGAAGTTCATACACAGGTGCTCCAATCTCCAGTATATTATGCTGGAACTTTCCGCGTGTTGGAGTTCCAACATAATATGCTGGAAGTTCATACACAGGTGCACCAATCTCCAGTATATTATGCTGGACCGGTCCGTGTTGCAGTAAAATAGTGGCTATTTTTCAATGACTTTATAAACGGTGGCTATTTTTGAACTACCAGACTGAAAACTGGCTAGCCCGTGCTATTTTTACAATTGATGGGCAAGTTACACATTGGCGGGCGGTCAAAAATAAATTTCATTCGCTAGCCAATTATACAATATATATATATATATATATATATATATATATATATATATATATATATATATATATATATATTTCCAGATAGGTCACTAGGTGAGCTTGCTTGAAGGATGCTCTTAAGACCAATGGGCTAATTATCTATAATTTGGATGGCCACAACTTTTTAGTACAGTTCACTAGTGTCACTCTTTCAGCAGTAAGGGACACGGTGTGTAATTTATGGGCCAAATCCAAGATTGATACAGCTTATTGGGTCTCTATTGGGCCATCGTTATGTCTCTCCACAACAATGATTGCGTTCGAATAAGGCTTAACTGGACTTGAAACTCTTAGGCTCCCAGGTTAAGAATTGCGGAAATGACGCCCTCCAAAAATTTTATTAGCTCATGTTATCCTCATTGACCCGAAATAGTAAAGAAATTCAAAAATAACCAGATTTACAAGTGGTAATTGACAAATAGCCACAGTTTCAAAAGTAATCGAAATTTAGTCACTTTTTATGTAAAGATAAATCTGAACGAAAACACTGTTCAAAATCCAGAAAATACTCTAACATAATATACTGGAGTTCCAATATAATATACTGGAACTCCAGCATATTATACGGGAGTTCCAGTATACTATACCGGTTCAGCATAATATGCTGGAAGTTCATACACATGTGCTCAAATCTCCAGTATATTATGCTGGAACTTTCCGCGTGTTGGAGTTCCAGCATAATACGCTGGAAGTTCATACACAGGTGCACCAATCTCCAGTATATTATGATGGACCGGTCCGTGTTGCAGCAAAATAGTGGCTATTTTTTAATGACTTTGCAAACGCTAACTATTTTTTAATTACCAGTCCGAAAACTAGTTAGCCCGAAATAGCCTTTAGGCCCAATTTATTGACAAGTTGTAGCCACTTTTCTCAATACATAGATTTTTCTCCTCTTGGACCCCTGATTTTTCTCTACCCAAGGTATAGTTCCCTTCCCAATGTAATTTTTTTTTTCTTTCTACATCTCTCAAGGTATAGTTCCCTTCCCCAGAACTTTTTCTTTTCCCCACACATTTTACTTTTCTCTCTCTTTCATTTGTATTTATATTTTATTTATTTATTTAGTTATTTAGTAGTTAGCAAGTGGGTTTTACAAAGACACTTGTATAAACCTGGACATGCATTTTTTCACTAGCACAATTCATTTAACATCCTCCCATTTCCTTATATTCATTTCTTTTCTTATTGATTCATTTTGTAATTTTGAGCTATTACTTTAAAAAATGGAGAAACACAATAATTTTGCTTCTTATTATTATGTACAAATGTTTGCTTCTTCGTCTTATTTTTGTTTATGTGATTGCTTGTTTTTCTTCTTCTTTTTCGGGTTCTAATAATATTTTATGAGTACAGATTTTTTGAAGTGGGTATTGGTGGTGAGTTTATATTTTATTAGTGTTTGGAAGATACAATGTAATTTCATATAAAAGTTTTATATACACAGTGTATAAAAATTATATATGCACCGTTATATATATATATATATAATTACATTCTGTTTAATAATATTATTATAAAAATTGTATATAGATTGTTTTACAATGTATAAAAATTATATATACACTATTACATTGTATAAATTTTGTATATAAAGTGTATCCTGTAATTTTTAGTGTATATTATAAAAATTATATATAAACTGTTATAAAATGTATAAAAATTATATATATATATATATATATATATATATATATATATATATATATATATATATATATATACTATTACATTGTATAAATTTTGTATATAAAGTATATCCTCTATATTTTAGTGTATCCCTAATGTATCGTTAGTGTATATTCGTGGCTCTGACTTCTTTGCAGCGACCTTACAAATTTATGTATAATGTATATATGTTATATAATAGGTGTATATGCACGATTATATAATTTCTAAACATAATTTATACAATGTAAATGTTGTTGGTCGTTTAATGGTGTTTTACTGGCCATTTTGGAGTGAACTCCATAAGTCTTTTGGGTTGAATTTTTGTGCATTTGTTATGAAAAAGTGAAGGGTGAAGTGTATTTGTGCAGGTAGTTATTGCTGCTATGGATTCTAAAGGTCTTTGTATATGAGATGTATAATTAGTGTATCTCATATACAATAAATTCATATTTAGTGTATCTTTTGTATAATCTGTGTATCTTTATACACTTTGAGTTTTTATAAAGTATACACTAACTAAATATACTACACAATATGTATATATTGTGTATGTATACTATATAATATTTATATATAGTATATACAAATAATATACATAATTTATACATGAATGATACATATTGTGCAAGTGTAGTTTTGTATAAAAATTTTAAAAGTTTTATATATAGTATTTTCTGAGTTTGACAATGTAATCTTAGTGTATTCCGAGCGTGTTGTATATTTTAAGTGTATAAAAAATATATATATTGTTCAACAATGTATAAAAAAGTGTCTATACACTCTATACTAGTGTATAATATGTATAGTACGTGTACAATCTATACATCATCTTCTTCCTCTTCTTGTTATATCATGGGTGTTTTTGCTAATGCAGTATTATATTTTTCTAGATTGGATCACTAAAAATATAATTTTTTTTTGTAAAAGATAAAAAGGGGATTGTAATTTGTGTATAATAGGAAGAAGTTTGGTGGTTATGGAGAAGACAGTTGGGTTTCTCTTTTTTGATGAATTTTTTTTTTGTTTTTCTCTTTTGAAAAATATTTTATTTTTTTGAATTCATCAGCTCTTTGGACTTTTGACCGAATTGTTCTGTTTGTGTAATTGAAAAAAACTTATTTGATTGAAATAGTTTTATACTTTACATTGCTTTGGCCTAAAGATATATTTTTTATTACTGTAAATGAGATTTCTAAGATCAAAAATCACTTGAAATACTTGACATGAGTATAGAATGTGACTAGTGAGATTTTTATTTCACTGGCTAGCTATTATAATTAGTTTTTAGGTTCAACTTGCATAATAGATTTGTGGGCTAGAAATTGTCAAAAGTTTTAGCCGAACGGCTAAAAGTGAAATTGCCTCTTAAGAATTTTACCACGGGTAAAATACAAAATTGATTGGTCGGTCGAAACTAATTGCATTCGCTAGTCAAAAAATATAATATATATATATATATACAAAAATATATTTTATCGGTTATTATTTTCGGGACCAGCTAAATATACACATTTCTCTTTTACCATTACTGTTGCTTATCTTGTTGAATCTCACCAGATGAAATAAGAAGAAGAATTAGCCACTTCATCTTTGGGGAGTTTCTTATAGTTTAACAAAAGGGTTGTTGCTCTTATTTTCAGGTCACCTCAACTTTCGTCGGAAGCAATATCCTTTTTTAAAAAAAATTTATATTGAAAGATCATCACTGCCAATATCCTTGGTTTCAATATTAATTATTAACCGTATATAGCTAAGTAGCATCTTGAGCCTTTGTTTAATGAGTTTCAGTTTTATGTAATGATAGTGAAAATTTTGTTTACATAATGATGTTATTAAAAATCAATTACATATAACTCTAATTAATATCGCTAATCGGCAACCTAGAGTAAATTGTAAGTTACTCGTTATAACATATCAAGTTACACTAGTAGTACAACTTAAATCTTTACTTAATTTTCGGAAATATATATGGATGGTTGATCTAATAATATTGTGAAATAATATGTATCATTCAAAACGTAAAACAACTTTTATGTAACTGATACCCTAAAATGGTGTCACAAGGTACATGGTTATGGCGTACAACAAGAATATTTGAATAAAACTAAACTTTTAAACTGAGAGAATATAAAAGACCAACTCGTAAACAAAAACTATATATGTCACGCCTTTTGACCTATAAAAACATGATGAAAAAGATCCAATACTCCAACCAACATTTCACAATCATCATGTCACCAACATAAATCATTAGAAAAATATTATCAAATGAGATCCGTTCCATAGAAACTAACGATTATCAACGTCCATCAGACGACAACATTCAGGAATTCTCACAATACAGAGACAGCACAAAGACAAAAAAGAATCTGCCATACAAAACAAAAGCCTAAGAAATGACCTTCGCAATGACGAAGAATCCAAGAAAACAGCTAAACTACAAAGGGGAAACAACATACTTTCCTATTTTGACTAAAATGGATGAAGACAATGTTCTGCTTGGATTATCATAGAAAACGAAAAACCAGCAATAATGCGTTTAAAAGGATTTCGATATCTAAAGACAAACCAACTAGTCGGTATTAAAGTTTTGTCGTTGTTGATACACTTACATTAGAGATTGTATGTTAGTATAAGGATATGTATTAGATACTGTTGTTATTGTTATTATTTTACTTGCACTTAGTTTTAAGTTGTATGCGTCTTAGACATGTTAATGGCACAACCGGAAAAGTCACGATTTCAATAAGTATCATTTTTTAGGATTATTAAGGTAACAATTGTAAAAGAAAATTAAGCGGCTGTAAGTGTTAAAACATTGGAAGTGTCGAACAACTTTTTTGTTTTCTCCTTTGTGTTTTATTGTTGTCAAGAATTATTATATAAATTCTATAATTAGTATCCAGGATAGCACTAGACTGGCTAATGGACACTCAGGTTAACATGAAATCATCGTTTCTTTTGTCTCAACTCAAAATTTAGCTTGTTGACACTTGACAGATAAAACGAAAACAAAGCAAAAGACAAAAGATTCATACATTATATATACTGAATACAACAGCTTCTATTTTGTGTGTCGAGGCATCAAGCAAAAATAGAAGAGTACTGAGCTTTTCTTATTCATATCTATTTGGAAGTTGAAACAGAAATGGATTTGAATACAAGTATTAAATCTGAGATTGCGAGCCCTGGAAAAAGAAGCATATCCATGGTGGATTATGACATTCCAGAGACGACGAAACGTGTGAAAAGACGGAGAAGGTCTCCCCCTACAATTGAACTGAATGAGAACATTGGCCAACAAGGTGAAAAGCAGAAGATGGACTCATCTAAAGTTGATCAAAATATTGCCCATACACCTACTGTGAAGAGAAGTTCAAGATTCAGAGGAGTTAGCAAGTAGTACTAAATTAAAAATGTTGAGGACATTTTCTGGTCCCTTTTCCCCCTTTTGAGTTATATAGGTTTAAGAAACTAATTCTTGATTACCTTGGATTTTAGGCATCGATGGACGGGGCGTTATGAGGCTCATTTGTGGGACAAGAGTTCTTGGAATGTAACTCAGAAAAAGAAAGGAAAACAAGTATATCTTGGTGAGTACTGCACTTGGTGCTATAGATCAATATTTGATTCAAGAATTGAATTTTGGGTGATAAAAAAATTTACTTGTATGTTATGTTTTAAATTGTGCAGGAGCATATGATGAAGAAGAATCTGCAGCAAGAGCATATGATTTGGCTGCAATCAAGTACTGGGGTACATCAACTTTCACTAATTTTCCGGTATGATCACCTCAGCTGACTCAAAACTTGTGTATACTTGCTATTTTCATAGTCCTTTTGCTTTTAATTCTTTCTATTTGATTGAAAATTCTGTCTTAAACTCTTTCCTACAGATATCTGATTATGAGAAAGAAATTGAAATAATGCAAACTGTGACTAAGGAGGAGTACTTAGCCTCTTTAAGAAGGTATTTGTTCAACTTGATTTTCAATCAGATAAAGACAATCTTTTCATCAAAAACACAAAACTTACCGTAGTTTTTTGCTGTTCTAATGCAGGAGAAGCAGTGGTTTCGCCCGGGGTGTATCTAAATACAGAGGAGTAGCAAGGTAAATAAATTCATTTCACCTTGATAATCAAGGCCACTGTTCTAAAACTTTACTATATGTTGATCATAATTAGTAACAAAAGATTTTGCATTGATACAACTTGCAGGCATCATCACAATGGCAGATGGGAAGCAAGAATAGGTAGAGTTTTCGGTAACAAATACCTCTACTTAGGTACTTACAGTAAGTACTTTCACCCCATAATTTTGAGAACTGATCAAATCAAGACTGTTAAAACAGGCTGCCAACTCGAATCTTGTGTTTGTTTTTGTAGGCACTCAAGAGGAAGCAGCTCGAGCTTATGACATTGCTGCAATTGAATACAGAGGGATTAATGCTGTGACTAACTTTGACTTAAGCACCTATATTAGATGGCTAAAACCAGGTGCCAATTCTCAGATGTCATTCCAAGACATAAGATCAGAAAATCAGGCTATACAAATGAACACTAACGATATGATTAACCCGATAAATGATCCTAAATTCCCCTTCAGCTCCAATTATTTTACCACAACTAGAGAAACTCTGCCGCCTATTCCTCAGAGCCAAGAACCTATTGAAAGAAAAATGCCCTTAAGTCCGTGCAACAAGTCGTCTTCCCCTACAGCTCTCAGCCTTCTGCTTCGCTCCTCCATGTATCGTGAGCTTGTGGAGAAGAATTCTACCACTACTGCTAGTGAAAAGGAAGGGCCAAACATGAAGAATAAAATACAAACAAACACAGAAGATGAGTTTGTGTTTTACACAAGTGATAAGTTGCCTCCATTGGAGTCTTTGGAGAAGGGTACTTCTTCTCGTCTGTGTGATAGAGCAGGGCAGTCCTTTTGGAATGCGATGCCTTAAATTACTTAACAGTTTAACAATTTGCAGTGAAGAATAACTGAAACTTGGTAGTCATCTAGGAATAGATGAGAAGTAGTTTCATCATATGAGATAGGACTGTACATAAAATGAACAGAGAGTGAAAATCTCTCTTTTTGCAAAGAAATCAGATCTATCAAATGCTTTTGGACTTGAGAGATACAAAGTTGCAATTTCAAAGAATGGATTACGAGTATTGGCCTGCATTCAACAATAATTGAGTTTTAATTATATGCACTAATGGTGTAAAAGATATTTGCACAACTAAGTAACTTAAAAGGCAATTTTACGTGATCTCCCATAATTAACATTTATTGATAACCTTGAATATTGTATTGCGATCGGGAAGCTATTTGCAGGTTTCAAACTATTGGTAGCACTGCTTGAAATATCATTGTTCAACAACTCTCATTCTATTCGTAGACTTTATTGCTGAATCGTGATTCATGAATAACATAGAAAAAGATACCCCACTACACAACTAAAGAGGAACCATCGACCTCTAATAATTATCAAGATACAGGCTAATGACAGGGGCCTATTCCCTTTTCTATCTAAAGACAACAGACATTCCTAAAGAAACTACAAACACAAAATAGAGCTTGTTGTCTGTATGTTTTCACTACTAGAAGGCTGAAGGTATCTAGGATTTTCAGATCATAGTAAACATATGAATAGAGAAAAATTTATGTGACACGAGCTGTTCAAGTGGGAAAGAGTTCAAACAGCTAGCAGCAGGCTTAGCCTGGCTGTATCATGCCTTCTTCTTTTTGGACTTGAGCATTACATATCCAATAAACATGCTCAGCAAGCAGATGAGTGCCATTCCAGCAAATACAGGAATAAGAATCGCATACTCTTGAGGTAGAAAATAGTTGTGCACAAAATGATCAGTATCAACCAATGGCTGAAAGAGAAAAAGCATATATCAACCCCATATAATAACGTAGGTCGCAAAAAGTCACTACATCAGGGCAAGATAGAAGAACTGACCAGAATGATGACCCAGAAGGTATAATATGTGAAAATAAACAAACTAGTTACTGTCAAAAGCAGCCCAATCGTTCTGTCTGCTAATTCCATCGTGACTCTTTTGCTTGTGCAGACTCTAAATGTGGAATGCCAAATTAAATTACAAAGAAAAACACGGAGGCAAAACAAAATCACTGCCCTAGGCAGAAGTATGTAAATGAATTCCAAAGAAATGAAAGCAGGAAAAGCAAACAGAGAGAAGGGGGAGGGAATGCACATGGAACACTCAAGATGTGACATTACACGACCAAACGTTATGCATCATTCAAGACAATACAGATGACATACATTCTTTCTCAAGAACAGAACTGTAAGACCAACTCAGTAGCTGAAAAGTTGAATATCCCTCTGATGTACCAAAGAATACAATGATTGCTGATGAAAAAGCACTACTAATCCACTATATGTTTAGCTACCTTATAATTTCCAACTATTTACCTGGTTTTATTGCACCAATGCACAATATATGACTTAATTACCCTTGGTATCTATACAATCATATATTTCCAAGAAAACTGCCAAAACCACATAGCAGTCCTCTATCCAGACCACACAAAAATTTTAACAACAAAGAGGAGAGGAGTGACGTTTCAATAACAAAATGTTCCCAATAAAAACAAATCTGGAAAGAAACATACCAGCTCCAGGAGAAAAAGGGATAGAACTGAAGAAACCCGAAAATATTAGACCTAGTTTATATTTCTCAGAATGTAATGGTTTGTCTACCAAGGTGCACATCTATGCTTTTATAGTGCTGGTAGCCTAAAGCATGATGGTGCTACCTCTTAATATCTGTGAGAGTATAAGGTGTATTTACATCAGCATATCATGCTAATAGGTATGTGTTTCCTTCTGGTACCATCACCGTATATTTTGCAAACAAATATTTGACCCAAACACGTGAATCTTGTTTCAATAATCTCCAAAGTCGCACATACACATCCAAATGTGTGACCTAGTGGTCAATGAAGTGGCTCGGACACCACGGTTATAAAAAGAATCGCACATACAGTAGTTTCATTTGAAGCAACACTTAAGGAGATTAGGGAGCACTTAAAGAGATTGACAGTCTACTCTATGATCCTCTATGCTAGCTACACAAATAAGGAGGAAATTATCGGATATTAAAGCTAAAATAATTACATAAACGCTGGACATCAGCATACAGCTGTAAAATAAATTCAGATTGCACTTACCTACGCGATTAGCCTGAAAACTGAGAAACAAACAACGTAAATGCTACAAATTAATCAGAAAATTCAAAGGCGCAAATATATGCATTGAAGAGGTTTTCGCTGATAGGCAAAAAACATTATACACACAAACATCGATTATCCCCATAAACGAACTTCAATTCCTTAATTTTCACGGTAAGTTCCAATATTTCACATTTAAGGGAGAAATTACCTTGAATTTTTTATTATTTGGCGTTAAATACTTTCGTTTCAGAGCACGAAGATCGTTATCATCTTCCAAATCGACATTGATTCCTTTGTGCTTCCATTAGTTTCATTAGTTCTCTCTTGAGAGCTTCAGAGAGGAGAATCCTGAATAAATGGGCCATCAGCTTTTTCTCATATGGGCCAAAATGAAAGATGGGGGGTGACCGACAGAAATGGGCCCCGTAAGGGCTGGTGTTCTTAGCCGAATGATCCAAATTGGCGGTATTTAAAAAATGGCCCCTTGAGCCGTACTTAGTGTGTTTACCGAATTGGTAGAGTTTATGCTATATTTAAAAGTGTTAGCCGAATGATCTAAATTGGTGGTATTTAAAAAATGGCTCCTTGACCCGTACTCGGTGTGTTTACTGGGATTGTTTATCAAAGTCTATCAGGTTGACATGATTTTGCTTTTCAGTAATTTCTCTACCGGATTAATATAATTTATACTATATTTACTCTATCTATTTATTAAGTTTTTCATCGAAGTCTACTCGATTGGCATAATTTTTGTGTGTTGTTTCAACAAAATATTCTTTGAATTCACAACTTCAATTTCGATCAAAACACTCCAAATCTGTTCCAAATGATCTCAAATTTAAAATAAACCTTCTAAATACCAACACAAAAAATTCTCAATCACCAATTTAGCCAAGTAACACCAAATCAAAAAAGATCCACTTTATCTTCTACAACACTTTTGTATACGGTCGAAATAGATTTCGACCTTCATACGTTCGATCGAGTTCGAATGGTAAGCAACCGGAGTGGGATTTTGGGACGAGTTCCGAAGACAGTACAAACGAACCTCGAGTCCGAAGGCTGATCGAGGAGTCGGCTCGATACTATTATCGAGCCCATAACCAAATCGATCTGCATGGCAACATAAGGATGGTCGGAAATGCGCTACACCCACCCCGAAGGTCGAACTCAAGCCAAAGCTGAGGGCTCGACCCAATAACGAGTTCGAGCCAGTATCGAGCTCGCAGACAAGAGCCGTTACAACCGCACTAAGGGAGAGAATCTTGGCGGGAATCGAAAAAGAGATAATTCATCATGGGACCTCCACTATATGTTTTATTTTATTATAAATAAAGTAGGATCCCTCTACTATAAAAGGATGAATCCTTGTAAGCATAGAGGCAGCTCAGACATTGTAACAAAAAGATCACTTCTCATATTGAAAGATATCACCTTGTGCTTGTTTTACTTTTATCTTATTCATTCTTTTTGCTCACTATTCTTATAGTCAAGAATATACATATTTCTATTTCTCCATACGATTTATATCAAATTGTAACGCATAACGTTATCTGATTTTTCGGATAAACAGTTTGGTGCCCACCGTGGGGCTAAGGATAACAATGGTTATTTGATACGAATCTAAAAAAACATGCCATTGTGTTTTGCGCTTGTCTCCAAAAATATCTTAAATTTCGGATTAGCTATGACTAACCATCAATCAAATGGCTTCACCAATCGACAACGGGGCCGATCTTCAAGACGAAAATAACAACTTGACACCCGGTATTGAAAACCACTTATAAACGCCGTTGGAGCTCGAATCGGAGCGCCAATAGACATCAATTCGCATATAGCCATTGAGGCGAACCTACATGCTGAACCCGAGAATATCATCCATGGTGGCACTCGGTCTGCGGCTCGAGATACCCACAACGTCGAGGAAAATGGCATTAGCTTGCATGTGATTTTCGAAATGTTGCAAGCCCAATAGGCAGCAATAGCTCAGTTGCAAAGCCAAACCCAGCTACAAAGTAGGCCGGAGCCCAATCCGCCTTAAGAAATCACCCGCAGAACGGAGCCAGCCATAGTGAAATCAAATGAGCAAGAATCGGGGACTACTCCCGAAATTACTAAATTGCTCGAGAAACTCACAAAGCGAGTCAAAGCCAATGATAAAAAAGTAAAAACTTATAACTCTAGGGTCGATCAGATCCCGGGAGTTCCACCAATGATAAAAGGGTTGGATTCGAAAAAAATTGTGCAAAAACCTTTTCCCTCGAGCGCAGCCCCAAAACCAATACCCAAAAAATTCCGTATGCCCGAAATTCCCAAATATAACGGAACGACCGATCCCAACGAGCACGTCACTTCTTACACATGCGCCATCAAGGGCAATGATTTAGAAGACGATGAAATCAAATCTGTGCTGTTAAAAAAATTCGGAGAGACCCTCTCGTAAGGGGCAATGATTTGGCGTCACAACCTACCACCAAATTACATGGACTCATTCGCCATGTTAGCAGATTCTTTTGTGAAAGCACATGTCGGCGCCATAAAAGTCACAACAAGGAAATCGGACCTCTTCAAGGTAAGGCAAAAGGATAACGAGATGCTGGGGGAGTTCATATCTCATTTTCAAATGGAACGAATGGACTTACCACCAGTCACAGACGATTGGGCTGTTCAAGCTTTCACTCAAGGTTTGAACGAACGAAGTTCGACGGTCTCACGGTGATTAAAGCATAACCTGATCGAATACCCAGCCATTACGTAGGCCGACGTGCACAATCGGTATCAATCAAAAATTAAGGTCGAAGATGATCAATTGGGGCCTGAAAATGTTGTTCGAAGGGATACTAATCGAGAACGAGGTCCGATCGGGGATCGATACCAACCGTACAACGGAAGCCACAGAGTCAGTGAATCGAGACATAACCTTAGGCAAAATAACAAAAGAAATGATCGAGGTTAAGGGTCCCGGGGGCTGATGAACAGAAGTAGGTTCGATAGGCCTGCCGAATCTAAGGAAGTACCTCAGTTATCGGAGTATAACTTCAGCATTGATGCATCCGCCATCGTATCGGCTATCGGACGCATAAAAGACACTAATTGGCCTCGACCCATGCAGACAGATCCTGCCCAAAGGAATCCCAACCAAAGGTGTGAATATCATGGCACCCATGGCCACAAGACGAAAGATTGCAGGCAACTAAGAGAGGAAGTAGCCCGGTTATTCAACAAAGGGCACCTTCGAGAATTTTTGAGCGATAGGGCGAAGAACCATTTTGAAAATAGGGATCTCGTCAAGCACATCGGATAAGAAGAACCACAACATCATTCACATGATCATCGGTAGAGCCGATACCCCTCAGGGACCAGTGCTTGAACGCACTAAGACATCAATTGTGAGAGAAAAGTGATCTCGAACTCAAGATTACACACCCATAGGAACGTTGTCCTTCAATGATGAAGATGCAGAAGGAGTCATACAACCTCATAACGATGCACTGGTAATATCCGTACTCAAGAATAAAACTAAAATTAAGCGTGTGTTGATTGATCCAGGTAGCTCGGCCAACATCATCAGATTGAGGGTCGTAAAACAGCTCGGCCTGCAGGACCAGATCATACCCGCAACCTTGGTTATAAACGGATTCAATATGGCATGTGAAACCACCAAAGGCGAGATAAATCTACCAATAAACGTGGCCGGGACCATCCAAAAAATGAAGTTTCATGTAATCGAAGGCGACATGAGATACAACACCCTTTTCGGAAGGCCATGGATCCACAACATGAGAGTTGTACCTTCGACCCTACACCAGGTCCTCAAATTCCCAACATCGAGAGGAGTCAAAATGGTGTACGGAGAACAACCAACCGTGAGAGAAATGTTCGCCGTCGAGGAAGTGAAACCAATATCCTCATCTTCGCCAGCAAAGGGATCAGGCTCAGAAGGGGAACGAGATACCAAATAGCAATCACAGACATCGGCTTTGACCCAACCAGATAACCAGAAGATCGAAGAGGATGATGATTAGAGGATCCATCGATCCTTCATGATTCCCGATGACTCCGACACCACCAAATCAATGATTGAGGAACTGGAGCAAGTCATACTAATCGAACACTGGCCAGAACGGAAGGTATACCTGGGAACGAGGTTGAACCCCGAACTCAGGAAGAAACTTATTCAATTTCTTATCGATAACATTGATTGCTTTGCCTGGTCCCATTTAGATATAACAAGGATCCCACCGGACATAACGACGCATCGGCTAAGCTTGGACCCTAGGTTCAGACCGGTAAAGCAAAAGAGAAGACCCCAGTCCGAGATAAAGCACGTATTCTTAAAGAACGAGGTAACCAAACTCCTCAAGATAGGATCCATTCGGGAGGTGAAATATCCTGAATGGCTAGATAATGTAGTTGTAGTGCCTAAAAAGGGAACAAACTTAGAATGTGTGTGGACTATAAGGATTTGAACAAAGCATGCCCCAAAGATTCTTTTTCGCTGCCCAACATCAATCGCATGATCGATGCCATGGCCGGCCACGAGATCCTCACTTTTCTCGATGCCTACTCCGGGTATAATCAAATCCAGATGATCCCGGAAGACCAGGAAAAAACTTCATTTATCACCAAACATGGAACATATTGTTATAATGTGATGCCCTTCGGGTAAAAAATGCAGGGGCTACTTACCACCGCCTAGTGAATAAAATGTTTGAAGAACAAATAGGTAAATCAATGGAAGTTTATATTGATGATATGCTAGTTAAGTCCCTGCGCGCAGAGGACCATTTGACCCATTTGCAGGAAACGTTCGAGATTTTGAGGAAATACAACATGAAGCTCAACCCCGAAAAATGTGCTTTCGGGGTCGGTTCGGGCAAGTTCCTCAGCTTCATGGTGCCAAATCGGGGAATCGAGATTAACCCCAATAAAATTAAGGTCATCGAAGACATCACCATCATGGACAGCGTAAAAGTTGTACAAAGGCTAACGGGACGAATTGCGGCCTTAGGCCGATTCATTTCGAGATCATCAGATCGAAGTCACAAATTTTTCTCCCTACTAAAAAAGAAGAATGATTTCGCTTGGACCCTGGAATGCCAACAGGTATTGAAGGAACTAAAACAATATTTGTCGAGCCCATCACTACTTCACACTCCAAAAACAGACGAAAAACTTATCTTATACTTAGCAGTATTAGAAATCGCAGTAAGATGTGTCCTAGTTCGGGAAGAGCAAGGTACGCAATTTTTCATTTATTATATAAGTCGAACCTTAGGAGAAGCAGAAGCTAGATATCCGCACCTAGAAAAATTGGCACTTGCACTGATAAGCACCTCTAGAAAGTTACGACCGTACTTTCAATCTCACCACATATGTGTATTAACAACTTACCCACTTCGTAATATTTTACACAAGCCTGAACTATCAGGCCGATTGGCCAAATGGGCCGTCGAACTCAGTGGGTTCGATATCGAATATCAAACCCGTACGACCATCAAGTCTCAAATTTTAGCAGACTTTGTGGCCGATTTCACGCCAACCCTCGTACCCGAAGTCGAAAAAGAACTCCTGTTGAAATCGGGTACGTCCTCGAGGGTATGGACCCTTTTTACGGATGGGGCTTCGAACGTAAAGGGGTCCGGGCTAGGCATAGTTTTAAAGCCACCCACAGGTAACACTATTAGGCAATCTATTAAAACTACCAGGTTGACTAACAACGAGGTCGAGTATGAGGCCATGATTGCAGGTCTCGAGCTAGCTAAAAACTTGGGAGCAGAAGTCATTGAAGCCAATTGTGACTCTTTCCTGGTGGTAAGTCAAGTAAACAAAACCTTTGAAGTTTGAGAAGATATGCAATGGTATTTGGACAAACTACATGTCACTTTGCACCATTTCAAATAATGGACTTTACAGCATGTTCCACAAGAGCAAAATAGTGAGGCTGATGCATTTGCGAATTTAGGATCGTCGGTCGAGGAAGGTGACTTGAGCTCGGGGACTGTCGTTCAACTCTCAAGATCCATGATCGAAGAAGGTCACGCCGAGATAAATTCTACAAGCTTAACCTGGGATTGGAGAAATAAGTATATTGAATACTTAAAGAGCAAAAAGCTCCCATCGGACCCTAAAGATTCAAGGTCCCTACGGACTAAAGCTGCTCGATTCACGTTGGCTTCAGATGGAACGCTATACCGAAGGACATTCGATGGACCATTGGCAGTATGCTTGGGTCCGGGAGATACCAATTACATCCTACGCAAAGTGCACGAGGGCACTTGTGGGAATCACTCTGACGCCGATACATTAGTCCGAAAAATAATCAGAGCAGGGTATTAATGGATCGATATGGGCAAAAATGCGAAGGAATTTATTCGAAAATATGACAAATGTCAAAGGTTTGCACCAATGATCCATCAACCCGGAGAGCAACTTCACTCAGTCCTATCCCCATGGCCGTTCATGAAGTGAGGAATGAATATCGCCGGCCCTCTGCCATTGACCCCAAGTAAAGCCAAATTTATTTTATTTATGACTGATTATTTCTCTAAATGGGTTGAAGTGCAGGCGTTCGATAAAATAAGAGAGAGAGAAGTTATAGACTTTATCTGAGATCATATCGTATGCCGATTCGGGATACCCGCCGAAATAGTATGTGACAATGGAAAACAATTCGTTGGCAGCAAAGTGACGAAATTCTTCGAAGATCACAAAATAAGAAGGATATTATCAACACTGTACCACCCCAGTGGGAACGGACATGCCGAATCAAAGAACAAAACTATCATTCAAAACCTAAAAAAGGAGGTTGAACGACACTAAAGGAAAGTGGAGAGAAATCCTACCCGAAGTCCTTTAGGAATATCGAACAACGTCAAAATCTAGTACATGGGCAACCCCGTTCTCCTTAGTATATGGGTCCGAAGCATTGATACTAGTCGAAGTCGGCGAACCCAATGCCAGATTTTGATACACGACAGAAGAATCAAATAACGAGGCTATGAACACTAGCCTCGAATTATCGGACGAAAAATGAGAAGTTGCTCTCATCCAATTGGCCGCCCAAAATCAATGAATCGAAAGATACTATAATCAAAGAATCAAGCTCCACCATTTTAAGCCTGGGGACTTAGTGCTAAGGAAAGTCATCCTGAATACTCGAAATCCGAATGAAGGAAAACTAGGACCTAACTGGGAAGGACCATACCAGGTTCTCGAGAACGACGGAAAGGGATCATACAAGCTCGGCATTATAAACGGCAAACAGCTATTAAGCAATCGGAATGTGTCACATCTAAAATGATACTACTGCTAAGGTACGACCCTTCCATATTCATTTATATTTCAAAATTGACCCCTGCAGAAGTCCGAACATGAGCTAAGATGGATCCTTCGCCATAGATCTGAAAGCACGCGTTGCACTCTTTTTCCCTTAGACCGGTTTTATCCCAAATGGGTTTTTTGGCAAGGTTTTTAATGAGGCAACCAAAGATCGTGCTGCACTTACAACAGTATCCGAGGCGCCCTCAATTATATCAAGTTCTGATGCAAGAAAGTTATTTCGCAACAACGGGGTTCCAGTAGGAAAAGTTGTAAGAGCCAAATGGTCAAAACGAACCATGCTCATGTAGTTGCCCCGAACCCAGGCGCAAAACATGAACACATGTATAGTGACTTGCAAAGAAAGTTCTCCTCTTTACCGACATCTTATATCCAAGAAAAAATCCTATATTTGAAGATTTATTACACAAACAGAGTTAAGATAAATTCGACCACTAAGCCTACATGCTACTTTATTACTATTACACCTACGGGCTATATTACTTCGAGTTCGAATCATTCACTCGACTACTAAGCCCACGGGCTACTTTATTTCGAGTTCGAGCAAGCACTCACTCGACCATTACACCTACGGGCTACATTACTTCGAGTTTGAATCATTCACTTGACTACTAAGCCTACGGGCTACTTTCATTTCGAGTTCAAGCAAGCACTCACTCGACCATTACACCTACGGGCTACTTTTATTTCGAGTTCAAGCAAGCACTCACTCGACCATTACACCTACGGGCCACTTTATCTTGAGTTCGAATCATTCACTCGACTACTAAGCCCACTTGCTACTTTATTTTGAGTTCGAACAAGCACTCACTCGACCATTATGCCTACGGGCTACATTACTTCGAGTTCGAATCATTCACTCGACTACTAAGCTCACGGGCTACTTTATTTTGAGTTCGAGCAAGCATTGGCTTCGACTTCTACGTACGCCGAGCGCTCATGGAGCGATTTTTCAAAGGGCCGATGGGAGGCCAAAATTATGGTAATCTCCTTTCCCACATCATTGATAGTTCGAACTGTTTTCCATACACTCAAATCAATTTTCCTGTGTATAGGTCTGGGAAAGGATGCAGTTTTGAGACCCCTGTCCGGCGAGGAGGAAACTTTGGCCCCAGTTTCTAAACCGGCGAAGGACAATAAGAGAAAAGGGCCTCTACTTCTGAAAAACCAAAATCGAAGGCTCGTAAGTCGAGGAAGAATAATATCCCTTTAACCTTAGAATCAGTTTGGCATCTAAGGGATGAAGATGAGGAAGAATAAGAAGAAGACGGGTTCATACTGGTGGCCCGAGTAAAGAAAACCATCGATGCCCCACAGGCAGCTGGATCGATGATGGTTTACAAGGCTCCGCCTCGAACTGAGGGTATATCGGAGAAAGATTCGAGCAAAGTCCCAAAGCCGTTGGAGATCGAGGATATCTCCAATCGAAGTCAGCGGATGGTGGATATGTTTGGAGGGGCCATCCCTGAATCTCTTCGAACCAAAGAGAACACCCCAAGCGACTCTTGGGGCAGTAGTAATCGGAGACTCACCTACTTTCCTTGCTTTTTCCGAAGGCGCGATTCGGAAATCCCAAGCTTTGGGGGCCCTCGAGGTAGATGTATCTCATGAGGGAGAAGACCTTTTTTGTGATTTGTTTACCGATGCCGAGGACATTGCTGGCACTAGTGATGCATCAGATCTTTTCCTCGGAGTGCAGCAGGCTTTGAATCGGGTAATCCTTAACTTACTTCGTTGGTATTACCTTTATGATTATTTTTCTTTTCTAACTTCGTTTCTTCTTTCTTTGCAGGCCACAACAATTCATCAAGAAGCATGTTCTCGGTCTCGAGCCGAGTTGCATCGATACGAGGCCGACCTTCAACGGGTCATGGAGGAGAGGAACGCCCTTAAAATCCTTTTAGGGCAAATGGGAGAGGAAATCAAAGACCTCCGAGCTGAGTTGGTCAAGGCTCACCAAGATCAGACCGATCTGTCCGAGCAGGTAATGATACTATTAAAAGCCTATGGGCTCGATATCGGAATGATGACTAATATTTCGGTCTCACAGCTGCAACAAAAACTTGAGATGATCGGGAAACTCCGTGAGGAGGTTGATGTGATAAAGGCGGAGTCCTTGAAGTGGAAATAATTTATGGGCCGCTTTGCTGCAAAAAAAGAGGCTATTCGAGCCCAATTATCATCAGCCGAAAACCAACTTCAAAGAATGAAGGAGAAAAGTTCGGTTCAGGTAAGAAGAATAGAGGAGTTCGAGGCTCGGTTGGCCTCCGAACTTGTCAAGGCCAAATCTGATGCTGAAAAGGCAAAGGCCGATGCGGATGCATTCGTGGTCGTCTATCGGGCCGATGCTGAAGCTTCTCAGGCATAAGCAAGAGAGGCAGCCGAAACCGCCAACACTCGAGCACATTAGGTTGCTGAACTTGCTAAGTGCCGATCTCGGAGGGATACCCTCGAGAAGATCCATGCTCGAGGTTTGGATTTCACCGAAGAGATAAAAGGGCTAAAAAGCTCGAAGCCGATACTGAAGTCTTGGCTTTCGATGATGATGATGGTGACGCTGATGATGATGGTAATGATGGTAGCAAGAGTGGGTCCGAGAGCAGGGATGTGCCCGATGGAGAAGAGACTGCCCCCGTAGATAACCAAGAAACTTAGCCCTTAGTTTTCATTTTGGTTTTTTGTGTAGGGTCCTGTTCGTACATTGTAAACATTCTTGTATATATATATAAAGATCTTTTCTTTTCTAGACTTTCATCTATTTTATTCTCTGCCTCGTGAAAATTTTGTTTCATTCATGCATTATGAAGATTTTCATAAGGTTTTAGGCAATTTGATCGTATTTGGACCTTGTAGCCTTTATAACCGAGTGAGTGCTTGCTCAAACTCAAAATAAGATAGCCCGTAGGCTTAGTAGTCGAGTGAGTGATTGCTCAAACTTGAAGTAATATAGCCCGTAGGCTTATTAGTTGAGTGAGTGATTCGAACTCGAAGTAATATAGCCCATAGGCTTAATGATCGAGTGAGTGATTTGAACTCGAAGTAATGTAGCTCGTAGGCTTAGTAGTCGAGTGAGTGCTTGCTCGAACTCGAAGTGATGTAGCCCGTAGACTTTATTAGTCGAGTGAGTGATTCGAACTCGAAGTAATGTAGCTCGTAGGCTTAATGATCGAGTGAGTGATTCGAACTCGAAATAATTTAGCCCGTAGGCTTAATGGCCGAGTGAGTATTTACTCAAACTCGAAATAAGAGTAGCCCGTAGGCTTAGTAGTTGAGTGAGTGCTTGCTCGAACTCGAAGTGATGTAGCACATAGGCTTAATGGTCGAGTGAGTATTTGCTCGAACTCGAAATAAGAGCAGCCCGTAGGCTTAGTAGTCGAGTGAGTGCTTGCTCGAACTCGAAGTGATGTAGCCCGTAGGCTTTATGGTCAAGTGAGTATTTGCTCGAACTCGAAATAAGAGTAGCCCGTAGGCTTAGTAGTCGAGTGAGTGCTTGCTCGAACTCGAAGTGATGTAGCCCGTAGGCTTTATTAGTCGAGTGAGTGATTCGAACTCAAAGTAATATAGCCCGTAGGCTTAATGATCGAGTGAGTAATTCGAACTTGAAGTAATGTAGCCCATAGGCTTAATGGTCAAGTGGCAGTCCCCGATTTGTGGGGTAATCATCGGCCCTTGAGCGTGTTTACGTAATAGATCATGAAATAGAGGATGGGTTGTGAGACATGAGATATGGGCAAAGAAGTTTCTTTTCATGTCGTTATACATGTGTTTATATTTTGTACCAGTGATCGAGCAATCTACATGAGCATGGTTTGTTTTGACCATTTGGCTCTTACAATATTTTCTATCGGAACCCTGTTGTTATGAAGTAACTTTCTTGCATCGAACTTGATATATTTGAGGGTAATGCCCCACCAGTATTCAAGGTTGATTGTAAAGAGGTATCGGATACTGTTAAATTGTTCTAAGTTAGCACGATCAATGGTTGCCTCATTAAAAACCTTACTGAAAAACCCATTTGGGATAAAATCAGTCTAAGGGAAAAAGAGTGCAACGCATGCTTTCAGACCTAAGGCTTCATGTTGAATGATCCATCCTTGTTCTTGATTGAACTCCTGCAAGGGTTAGTTTCGAAATATAAATGAACATGGGAGGGTCGTACCTTAGTAGTAGTATCATTTTAGGTGTGACATGTTCCAATTTCTTGGTAGTTGTTTGCCATTTATAATACCAAGTTTGTAGGATCCTTTACCGACGTTTTCGAGTACTTTATACGATCCTTCCCAGTTCGGACCCAGTTTTTCTTCGTTTGGATTTCGGGTGCTGAGGGTGACTTTCCTTAGCACCAAGTCCCCGATTTTAAAATGGCAAAGATTGGTTCTTCGATTATAGTATCTTTTGATCTACTACTTTTAGACGGCCAATTGGACGAGAGCGGCTTATCGTTTTTTATCCAATAATTCGAGGTTAGTATTCATAGCCTCGTGATTTGACTCTTCTGTTGTATATAGATACGTGGCACTGGGTTCCCCGACTTCGACTGGAATCAAGGCTTCGAAGCCATATACTAAGGAGAACGGGGTTGCCCCCGTACTAGATTTTGGTGTTATTTGATATGCCGAAAGAACTTCGGGTAGGATTTCTCTCCATTTTCCCTTAGCGTTGTTCAACCTTTTCTTTAGGCTTTGAATGATAGTCTTGTTCAACGATTCGGCCTGTCCGTTCCCACTATGGTGATACGGTGTCGATAATATCCTTTTTATTTTGTGGTCTTCGAGGAATTTCGTCACTTTGCTGCCGATAAATTATTTCCCATTGTCACACACAATTTCGGCGGGTATCCTAAATCGACATATGATATGATCCCAGATGAAGTCTATAACCTCTTTCTCTCTTCCTTTCTCAAATGCCTGTGCTTCAACTCATTTAGATAAATATTCAGTCATAAATAAAATAAACTTAGCTTTACATGGGGCCGATGGAGAGGGCCGACGATATCCATTCCATATTTCATGAATGTCCATGGGGATAGGACTGAGTGAAGTTGCTCTCCGGGCCGATGGATCATCGGTGCAAACCTTTGACATTTGTCATATTTTCGAACAAACTCCTTTGCATCTTTGTCCATATCGATCCAATAATATCCTGCTCTGATTATTTTCGGACTAATTAATCGGCAGCAGAATGATTTTCACAAGTACCCTCGTGAATCTCACGTATGATGTAGTCAGTGTCTCTTGGACCTAAACATACTGCCAATGGTCCATTGAATGTCCTTTGGTATAGTGTTCCATCTGCAGTCAATGTGAATCAAGCAATTTTGATTCGCAGGGCCCTCGAATATTTACGGTCCGATGTGAGTTTTCCGTTCACCAAGTATTCAATATACTTATTTCTCCAATCCTAGGTTAAGCTTGTAGAATTTATCTCGGCATGGCCTTCTTCGATCACGTACCTCGAGATTTGAATGACAGTCCCCGAGTTGATCTCATCTTTCTCGACTGATGATCCTAAATTTGCAAGTGCATCAGCCTCACTGTTTTATTCTCTAGGATATGTTGTAAAGTCCATTCTTTAAAGCGGTGCAAAGTTACCTGTAGTTTGTCCAAATACCTTTGCATTCTATCCTCTCAAACTTCGAAGGTTTTGTTTACTTGATTTACCAACAGTAAAGAGTCACACTTGGCTTCAATGACTATTGCTCCGAAGCTTTTAGCTAACTCGAAACATGCAATCATGGCCTCATACTCGGCCTCGTTGTTAGTTAATCTAGTAGTTTTGATAGATTGCCTAATAGTGCTACCCGTGGGTAGCTTTAAAACGATGCCTAGCCCCGACCCTTTTAGGTTCGAAGCCCCGTTTGTGAAAATGGTCCATACCCTCGATGATGTACCCGATTTCAACAAGAGTTCTTTTTTGACTTCAAGTACGAGGGTTGGCGTGAAATCGGCCACAAAGTCCGCTAAAATTTGAGACTTGATGGCCGTCCGGGGTTGATATTCGATATCATACCCACTGAGTTTGGCGACCAATTTGGCCAATTGGCCTGATAGTTCGAGCTTGTGTAAAATATTACGAAGTAGGTAAGTAGTTAATACGCATATGAGGTGACATTGAAAGTATGGTCTTAACTTTCTAGAGGCGCTTATCAGTGCTAGTGCCAATTTCTCTAAGTGTGGATATCTAGTTTCTACTTCCCCTAAAGTTCGACTTACATAATAAATGGGAAATTGCGTACCTTGCTCTTCTCGAACTAGGACACCACTTACCGTGATTTCCGATACTGTCAAGTATAAGCAAAGTTTCTCGTTTGCATTTGGAGTGTGCATCAGTGGTGGGCTCGATAGGTATCGTTTCAATTTCTCTAATGTCTGTTGGCATTCCGGGGTCCAGGCGAAATCGTTCTTCTTTTTTAGTAGAGAGAAAAATATGTGACTTCGATTCGACGACCTTGAAATGAATTGGCCTAAGGCAGCAATCCGTCCTGTTAGCCTCTACACGGCTTTTACACTGTCCACGACAGTGATGTCTTCGATGGCCTTGATTTTATTGGGGTTGATCTCGATCCCTCGATTCGATACCATGAAGCCAAGAAACTTGACCGAACCGACCCCGAAAGCACATTTCTCGGGGTTGAGCTTCATGTTGTATTTCTTTAAAATCTTGAATGTTTCCTGCAAATGAGCCAAATGGTCCTATGCGCGCAGAGACTTAACTAGCATGTCATCAATATAAACTTCCATTGATTTACCTATTTGTTCCTCGAACATTTTATTTACTAGGCGTTGGTAAGTAGCTCCTGCAATTTTTAGCTCGAAGGGCATTACATTATAACAATAGGTTCCATACTTGGTGATAAACGAAGTCTTTTCTCGATCCTCCGGGTTTATTTGGATTTGATTGTACCCGGGATAGGTATCGAGAAAAGTAAGGATCTCGTGGCCGGCCGTGGCATCGATCATGCGATCAATGTTAGGCAGTGGAAAAGAATCTTTGGGGAACACCTTATTTAAATATTTATAATCTACACACATTCTAAGTTTGTTCCCTTTTTTGGGACTACAACTACATTGGCTAACCATTCGGGATATTTTACCTCCCGAATGGACCCTATTTTAAGAAGTTTAGTTACATCGTCCTTTATGAATGTGTGCTTTACCTCGGGCTGGGGTCTTCTCTTTTGCTTCACCGGTTTGAACCTAGGGTCCAGGCTTAGCCGATGTGTCGTTATATCCGGTGGGATCCCTGTTATATCTAAATGGGACCAAGCAAAATAATTTATGTAGTCGATAAGAAATTGAATAAGCCTTTTCCTGAGTTCGGGGGTTAATCCCGTTCCCAGGTATACCTTTCGTTCGGGAAAATGCTCGATTAGTATGACTTGCTCCAGCTCTTCAATCGTTGATTGGGCAGCGTCGGAATCATCGGGGACCACGAAGGATCGAGGGATCCTTTGATCATCATCTTCGTCAATCTTCTGATTTTCTAGTTGGGTCGAAGCTGACGTTTGTGATTGCTATTTGGCATCTAGTTCCCCTTTTGAGTTCGACCCCTTTGTTGACGAAAGTGAGGATATCGGAATTGCTTTTTCGACGGCAAACATTTCTCTCGCGGCCGGTTGTTCTCCATACACTGTTTTGACTCCTTCCAATGTTGGGAATTTAAGAACCTGGTGGAGGGTCGAAGGTACAACTCTCATATTGTGGATCCATAGCCTTCCAAAAAGGGCGTTGTACCTCATGTCGCCTTCTATTACTTGGAACTTCGTTTCTTTGATTGTCCCAGCCACATTTATCAGCAGAATTATCTCGCCTTTGGTAGTTTCACATGCCATATTGAATCCGTTTAGAACCAGGGTCGCGGGTACGACCTGGTCCTGTAGACCGATTTGTTTTACAACCTTCGATCTAATAATGTTGGCCGAGCTACCTATATTAATTAACACACGCTTAACTTTAGTTTTATTGATAAGTACGAATATTACCAATGCATCGTTGTGAGGTTTCATGACTCCTTCTACATCTTCATCATTAAAGGACAAGGTTTCTATGGGTGCGTAATCCTGAGTTCAAGGTCACTTTTCTCTCATAACCGACGTCTTATGAGTTTAAGTATCGGCCCCTAAGGGGTATCGACGCCACCGATGATCATGTGGATGATATGCTGTGGTTCTTCCTGTTCGTTTTGTTTACCGAAATCCCTGTTTTTGAAATAGGTTTTGGCCTTGTCGCTTAAAAATTCTTGAAGGTGCCCTTTATTGAATAACAAGGTTATCTCCTCTCTTAGTTGCCTGCAATCTTTCGTTCTGTGGCCATGGGTGCCATGATATTCGCACATTTGATTGGGGTTCCTCTGGGCAGGATCGGTCTGCATGGGTCAAGGCCATTTAGTGTCTTTGATGCGTCCGATAGCCGACATGATGGCGGATGCATTGATGCTGAAGTTATACTCCGATAACTGTGGTGCTTCCTTAGGTCCGGTAGGCCTGTCAAATCCATTTCTGTTCATCAGCCCCCGAGACCCTTGACCTCTATCACTTCTTTTATTTCTTTGTCTGGGGTTACGTCTTGATTCATTGATCCTGTGGTTTCCACTATATGGTCGGTATCGATCCTTGATCGGATTGACATCCCTTCTAGCAGCGGGTTCAGAACCCAACCGATCATCTTCGACTCTAATTTTTGGCTGGTACCGATTGTGCACGTCGGCCCAAGTAATAGATGGGTACTCGATCAGGTTATGCTTCAACCATCGTGAAGCCATTGAACTTCGTTCGTTCAAACCTTGAGTGAAAGCCTGAACAACCCAATCGTCTGTGACTGGTAGCAGATCCATCTGTTCCATTTGAAGACGAGATACAAACTCCTTTAGCATCTCGTTATCCCTTTGTCTTACTTTGAACAGGTCCGACTTCCTGGTCTCGACCTTTATAGCCCCAGCGTGTGCTTTTTACGAAGGAATCTGCAAGCATAGCAAAAGAATCGATAGAATTAGATAGTAAATTATGATACCATATCTCGAGCTGCAAATCGAGTGCCACCATAAATGTTATTTTCAGGTTCAGAATGTAGATTTGCCTCAATGGCCACATGTAGATTAACGTCTAATGGCACTTCGACTCTAGCTCCAACGGCGTCGACAAACAGCCTTTCGATCCTGGGCGTCAAGTTGTTGTTCTCACCTTGAAGACCGGTTTCGTTGTCGATAGGTAAGGCCATTTAATTGATAGCTCGTCGTTGTTAATCCGAAATCAAAGACACTTCCAGAAACAAGCGTAAAATGGCGTGTTTTGCGGATTCGTATCAAATAACCACTGCTATCCTTAGCCCCACAGTGGACGCCAAACTGTTTACCCAAAAAATGGGTAGAGTTAAATTTGTACGTAGTTCTAAGGGTATGTGGTATAACTTGACACAAATCGTAAGAATGAATAGAAATATCAAGTGTTGACTATAGAGAATCAAAAATAAGCAAAGTTGGAAAGAAGATGATTTATGGATTAAGCAAGATGAATCAATCTATGAAGCTAAAAAAGGATAACTCTTCAATATATGAGTGTATGATATCTCAGTTACAATGTATGCAAAACTTGCTCCTTTACATAAATAATAACCATCCCCTTTATAGTGGAGGGATCCTACTTTAGATATAATTAAAAATACATAGTGGGAGATCCATGATAAATCAGCTTTTCCATAATTCCTGCCATGATTCTCTCCTCTAGTGCGGTTGCAACGGCTCTTGTCTATGAGCTCGATATTGACTCGAGCTTGATATCGAGTCGAGCTCTCGATCTTGACTCGAGCTCGATTCTGACTCAGATCCTTGTATTGATTCGGGGTCAGTGTTAGTCGGTCTCTGCCTCATAAGCTCGATAACTTCACTTCACATCATAGTTCGATTTGGATTCGAGCTCGATAATGATAACGAGCTCGACATTGATCGGTTCCTAGGGCTCGAAGCTTGATGACCTGACTTCGGACCTCAACCTGATATTATGAAGACGCTCTTCGATCCAATGCATTAGCATTTCGACCAGTTCGTACGAAGGACTAACCGGTTTTGATCGTATACACTATCGTTATTTACTTTCGCTTCTTAATTCCTTCTTTTATTTTCTCCTAAAATTATTTCTATTTCATTTCTCATATGCACTTTTATTAGTTAATGTTCATAGGATTATATTTAGGATGATAATTTTTTGGTTTAGTTGGAGTAGCTAACTGATTAAACATATGTTATTGATAGTTTGTGTCCACAAAGCAAAGATCTCCATCTCAATTAATAGGGGAAAAAGAAGAAAAACATCATAATAATGTTTTCTAAGTCGAGATAAATCTCAATTTTCAAACATCTCTGTAAAACTAAATAACAAATAATCTTTATAGGTATGCAACTGTATCAAACATGTTCAAGCGCTTCAGCTTTTAACAAAGATGATCAAAGAAATTTCAAGTTCTTAGTTTGTGAAAGTTTTGATAAGAAAGAGTTCATTTAGAAGTAAACAAAAATTAAGAGAAGAGTAAAAAGTAATTATCCAATTATTGCACCGTCAAGTGAAATAAGGACAGATGAGGAGATATAATACTTCTATTTAAGTGAGTCAATTATTTCATTAATAATTTCGTACTACTATGATTTTTTGACTTCATTCAATTTTTAAAGATTTTCTTAACTTGACAACTGTTGAAGAATTTAGATGAGTTAGTTTGATTCGGCACAGAGTTTAAAAAAAAAAAGAAGAAGACTTTTAAAATTTGTGGTCTTAAAAATTTAAGGGGGTAAAAGCTTTGTGGTTAAAAGCTTTATGTGGTCATGACATTTGTGTGATTATAAAAACTTTTCATTAAGGGTAAAATGGGTAAACTGAAGAGTTTAAAGTTGAATTATTTCCAAATTTAGAAATGTGTCATTTATTTTGGAACAGACTAAAAAAGAAAGTAGCTCATCTAATTTGAAACGGAGTGAGTATTAATTATTACCACCCGAAAAAAACTTCTTTCATCGCAGAAATAAAGAATAATTATGGATATGATTTTAACTTTTTTTGGTAATAGGCTTTAATCTTTCTCAAAACTGTCGAATATCTTGCTAACCAATTTTTGTTTTAATGAAATTAGTTAGTTCTTTTTACTTGATGTTTATTTTGTTATACAATTCTGTTTTGGAAATTAGTGAAGCACATGACGAATATCTAAAAAATATTGATCTTTTTATGGCAATTATTTATTATTTTCTTCATTACCGCGAGCGCGGTTAAATTAACTATATATGCAGACCAAAAATACTATTCTAAAGTTGTAGTGCACTTGAACGTGTCACACAATCCCATCGCTCTCTCATCAAATCAAATGATAAAATATTAAGATCTGGTTTCTATTGTCCAAAAATTCCTTCCTCAATTTTCGCCCAATTTCTCAAATTTTGGCGCAATTTTCCACCCTTTTTACCCACCAAATAACTACTACCTTATAATTTTCCCGGACAAAATTCTCCAAACCCCAAATTCTAGGGTTTTCATATTACTATTGTAATCCAGTTTTTTCCCCTTGGAAACGCATACCTTTAGGTTTGGATTCTGAATTTTTGGGCGAATTTTGATCAGAATTCGAAGAAATAAGAGAAAGAGATGAGCTTTCAAGATCTAGAATCGGGTCGATCATTGGGTTCCCGTCGTGGCTATGTGAATGGGAAGCAAAACCCGACCCAAGCCGTGGCCTCAGGAATATTCCAGATAAACACCGCCGTCTCCACGTTTCAGAGGCTGGTTAATACCCTAGGTACACCTAAGGATACCCCCGATTTACGCGACAAGTTGTGAGTTCTTTCGACATTTCGTTAACATTTTGATTAAATTAAGTTTTTTGTTCCATGATTTTGATAAAATTTTGATAATTGAGGTACATTTAATATTGAATTTTGGGCTTATTAGCCTTTTAAGAATTCTTTGCAAGTGTGTACGTCAAAAAATAGAATTAGATTTTTACGAGTTTACTTTATGCTTCTTTTGTTATGACGTTCTGCAATTGCAACTTTTTTTTTTTTGGAGATAAAATTAGTCAAAATGATACTCCTTTAGTGCTATTTTGCTGGTGATTTAGTCTTCATTGGCTTATTTGGGAATTTTGTGTGATATAGGATGAATTTATTTATCAGCTTCTGCAGAGAGGCAGCTGTATGCTTGACATTATATAGTTCAAAGCAACTTGTCTAAAATATCTTACGTGCATGACAAATGGCAGTGACTATAAATAAAATAGTAAAAAGAAATGGCAATGTCGCACTTATCTGGGAAATGTTTTGAAGGACTATCTCGGCATGAGAAATATACAGCCTGGAAAGAGAGTTTTGGAAGCTTTGAGTAGGAGAAGAGCAAAGAACAAACCTGGTATATGTTGAGAGTGGCATTACATGATGACTAGGATACCATAGTTAGAAGTTAACTGTAGTCAGGGTAGGATCAGTTAATTATTAACAGAATTAGTTAGTCGGTTAATGAGTACAGCTGGCATTGTATATATGTACTACTTGGATGATTAATGAGAAGTAGTTCTTCATTTTACCCAATTACATTTCAGCTTACAGCATACGCTCTCTTCTTCATCCTCTCTAGTTCGTAATCTCCATTTACAGAAAAGCTCAATCCCAGACTCCCAGTAGTATCTGGAGAAGATGGGCTGAAGATCCAGTTTAAGAGTATATACGAGAATGATGAACTTACTGTACATAGAAGTGATGGACCTCTATCTTGGGTTTTCATCAAGAAAACTTGCGTAGAACAATTTTTTTTTTTTTGAGAAGAACTTGCGTAGAACAATTTGCAGGTGTTGGATACACTTTTAATGATAAATGTCAATGTCAACATCTTAATTGAAAGATGAACAAAATGCTTATGTTCTAAGAGATAGTACAAAAAGAAGTTTTCCGTTTAAAAAGCATGAAAACATAAAAATCATTAAGGGTTCGTGAAAACAAAAAGATGTTGTATGGGGCTGAGTGTTGGCTAATCAAGATCGCTCATATGTCCAGAAGATGAAGGTAGCAGAGATGAGAGGATGTTGAGATAGATGTGCGGGCACACCAGGTTAGATAGGATCAAAGATGAGGTTATTCACGACAAGGTGGGTGTGGTCTCTATTGAGGACAAGATGCGGGAAGTGCGGCTTAAGTGGTTTGGTAATGTGAGGAGGAGGAGCACAGACGCCCCGGTGAGGAGGTGTGAGAGGTTAACATTGGAGGGCCTACGGAGAGGTAGGGGTAGGCCAAAGAAGAGGTGGAGCGAGGTGATTAGGCAAGACATGGCACAGCTTCAGCTGACCGAGGACATGACCCTTGATAGGAAGGTATGGAGGTCGAGGATTAGGGTAGTAGAGTAGGTAGTCTAGAGTGTTCATAATAGTAGTATTGACATGCAGTCTTGCTTTCTGTCGATAGTAGGTTTTTATGACTAACCGTTGTTTTCTTTCATTGTTGATCACCTTATTGTCTTGTTGTTTTTATTCTGCTTTTATATGGTTTTTTGGTACTGTCCCTTCTTGTCTATATTTTCATTAATGTGGTTCTTATGCTTTCTTGAGCTGAGGGTCTATTGGAAACAACATCTCTATCCTCACAAGGTAGGGGTAAGGTCTGTGTACACACTACCCTCCCCAGACCCCACGGTGTGGGATAATACTGGGTATGTTGTTGTTGTTGGTTAATGTTGCTCCGAAAGTGGCAGATGTGCTTCACTCCAGTAAAGCATGCAAGTTGAGTAATTAATTTTAAGCAGCAACAATGATTTGCCCGTAGCTACAATAACAAAATAGTTTTTCTCAGAAGGATAATAACAGTAATAGTTAAATTGTGTCTCTACAAAATCCATAAACCTTATTAAGCTTGAATATATATAAAGGCAATAAATATGCTACTATTTGCTGCTATTAGCTGATCTGAATAATTGTTTCATATTTTGCATATGTGCCTTTTGTCCTAGCAGCCTCCTTTCAGAAATCATTTCTGTAATTGGGTGAATAGGTAGTATACCCCAGCGAGGTTTGCAAACCAATTCCTTTAGATTGAACAGGGTGAATATACCTCGCAAGTTTCCCAGGGTGAGTAGTGGACTAAGTTATGGGTTGGTAACAAGGAAAAAGAAGCATTGAGAGGTGGGATTAATGCAATTAATTGATCTTTGGGGTCTGCTATTATGTGTTCAATCATTATTAAGCGCATAATAGATACTAGCTTTGCAGTCCAATGTCTGTGATCCGAACTTTGTGCTGCAGCAACAATAATAGTGTGTTAATGAGATGAAAGGTGGTTCAGTGGAATAAAAATAAATTAATTTTTTTTGGTACTTGTACTGATTTTCTCAACTGCAGGCACAAAACAAGGCTGCATATTGGGCAGTTAGTGAAAGATACATCTGCAAAACTTAAACAAGCCAGCGAAACAGATCATCGAGTTGAAGTCAGTGTAAGTTTCAAGAAGTGATCTCCTTATTTCTCTGTGTTTGTCTTGGTGGGTCTGCGCTTTGATATGTATGTGCAAAACATTAATTCATCTCCTCTCTTTGCGAATTATCCATATTTTAAACATTTGCTAGCCTTATGTGTATTTCTCGCTCTTCTTCTGTCAGACTTCTCTCTTTTGCTTATAACTGTGAATTTGTTTTTTTGTTGCACTCAGGCTAGCAAGAAAATTACAGATGCTAAACTTGCTAAAGATTTTCAAGCTGTATTAAAGGAGTTTCAGAAAGCTCAACGCCTTGCAGCTGAGAGGGAGACAGCATACACACCTTTTGTTCCCCAAGCAGTTCAACCTTCTATGTAAGTGATGGTTATATTTACCGGAATTTTCATACAGTAACCAAGCTAGAAATATGAAAAAGTACATTAAAAGAAACTTGTATCTCGATAACTGATCTTGCTCTTTGATATTGTGAAATAAAACTTTTTACCTTCATTTCACCTCTCATTTCTAGTTCATCATTCTTTTGGTAAACAGTTACTCAGACGGTGAGATAGATGTTACTTCAGATAAAGGTCCAGAACAGCAAGCTCTCTTGGATTCTAGAAGGTGAAGTCTGATATTTTTACTCCTTTATGCTTGCTCGTAATAATCATTATTGTTGTAGTGGTGATGGTTCAATTAATTGCTAAAAGTTCACCAGAAGTTTGCTGTCAAGTTTTTGATGCACAAGGAATTGAAATTGGACTTTGAATTTGGACTAAAGTTGACATATGGTCTAGTGTAAATTAGATGGAGGATTTTTTGGTGTGTAGAGAACTCATTTCAATGTTTGGGATTAGGGGTTGGGATTTTTGGTGATTCACATTGTGCAACACGGTGTAAGGTGGCGTAAATTTTCTTAGTGTTGGTTTTCTGCCAAGACAAATTGTCCAAAAGAGCTGTTGCACATGATTGAGTCGAACTCAGATTCTTCTGAAACAAACCTAACTCTTTTGAAAATACACTAAAGGCAAGTTGATGTTAATGTAATTATGACGTTTTTCCAAATGTGGGCTTGTTATCGATTGTTAGCCGGAATGTGAATGTGAATGTGACTCCTATACTTTTTGTGAGAAGACAAGCTATGATTATTCTGACATCTGCAGGATTCAAGGGATTACATTTGTCATATACAACAATGAATCGAAGTCAGAGGAGATAACTGTAATTCACCCTTAAAATGGGCACTGACATGCAGAGTTATTTGCTTGCATGACAACAGAGTTAAACTTCCAATTTTTTCATCTGCTAAAGTTACAATTCCTTGATCTCAGACACCTCAAATGAAAGTATGCTTGTGATGCAAATGTCATATAAGATCAATGATTTTACCTCGTTAACACATACAACATGCATATATATAATTTTATATATATATATATATATATGTATATATATAAAATTGTAATTTCTGGCTTGCTGATTCTTAGTTTCTGTTTTATCCTCCATGTACTTGTGCTGCAGACAGGAGGTTTTGCTTTTGGACAATGAAATTTCCTTTAATGAAGCTATTATAGAGGAACGGGAGCAGGGAATACAAGAAGTACAACAACAGATAGGTGAAGTGAATGAGATTTTTAAGGATCTTGCCGTGCTTGTTCATGAGCAAGGAGCCATGATCGGTATAAATTCCTCTCCTTCATCTTAGCATTCAGGTACCAAGGGGGAACACATTTTGATGTTTGCAATTCTTTTGCAGATGATATTGGTTCCAACATTGAGAATTCTCATGCTGCAACTGCACAAGGGAGATCACAACTTGCTAAAGCTGCAAAGACCCAAAGATCAAATTCATCTCTGGTAAATCTTACACATCTCACACTTCTTTATCCAGAAGATAAAAATCTGGGTTTGGTGTGCTTGAATATGCTGTACTTTAGTGTGGGGCCTGTCTGTTACTCTTTCCTTCCCCAAAAAATGGCACTACTATTTATTTGGAGCATAATATTTTTTTCTTTTACTAAGATTTTTTCAACTAATTTAGAAGTCTCGTTGACCAAGAAAATGTAATCTATAGTACCATTTTTGTACTCTCTAAGTATGTAGTTTTATTTACCAAAAATTAATGTATTGACCCTCATATCTTGTACCTTTATATTCTTTTTGGGACGGAGGGAGTAGTATTTCTTTCGGTGTTTTACTTGATAAAGGTTTTGTGGATTTTTGAGGAATTTGATTAGGAACACTGGTGGTTTAAATGTAAAAAAGGTATATAATGAACAAGACCACTCAGACAGTGGTCGACTTTGAAATTTTATCATTATTTTGTTATAACAAGTCAGATCATGTAATTAGCTTGTGGAGAGGAGGAATTTGTGGAAGAGCTTAGTGGTTAGGTTATGTGCTTAAAATTTTGGGGGTGGGTGGTGAGGGATGGGAAGTGCAGGAATTTGATAAAATTTCAACTTCTTTTGTGAAGCTTTTATTATTTAATGTGCAGTCACTCCAATTCTGCTTCCCTCTCACTTTGTGCGCATCAGTATTATTGTTCCACCTTATTTTCCCCGAACTAAACAATTTATTGTCTTTATGATTTCCTGACATAGTGTACTTTCTGCAGACCTGCCTACTCCTGGTGATTTTCGGAATCGTGCTCCTTATTGTTATCATAGTACTTGCAGCCTGATTTGAAGACTTTGAGATATAGAGAAGGATACTAAACTCTGTTCAGCAGTGGAGTGATCTTTGTGACTCAAGTTGTTTGCAGGCATACCTGCGTTCGGTTGTGCTGCCTCAAATCTTTGGTCATAGGAGAAAGTTTACTGTCAAATGAAGTGTTGTTTAATCTGGGGGAGGGGGAGGCAGGGTTTGTGTTCAATATTGTAAATTTGGTGCTTGGTGTGTTACTGCCTTGTAATGGCAGTATGGCAGGTGTGTGAATAAAAATAGATTCTTTGGAGGGTCTGCTTTTCTACTTGCATTCTATTATTTGACAAAAGCGTATGACGTTTTATTCTTTATGATACTAGTATGGTGAATAGATAATTTGTCTTGTTTGTTTTTTGCCTGTCTAAATCTTGTGTGGTAGGTTTGTACTTCTGGTTCTGTTCCGAGGTAGTTTTCAAAAAGTTACAACCTAAGCCAAAACTTTTTACTTGCTGTCTTGGAGTTGTTTTTCAGTTATCACTTCCCAAAGGTATTTGTACTGGAAAATATCATAATTGCTTGGATATATGCTTACCAGTTAAAGGGAGTAGCTAATTAAAATTCTACGGTAGTATTAGGATGTACAACTTGGGTATACTATGCTCCTCAATTCGCTGATCTTGAGATTGTTGGTCTGTTGAATCTAAAGTAATGTCTTAGACTAGAAAGTTTTTGAAATATGTATCTGCAAAATGTTTATAATCAATCTGTCTTCCTCTTTATTGTAACACCAAAGTGTTATAGCTGGAATTCGAATTTGGGATCTCTGGGTTGTTACTTGTTACTAACATATTTCAAGAACTAATCTATCCCCTTTGGTACAAGATGTTACGTTCCTTTTCATGGAAACTTCAAGCTGCCACCTCCTCTCCCAGAATTCAAATAAAAAGGGAACATATAAATGGAAATGGATTCTACAGGTTCAGTTAGATCCCATCTCTAGACGAGTATTCCTAGAATCAATTGTTATACAGTCAGACCTCTCTATAATAACATCGCTATATAACAACCATTTATTATCAAAGTTAAGTTTTTTTTGGAATCAATTTCCATGCTGTGTTATAATATACACTTCGTTATAACAGCCAAAAAAATCTGGAACGAACGAGATTATTATAGAGGGGTTTGATTGTATGTCATGCACAGACTGGGAATGTACACTGGACCTTACAAATTTTCATGACAGAAGCAGCGAGTAGTCAGATTTCATACAAGAAATAAAAACCGAAATGAGAGTTTTGGTGTACAAATTATTCTGCAGAAAAGAAATGCGGCAATACTCAAATGAAGTTGTTTGAAGCAAATAATTATTGAGAACTAAAAAGGCAAAATTTTCAAAAAGGGAAGGAACCAGTAGCAGTAACTGTTGTAGGTCACCTAACATCTCACGAATATGGTCAATTCACAAGAGGGACACCTGTAGCTTTTCTTAAAACTACTTACGACTGTTTCAAGTCATCTCTCATCACAAGCTGTGTTACCAGAATTATAAATAGATGCAACAATGATAACAAGTGCTGATACAATAGCAGACAGAAAAGTAACAGCAGATACGACTAACTCTATCAATTCATAATAGCTGAACAAGTCAACAACTTGTAATGCCAAAGCAAAAAATCATAAAGAAGCAGGTCTATCTGCTGATTAACAAAACAGCAAATCTTTCCAAGAAATGACTCAATTTAAAGAGGGTAGGGGTATAATTAAACCCAATGCAAGAAGACTACAGGATCACAACTTCACAAAGGAATTGGCCATTTTTGGCTTAAAAAACAACCAGCAATACAAATACCAATACTGAGGCATGTACTACAAAACAGGTGCCACTAAGCGATATCCAAAATTCACATACAACAAGAAACCTTTTCTTTGTAAGGAGTGTTCATCAACTATAAGCATAGACACAGTTTATTTTTTTGACTAAAAAGGGGCTGCACCTGAGATCATCTTAATCACAAGCTGCCTACGTACCCCAAAACAAATCCTAATTAAAGAGGGATCAAGCCCACACGTAGTTCTTTACATATACAGTATTCAATTGTATTGTTTTTTAACTAAGAAGGGGCTGCACCTGATCATCTTGGTCGCAGGCTGCCTACGTACCCCAAACAATTCCTAAAGGGGGATCAAGCCCACACGTAGTTCTTTTACATATACAATAAATCAATTTTCTAATATGAATCAGCTATCTATTGTTAGTTATAGCTAGGAGCCTTTCACGAATTCCGTTCTCTACTTCCTTCAGATTCAGCAGGTGCATTCTGATTATTGCATCAATGTTCTATAACCAAATCGCGAATGTGTGGCTGTGTCTTGAATGCTGTCTTTCGATGGGGTCTGCGCAAAAGAGACATGTAACCACTTTGCTTCTTCCTCGTCTTTGTTGCAGTTTGGACATTGTTGGCTGACTTCAGAAAAGAATGATTCAAGAGCATGTCCGCCGTCCAACGCAAACTCGGATTCTTGACCAGACAACTTCTCACAAAATCTTTTGCCTCTGCTGACAGTTTCTCATTCTCAAAACTTGGTTCCTCAGACCCGATTCGGCTTAACACATCATCAACCTTTGCATCAGAATTGGATGATTCCCAGAGGGGTTTCCCAGTGATCAACTCGTAGACAGTGCAGCCAAGAGCCCAAATATCCGCTTCTGGACCGTACTCCTGCTTAAGCACGGATTCAGGTGCCATGTACCTTTTAGTTCCTCTCAAACCCTGTTTTTGTGTCCAGCTATCTTCCAAAGTCATAGCAAGCCCGAAATCAGCGATCTTGGCAATCTCTGTTGTATCATCATCAGTAGGAGTAACAAGTAGAATGTTGTGAGGCTTTAAGTCGCAGTGAATAATTCCGGAGCCATGAATACGACTAAGCCCTAAAACGACGTTTTTGGTGTGTTTTTTAACTTCAACCTCTGGCATTCCTTTCCCTGAACAATTCAAGCGATCAGCCAAGCTTCCACCGGAAGCATATTCTAACAATAAGTTGTAGAGGAGTACACCGTCTTCTAGCGTGACTTTAACACCGAAAGAGCGAATAATGTGAGGAGAGTCTTCAAACATGCGGAGAAATTCCCTCTCTAATTGAAGCGATTCAGAACGGCTGAACATACAAGATTTTACCGCAATCAGTGGTGGAATTAGACAATGATCAACAGTACCGGCGTTATCAATATTATCAGTGGAAGCTAAGGAAACAAAGCCAAATCCTCCTTTCCCCAATGTTCTCCCTCTCTTCCACATAACTTCTACTTCTTCTTCTCCTTCCGCCATTAGAACTAATTAGGTTACTTCGAATGTTATGTGAATATCCTCTGTCTCTCTCGCCTCTGCTGCGCAGTGTAGTTTTTGTAGTAAAAGTTTTGTTTCCTATTTGGCTACTAGTCTGATTTACCCTATTTTATTCGGTCTCCTCTCCTATTCCTAAACGGAGTAGTACAAATTTTTAGTATGTGATTTCAATTTTATATTTATTGTTGCATAAATTATTCTAGAAATAATGTGTAAATTAATAAATTAAAAATCCTGAAGAAATTTTATATAGAAATGGAATTTATCCTCTATTATAACTCGTAAACACTTTTTTTTGTTGTAAAATTGTTACCTTTTTAGGTACGTCCATCTATGTAAATTAATTAAGTTGTCCTCAACTTAACCACGGGATATACACCAATAAAAATGCTGATATTTTATTTCAAATGAGACTAATCAAGTTCATTCAACGAAATTTGTTATTTCTACTTTAAGGAAGACTAAAGAGCAACAATTAGAGGAGACATAGCAATTCTTTTTCGTTAATAGGACTATTCTGAATATTTTGTCAATTCCTATTTTTATACATTACTAGACGTAAAATATTCTTAACTCAAAGTTCAATGGTTATTCTTACTCTTTGAGATAATTACCTATTTTTCCATTACAAATTGCTAATTAACGTACTCTTTTTGTTTAATATTGTAAATACTTTGTTTTTACTTATCAGTTGTGATGTATAACAATATAAGTAAGAAATATTTTTTTCATTTTATTTTTATATCTAAAAGCACATTAACAATCCTTTTTACTTTTACTTGAAAGTTGAAATATATAGAATATTAATGCATAAATCCTCAATAACAACAATTTATTTTAAAGCACAAGTGTGAAGCATAGTTTATAGGAGATTTGAAAAATTTATTTAGTAATTGCTAATTATATCTTAATTTTTTTTATTTTAGATATTTCCTTTAAAATAATTGTTAGGATCGGGTTACCGGGTATTGCGGAATTTAGCCAAACAACGTTATAATGATAATAACAAAGACAATACAAGTTGATAATAACAACAATTAAAGAAGACACAAATTTAACGTGGTTCGGTCAAGGTGACCTACGTCCACAAGCGGAGAGGATTAATTTTACTATACCAACAAGAGTACAAAAGAGAGTACAAAATTAGAGTAAATTCTCTAATTAGTCCCAAATACCCCAAGAGAATAACCTCACAAGATCACTCCAAAGAAATGGTTCACACAATTGTTTCCCAACACTTACTCTCTTACAAAATACTTTATAATGAAATAAAGGAGGAGAAAGAAAGACAAGAGTGAAAAGCTCTTGAATTGGTGTGTTTGCAAATGAGGAGAAACTCCTCTATTTATAGCAAAACATCCTTGGACTAATAGTAGATATTATGTCATGGCAAATGTCATGATCCACAAATTTTGTTATAATGGATATTATGTCATGACAAATGTCATGAAAATTTGGCCATATTACAAATCTCCACCTTGGCCTAATTCGGCTTATATATAGTAAATTTGTTCCACTTTCTCTGTAAAAACCTCCAATGGGCAAAATCATTCTTCATAAATGTCAATTAAGTTAGGGAAAGCTTGAACTTGGACACTAGAAGAGATTTTGTGAACATGTCAGCAGGATTGTCTCTAGTGTTATCTTTTGAACAGAGACTTTTCCTTCAGCAATGGTTTCTCGGATGAAATGATACTTTATATCAATGTGCTTCGTCCTCTCATGATACATTTGATCTTTAGTCAAGTGAATTGCACTTTGACTATCACAGAAAATGGTAATACCACCTTGGTGTAAACTGAGTTCCGCAAATAGACCCTTCAACCATAAAGCTTCTTTGATCGCCTCGGTCACTGCCATATATTCTGCTTCGGTAGTAGATAAAACTACTATATATTGTAATGTAGCTTTCCAACTAATAGCGCAACCACCGATGCAAAATACATAGCCTGTCAGGGATTTTCTTTTGTCAAGATCACCTGCATAATCTGAGTCTACAAAACTAACCAAAGTGTTAGTATTTCTCCCAAACTCCAAACATGTGTTTGAAGTACCTCGCAAGTATCTGAGAATCCATTTCACAGCATGCCAATGTGCTTTACCAGGGCAAGCCATATACCGGCTTACCACGCTCACTGTTTGTGAAATGTCTGGACGTGTACAAACCATTGCATACATAATACTGCCGAACAGCTTTAGTTGGATGCAAGCCATCAAAATAGACATGGGCATTCGTCTTTGAACAACCATTTCCTCCCATTTTGCATAAACTTGCAGTTTCACCTTCTTCTATTGATGCAAGTCTGTAGCTTTTAAAGAATAGCTTTTTGCTAGTGATACTCAACTGGTGCTGAGAACGAGTGGGAAGATTTTGTGACCATATTAGTTACTCCTATTTTCAATAAATTACTATGTCTAAGTGACTTTCATATTACTTAGGTAAAGTTAAATAATTTCTTCGTTAAAAAAATATTTTAACGAAATTAGTTGTTTTTGTCACTAACTTCTTCTTCTCTGTATATTATAAAGGGTCAAATCTATGTCAATCCCATCTCGGTGATTAGTTAAGTGGTTCTAATTTGACAAAACAAAAAATTATAGAAGTTCGGGAGGACTCTTAAAAGGGGTACAAAATGCATATATAATTATCATTCAAATGTATGTAGCTAAATAGAGATGTTTAGGTGGAACTCTTCTCATTGCATTGTTCTGATGTTGTTATTTATTATTTGTTGATGTAGGACATGTTTACTGCTGAAACTGAAACTTCATCTACAGCTATTATTTGGGCATTGCCAGAACTGATGAAGAATCCAAACGTCATGGCCAAGGCACAGAGTGAAGTGAGACAAGCCTTCAAAGGGAAGTCGAGTTTTGATGAAGAAGATCTTGATAATTTGCCATACCTAATGTTAGGGAATGTAGGGAACAAACATGTATTGATGGATATACAATGCCTTTTAAGGCCACACTACTAGTTAATACATGGTAACATGGGTAATTGGAAGAGATCCAGAAGTTTGGCATGACCCCGAGAGTTTTATACCAGAGAGATTTGAAAATTCTTCTATTGACTATATGGGAAATCACTTTGAGTTTATTCCATTTGGTTCCGGAAAAAGAATTTGTCCAGGAATGCAGTTTGGTTTAGCTAATTTTAGATATCCTCTGGCTCGGCTCCTCTACCACTTTAACTGGGAGCTTCCATATGGAACTAGTCCGAACGATTTGGATATGAGTGAGATACCTGGAATGAGTGCAGCGAAACAGAAAGATTTGTACTTAATAGCCAAAAACGATGAATGTTTGGATGTCGTGCTTTAGTTTGATGTTTATTTGTGACTCTTTTTTTGTATTTGAAGTTTACCCTGAAAATGAGCAAAGAATAAGCTCCACAATTGGTTTTACATTTTTGGTTCAAAAGGTCAGATCAAAGATGCTGTTGTGCCATTTGTGTAGTATGTAATAATAGGATCACATTTTGTTTCTCATTTCTCTATGTCATTGTTTTTGGTCCACATTGATATCCCATATTTAGTTCAAAAGATCAGATCAAATCCCTTATCGACAAAATATATATTTTAAAACTGATTAATGATTTAATATGTAACTTTCTATCAGGATCTCATTCATTTCATTCTTATCATGAAATTATCAATAATACATTTTTAACATAACCACATTCATATCATTCTAGTTGTAAGTATTGTATAGCAATCTATGAAGGTATTTCATCTTTTTATGTCTTAGGAGATGTCTTGCCTTGTTCTATTTCATTATACATATCTAATTCCACATTCATCCAAGAAACAGATCAGATATGGCCAGCAATACGTAACGGTTATTATCAGTTAAACAATACTGCATATTTGGAAAATCTAAGGCCGTATTAATACATTGGAGATAAGCATCACTGCAGGATAATATCAACAATAAGCAAGGCAAAACTGAATTTGAAACTAAAAGCTAAGCAGCAATTGAAAGAACCAGTCCAAGGAACAATCTATTGAACACGTTACACGCCAAGAAACTTTTGTGATGAATTAACTGCATAAAATGGCATTCCAAAGCTCACTCATGCAGTTGCGAGTTGAGAATGAACCTGTGATATTCACTAGTTTAGACATTTGCAGCTAGAAGACTACTAAACTTTCTCAGTATTGCAACAATGCTTTACTGTTCCAGCAGCAGTGATCTCAAGTCGTGCCATAACCCTGGATTGAACAATAATGACGAACAGTTCTGGAATGTAAAGGCAAAATATACAAATATAACTTCGGGGAACACTTAATTAGTGATGATAAATCATCTGACATATCACAATAAAGGAAGATATAAATTCTCTGCTACCCTGTGTGGCATTTAACACATTTTAATTTCTCTAATTTCATCCATTTAGGGGAAAAATGGAAAAGAAGTTAGCAGATCAAGGGCATAAGGAATGTGCTATTCTACAAGACTGTGCTATTTGTTGGGAAAACGTGTCAGGCTAACAGAAGAAAAAAAATATTTAAAAGAGAAAATTAATAAATTGCATAAGACAAGACAAAAGAAGATTTACGTGGTTCGGCAATTTTTGCCTACTCCACGGCCACACAAAGAATATCTCTTTACTAATTGAAGAGAGAAAGAAGAAGTTGAGGGATGATATACAAATGAAAATGCACACCCCTTTTATAGGCATTTGATGCCCTGCCGACGTAAGCGCTTACATCATAGGAATGCCGATGTAAGCGCTTATATCATACGAATGCCGATGTAAGCGCTTACATCATAAGTTCATCTCTTTTTGACTTTTCTTTCTTTTGTTTTGTCTACTTTTTTTTCCCACATAAAATAACAGGTTTGCTACTATCAATCTCCCCCTCAAACCTATGTTACATCAAGAAAGAAATAAAAAAAAAAGATTTGCTATTCTCTGGTGGCGCCTTCACGCTATTAGTCTTGAAGGCTAACTAAGGCAGTGCACAACCTCAGTTTGTCAACACCGACAACTTTGGTCAACATGTCTGACTAGTTCTTTGATCCTGGTATCTTCTGTAGGGAAAGAGTTTCTTCACTTATCAACTGTCGGATATGATGATACCTCAACTGGATATGCTTCGATCTTGCATGAAACACTGGATTCTTGGCAAGATGAATTGCACTCTGGCTATCGCTGAAAAGCTCAAAATTGTCCTGCTCTTTACCTAGCTCTTTAAGAAAATTCTTAAGCCAAATCATCTCTTTTCCAGCTTTTGAGATTACCGTGCACTCTGTTTCAGTGGTAGATAGAGCAATACTTTTCTGAAGTCTGGACATCCAGCTAACAGCAGTACTGCCCAAGGTGAACACGTAGCCTGTGGTACTTTTTCGACTATCCAGATCGCCGCCTAAATTTGCATCAGCAAAACCTTATAAGATAATATTGCTCCTTTTAAAACAAAGTGTCACACTTGAGGTGCATTTGAGATATTGCAATATCCATTTTACACCTTTCCAATGTTCCTTTCCTGGATTTGACATGTTTCTACCGACAACTCTAACTGCATGGGCTATGTCAGGTCTAGTGCAAACCATAGCATACATCAAACTTCCTACTGCTGAACCATATTCAACTTTTCACATCTACTTCTTTTCTTCATCTTTCTTAGTTGATTGGTCCTTCGACAGATTAAGATAGCTTCCGAGTGGAGTGCTTCTAGTCTTTGTATCATGAAGACTAAACCTGCTTAGTACGTTCTGTATGTACTTTTCTTGAGATAATTTTAAGGTTCCTTCAGGCCTGTTTCTTCTAATCCTCATCCGAAGTATTTGCTTAGCTGGTCCTAAGTCTTTCATTTCAAACTCCTCCGCCAGTTGTTGCTTAATCCTGTTAATCTCATTTATGCTAGATCCTGCAATTAGCATATCATCAGCGTACAACAGTAGAATGATATAGGATTTATCATGATTTTTGATATAACAACAATGGTCCATCTCACATCGCGTGAAACCATTATTATGCATGAATCCATCAAATTTCTTGTACCATTGTCGGGGTGCTTGTTTTAAACCATGCAAGCTCTTCTTCAACTTACACACAAGCTTTTCTTTACCAGAAACTTGAAAACCTTCAGGTTTCTTCATGTAGATGTCTTCTTCAAGGTCACCATGCAAGAAAGCAGTTTTAACATCTAGCTGATCCAAATGTAAATTTTTTGCCAGCTATGATACTTAGCACCAATCTGATAGTAGTTAATTTGACTACAGGAGAGAAGATCTCGGTGTAGTCAATCCATTCCTTCTGCTGAAAGCCTTTTACTACTAATCGTGCTTTGTATCTCTTCTTACCATCATGCTCTTCCTTGATCCTGTATACCCACTTATTTTGCAACGCCTCTTTCCTTTTGGTAAATCTGTAAGTATCCATGTTTTATTCTTTTAAAGAGAATTCATCTCTTCTTTCATGGCTAGCTTCCACTTATCAGAGTTTACCACCTGCATTGCTTCAACAAAATGCTCTGGTTCTCCAGCATCAGTCAGAAGTAAATAGTGGAGAGAGAGAGAGAGAGAGAGAGAGAGAGAGAGAGAGAGAGAGAGAGAGTTAACCTATCTGGAGCATTCGTGACTCTTTTAGATCTCCTTAATGTAGGTTCAGAATTAACTGATCCCGAATTTGATTCAAGTGCTGACTCCAGATCTGGTTTTCCGTCTGATTCTATCTCTGGTTCCGGTTCTGGTTCTGATCCAGATTCGACTTCTTGTTCTTCATCTTTAATTTCAGAATCAGTTGTAATCACTCTACCCACTTCATTTTAAAAGATTTCTTCTAACTCAACTGTTTCAGATGTCTGTTTGCTGGTGCCGGTTGGTTCTACTTCAAGCTTATTTTTGTACATCATATTTTCATTAAATGTGACATTCTAGTGTATTAGGATCTTTCTATTCTGATCATCCCAAAATCGATAACCAAAATTATCATCACCATAGCCAATAAAAAAATATTTCTTGGCTTTAGGATCAAACTTATCTCTATCATTAGAGTTTACATGCACATAAGCAACACAACCAAAAATTTTCAGATGTGAGAGAGTTACCTACTTTCCTGTCCATACCTCCTCAGGAATTTCAAAATTCAGTGGTACAGAGGGTCCCATGTTTATTAGGTAAGCTTCCGTGTTAACAGCCTCAGCCCAAAAATACTTCGGCAATCTAGAATGTATTCTCATACTTCTGGCTCGTTCATTCAGGGTTCTGTTTATCCTCTCAGTAACGCTATTTTGTTCCGGTGTTCCAGGAAATGTCTTGGTCATTCTGATCCCATTCTCAGAGCAGAATGCTTTAAACTCTTGTCTATCATACTCTCCTCCATTATCAAACTTCAGACATTTTAATTTTAGACTTGTCTGATTTTCAACTTCAGCTTTCCATCTTTTAAAGGTAACAAACACGTCAGATTTATTTTTCAGAAAATAAACCTATACCTTTCTTGTGGAATCATCAATGACGGTGACATAATAGCGTGAGCCTCCCAGAGAAGTTATAGGAGTTGGTCCCCACAGATCCGTATGCACTAGTTTCAGCTTCTCTTTCTTTGGCATCCTTCCCGCCTTTGAGAAACTAACTCTCTTTTGTTTCCCGTAAATGCAATCTTCGCACAAACCTAATTCAACATGCTTCAGGTTTTTCTTTGGATGCCAACAACTTTATTCTCTTCTCACTCATATGCCCCAGCCTCTGGTGCCATAATATTGTATCACGACTATGATTAACTATTGCTATAATATCTTTCTGTATTGCAGTTGTATACAGTGTTCCCTTCTTGAAGCCTCGTGCCACAACCAAATTTTCTTGGGTTATCTTTCACGATCCATTACTGAATGTTGTTGTATATCCTTCACTGTCAATCTGACCCATAGATATCAGATTTTTCTTTAGGCTAGGAACATGTCAGACATTTTGCAATTTCCATAGCGTGCCTTGTGAAGTCTTTATATGAACTTCACCATTCCCGACAATGTCCAGAGGTTCACAGACTGCTAGATAAACTTTTCCAAATTTTCCAGCAATATAATTATGCAATAATCTTTTACATGATGTAGAGTGAAAGGATGCACCTGAGTCCAGAATTCAAGATTCGACTGGACTGTCTGCATAACAAATTAGTGCATCACCAACTTGTTCATCCTTGTATTGATCGTTCTTCTTCTTCTTTGGCTCTCTACACTGACTACTGTACCAATACCATACTTTTCTAACAGAATTACACTCTCTGTGCTCTGATACCAATTTTTGAAAAATGTGTCAGGCTAATAGAAGGAAAAAATATTTGAAAGAGAAAAGCAATAAATTACACAAGACAAGACAAGAGAAGATTTACGTGGTTCGACAATTTTTGCCTACTCCACGGCTATACAAAAAATATCTCTTTATTAATTGAAGATAGAAAGAAGAGGTTGAGGGATGATGTGCAAATGAAAATGCATACCCCTTTTATAGATATTTGAATGCCCTGCCGACGTAAGCGCTTACATCATAGGAATGCCGATATAAGCGCTTACATCATACGAACGACGATGTAAGCTCTTACATCATAAGTTCATCTCTTTTTGACTTTTCTTTCTTTTGTTTTGTCTACTTTTCTTTTTTTTCACATACAACAATAGGTTTGCTACTATCTTGTCTACTTTTTTTTTTTCCTTCACATACAACAATAGGTTTGCCTGCGTGAAACGTACGGGGGAGAATCCTAGAGAACTCATCAATGCATTTTGTGACATGAAACCAGTTTCAGGCCATTTATTAGACTGCTGAGAAGTGGCAGGAACAATATATTCCCGATAGATATTACCATCTCGTCAGCATTAAATTTTCTTGTAACAACAACAATAATCCCATAATGTTGGTATAATAGTCAGGTAAACATTTTGGTACTCAAATAATGTTACTATGAAACTTCAAACCTCACAAACAGTTTTATTAAGGGCTTTAAAATTCCCATGTGTCAAGATAACATCTTTATCGGGTACTATTTTGTTATGTCTTGCTGACTAGTTTTAGACCTTCAAAGACCATTTGTGATCACTGGAAATGAGCTTTTATGGAAAACATAACTTTAACTATCACTTGAATTAATGCATACCGAAGTTTCCTCTAGCCTATCTACCAGAATGTTTAATTAATCCATTCATCAACTATGATAGCAGTGATAAAGGCCAGAGTTACACTGTGAGGCTGTTTCTGCCAACTATTTGCTTAAGAATCTCCTTGCGTTCATTATTGTCTAAAATATTTCTGGAAGTTTGTTCTTAAACTTATTATTTTTCTAATAGTTTCCCCTGATGTTTTCAGATTCTTCTTTATCACAAAAAATGAATCTACTAGGAAGCCAGTTGTTCTAAATTGGTTGACAAATGACCGGGCACTAACATGGAAACTAGAAGTGCAGCAGATCAATCATGCTAACAAACTCAAATGCTGAGTAGCGTTTATAAATCTGCAACAGAGTTTGCAGTTTGAAAATCGACTAGCACTTAACATTAATTAATGAAACAGAATAGAACTCTGTCAAATTTACTAAGGTATGTACTAGTACTACCAGTAGCGAAGTTAGGAATTTACTCAATGGTATTCAAATTTGAAAGAAGTGAAAAAATATTCCGACAAAGGGTGTTCAATATGTGTTATATACCTCTAAAACGTAATATTTTTTCTATATACACCGTGCAATTTTTCGACAAAGAGTGATCAACTGTTGTAACCATGTGGCTTCGACACTGTGTACTCCAAACTGATGCCACTCATAAATGACCAAAAAAAGCTTACAACGCCCTTTTTTGTAAGGAGCATTGATCAACTATGACCATATAAAGAAACTTACTTTTATTAAACTAAAAAGGGGCTGCACCTGAGATCATCTTGATCACAGGCTGCCTACGTACCCCTAAAAAATCCTTAGGAGGGATCAAGCCCACACGTAGTTCTTTACATATACAGTATTCAATTGTATTTTCTTAAACTAAAAAGGGGCTGCACCTGAGTTCATCTTGGTCACAGGCTGCCTACGTACCCCACTAACAAATCCTAAAGAGGGATCAAGCCTACACGTAGTTCTTTTACATATATTACAAATCAATTATCAATCTGAGTATCTACTTTCAGTATCGCCAGCAGCCTTCCGCGAGTTCCCTTGTCTAATTTCTTCAGATTCCCTTCTCTGATTATTGCATCAATGTCCTATGATCAGATCACGCTTATGTGGTTGTGTCTTGAATGCTATCTTGTGCTGCGGTCTGCGTAAGATGATCTTTAGCTTTTTAGCTGTCTTTGTTGCAGGCTGGACTTTATCTGCTACTTTGGAGGAATTCAGAAACGGATGGTTCAATAGCATGTCGGCGGCTGTCCAACGTGAACTGGGATTCTTGATTGCTGTCTTCTGCTGCGGTCTGCGTAAAATAATCTTTAGCTTCTTAGTTGTCTTTGTTGCAGTCTGGACATTGTCTGCTACTTTGGATGAATTCAGAAACGGATGGTTCAATAGCATCTCCGCTGTCCAACGTGATCTTGGATTCTTGACTAGACACCTCTTCAAAAAATCTTGTGCTTCGTTCGACAACTTTGCATTCTGAAACATTGGTTCCTCAAACCCGATTCTGTATAAAACATTCGAATCTTGACTATCTTCATCTGATTCCCACAACGGTGTCCCCGTCATCAACTCGTAGACAGTGCAACCGAGAGCCCATATATCAACTTCTGTTCCGTACTTTTCGTCAACCACGGATTCTGGTGCCAAATACCTTTCAGTTCCTCTCAGTCCCTGATTTCCTGTTCTGCTCTGTTCCAAAGTCATAGAAAGTCCGAAATCCGCAATCTTGGCAGTTTCATCAGTGCCCGCAAGAAGAATGTTATCGGGCTTGATGTCGCAATGAATAACTCCTCTGTTGTGTATGTGAATGAGACCTAAAACAATGTTCGTCGTGTGTTTTCTAACTTCAAATTCTGACAGTCCTTTCCCTGAGTTGTAGTTGTGAAGACGATCTGCTAAGCTTCCTCCGGAGGCATATTCGAGTAGTAAGTTGTAAACGGCAACGCCATCTTGAAGTTCAATATTAGGTCTGAAACAGTGAATAATGAAAGGCGAGTCCGCAAACATGCTGAGGAATGCCTCTTCATATTGCAACGATTGAGAGCGATGGAGTAAGCAAGTTTTCACGGCGATGAGAGGTGGAAGACGCTCTAACGTGGGAGGTTGATTATCGGACGATGAAGCTAAAGAAACAACCCCATATCCACCTTTACCCAGTATTCTCACTCTCTTCCACAAGAGTGAAGCCATTTCTGAAAGTAATTTGTGAACGTCTGCTGCTGCTGCTTCGTACTCTTATGTTACAAGGTGAAGTTGAGGAGTATTACGACGTCCCAATCCTTTATTAAGTAGGATTCTGACTTTTGTTTCCTATTTTTACTTTCCATATTTCTGTTACAGCTAGCCCTATTCATTTTTTTTATTTTCTCAAAAGATGACCCTAGTCATTCACGTATTTAAATTCCTTTCCTCTCCAGTCTCCAGCAAAAATTCAAAAAAGAGAACTACTAACTTTTTATTTATTAATTTCCAAAACCGTCCTTTTAAAAAAAAAAATATAAACGTATATAAACGAGAAGAAAAGTCATGTTAACACATAATTAGAAGTCATATGTTAACACATTAGTATAATTAGGCCTATTTTATGAAATTTTGGATGAATTGTTAATTTCTATTATTTTTTGTTTAATCTTCTTCTCGCTTTTACACAATAATTTGTAAGTAATAATTATTTTCAAATTAATATTCGATTTACCACAAGACATGCACCTTAAATTTTGTTGTGTAAGCAATAAAAATGCAAATATTTTATTTAAAATGAGACTAGGGTCATTTAACGAATTTAATTATTTCTAATCTAAGGAAGACGAATGAACAAAAAATAAAACAAATATAACAAGTTTCTTCTATTAATAGGCTGAATGCTATGTCAATTCCTATGGTTATACATTCTAGAATTAGACTTGTTTACCCGAAAAACGGATAGAGTTGAATTTGTACGTAGTTCTAAGGATATGTGGTGAAGAAGAAGATGGCTCGTAAGCCGAACAAGAATGCCATTCCTTTAACCGTAGAATCAGTTATGCGTCTGAGGGATGAAGAAGAAGAAGAAGAAAAGAGAACGATGGGTCTGCTCTGGCAGCCCGAACAAAGAAGACCACCGACGTTCCACAGGCAGTTGGATCGATGGTGGTTCATAAGGATCCGCCTCGATCTGAGGATATATCGGAGAGAGATTCGAGCAGAGTCCCTGAGTTGCTGGAGATCGAAGATGTTTCCCATCGAAGCCGACGGGTGGGGGATATGTCTGAAGGGGCTCTTCCCGAACCAAAGAGAATGCCCCAGATGACTCATTTGGGGCAGTAGCAATCGAAGGCTCGCCTACCTTCCCTGCTTTTTTCCGCAGGGGCAATTCGGGAAGCCCAAGCTTTGGGGGCCCTCGAATTAGATAGGCCTCATGATGGAGAGGATCCTTTTCGTGACCTGTTCATCGGCGTGGAAGACACTGCCGGTACAAGTGACGCATCAGTTCTTTTTCATGGAGGGCAGCAAGCTGTGAATCAGGTAGGCCTTAAATCATATAACGTTACCTTTAAGTTTGCTTTTCTTTTCTGAATTCGTTTCTTCTTTCTTTGCAGGCCGCGACAGTTCATCGAGAATCATGTTCTTAGTCCCAAACCGAGCTGCGTCGATACGTGGCCGAGCTTCAACGGGTTACGATTACGGAGGAGAGGAACTCCTTAAAGCTCCTTTTGGGCCAAAAGAGAGAGGAAACAAAAGACCTCCAAGCTGAGTTGGTCAGGGCTCACCAAGATCAGATCGATCTATCCGAAGAGGTAATAATGCTTTTAAAATCCTATGAGCTTGATACCGGAACGATGGCTAATCTTTCGGTCTCACAGCTGTAGCAAAAAATCGAGATGATCGGAAAGCTCAGTGAAAAAGTCGATGTGATAAGAGCGGAGTCTTTGAAGTGGAAAGAAGGAATGGACCGCTTTGGTGCAGAGAAAGAAACCGCTCGAGGCCAATTGTCATCGGCCGAAAACCAACTTCAAAAAATGAAGGAGAAACGCTCGCTACAAGCAAGAAGAATAGAAGAGCTCGAGGCTCGGTTGGCCTCTGTACTTGCCAAGGCCGAATCTGATGCTGAAAAGGCAAAGGCCGATGCGGATGCACTCGTGACCGTCTATCGGGCCGATGCTGAAGCTTCCCAGGTCCAAGCACGAGAGGCAGTCGATACCGCCGATACTCGAGCACATTGGGTCGCCGAACTTGCTAAATGTCGATCTCGGAGGGAGACCCTCGAGGAGATCCATGCTCGAGGTTTCGACCTCACTGAAGAGATAAAAAGGGCCAGAGAACTCGAAGCCTATGATGAAGCTTTGGTTTCCGATGATGATGATGATAACAATGATGATGACGATAGGAGTAAGAGCGGATCCGAGAATGGGGGAACGGGGGGGAGCCTGATAGAGAAGAGACCGCTCCTGGGGATGACCAGGAATCTTAGTCCTTAATTTTTATGTTGTAATCAATCATGTAAATAATTTTTGTATATAAAAATATCCCTTTTTTTTGCCGACTTGCTTATGTTTTGTTTCCTGTCTTGTGAAGACTTTATCCATGCCTTATGAATATTTTCATAAGGATTTAAACAACTTAATCAAATTTGAACTTCGTAACCTCTATAACCGAGCGAGCGCTTACTCAAACTTGAAATAAGGTAGCTCGTAGGCATGATGGTCGAGTGAGTGCTTGCTCGAACTCGAGATAAAAGTAGCCCATAGGCTTAGTAGTCGAGTGAATGATTCGAACTCGAAGTAATGTAGTCCGTAGGCGTAATGGTCGAGTGAGTGTTTGCTCGAACTCGAAATAAAAGTAGCCCGTAGGCTTAGTAGTCGAGTGAATGATTCGAACTCGAAGTAATGTATCCAGTGGGCGTAATGGTCGAGTGAGTGCTTGCTCGAACTCGAAATAAAAGTAGCCCGTATGCTTAGTAGTCGAGTGAATAATTCGAACTCGAAATAATATAGCCCGTAGGCGTAATGGTAGAGTGAGTGCTTACTCGAACTCGATCCTATTAGCACAATAAATCTCGAAATAAAGGAAGTTTTCTTGGATAAAAGATATCGGTAAAGAAGAGAACTTTCTTTGCAAGTCAATATACATATGTTCACGTTTTGCGTCAGGGCTCAGGCCAACTATACGAGCATGGTTTGTTTTGACCATTTGGCTCTTACAACTTTTCCTATTGGAACCTTGTTGACATGAAATAACTTTCTTGCATCAGAACTTGATATATTTGAGGGCTAATGCCCCCCAGTATTTGAGGTCGATTGTAAAGAGGCCTCGGATACTGTCGTATTGTTTCCAAGTACAGCACGATCATTGGTTGCCTCATTAAAAACCTTGCCGAAAAACCCATTTGGGATAAAACCGGCCTAAGGGAAAAAGAGCGCAACGCGTGCTTTCAGACCCAAGGCTTCATATTGAAGGATCCATCTTAGCTCCTGATCGGAGTTCTGCAGGGGTTAGTTTTGAAATGTAAACGAATATGAGAGGGTCGTACCTTAGAAGTAGTATCGTTTTAGATGCGACACATTCCAATTTCTTGATAGTTGTTTGCCATTTATAATGCCGAGCTTGTATGATCCCTTTCCGACGTTTTCGAGAACCTGATATGGTCCTTCCCAATTCGGTCCTAGTTTTTCTTCATTTGGATTTCGGGTATTGAGGGTGACTTTCCTTAGCACTAAGTCCCCGGGCTTCAAAAGGCGGAGCTTGGTTCTTCCATTATAGTATCTTTCGATTCGTTTCTTTTGGGCGGGCAATTGGATGCGGGCAGTTTCTCATTTTTCGTTCGATAACTCGAGACTAGTGTTCATTGCCTAGTTATTTGATTCTTTTGTTGTATATCGAAATCTGGCACTGGGTTCGCCGACTTCGACAAGTATCAAGGCTTCAGAGCCATATACTAAGGAGAACGGGGTTGCCCCCGTACTAGATTTTGATGTTGTTCGATATGCCCAAAGGACTTCGGGTAGGACTTCTCTCCATTTTCCTTTAGCGACGTTCAACCTCTTCTTTAGGTTTTGAATGATAGTTTTGTTCATTGATTCTGCCTGTCCTTTCCTACTGGGGTGATACGGCGTTGATAATATCCTTCTTATTTTGTGGTCTTCGAAAAATTTTGTGACTTTGCTGCCGACAAATTGTTTTCCATTGTCACACACTATTTCGGCGGGTATCCCGAATCGACATACGATATGATTCCAGATAAAATATATAACTTATTTCTCTCTTACTTTCTCAAACGCCTGTGCTTCAACCCATTTAGAGAAATAGTCAGTCATAAATAAAA